>NC_136265.1:155842645-155965145 GCF_964187855.1 Myxine glutinosa | reverse complement strand
GTGTCAATAACGTGTGTAGGGACCCACGTGATCGGATCACTGACTCAACCCTACGTCTCATAGACCCTGTAAGCCGTCGTATGCGTTGCTGTGGCAGGTTGTTCCATTCCCGATGTAATGCACGTTCCAATTCATCCAGATTGGCTATTGGAGGGACCATCTTCGCAATTTGTCGTCCCAACATGTCCCAAAACGTGCTCGAGGGGGTTCAACCTGCCACAGCAACGCATACGACGGCTTACAGGGTCTATGAGACGTAGGGTTGAGTCAGTGATCCGATCACGTGGGTCCTACACACGTTATTGACGCAAAGATCGCTAGAGGTCTTCTCAGAACAATGACTGTACGTTAGAAAACATAAACGTCATCCACACTGTCCGTGATGGACCTATAGCTCCATACTTAAATTGAGGTGAAAATATGCCTAAAATTCCCAAAAAATTTCACCTTAAATTATTCAGAATAAAATATTGAAAACGGCATGATTGTTATGTTTTTATGTGACCATAATATCACTTCTCCAGAAAATATAGCAATATCATGGGTATATTACACTGTTTTGACGACAACAAACTTGTAATGTGCGAGGTTGTAAAAAAACGGGGGGGGTGCTTAACTTAATTCTTTGTGTATATATAAAAATATCTCACGCTTTATATTTCACCTGTATGCAGCATACAAGTTGGCAGGATGGCCTGGACTGGAGGTACGCACACTTGACTCTAAACTGTCCAGCCTGGGTTTGAATCCCGACCCAGCTATAACCTGTCATGTCGGTGTTTCACAGGCAGGGTGATTCATCAATGTGTGTACCGCTAAACTGGGCGCCCCCGTTTGCGTCCCATTAGTTG
Source organism: Myxine glutinosa (assembly GCF_964187855.1). Lineage (NCBI taxonomy): Eukaryota > Metazoa > Chordata > Myxini > Myxiniformes > Myxinidae > Myxine > Myxine glutinosa. The sequence goes on along the minus strand of NC_136265.1, from coordinate 155,964,294 downwards.
TTGGGATGTTAAGGATCTCACCGTGTCTTCCACAAAGAGAAGGCGAGCTATCGCCGGCACTCTGAACAAGTTGTGGCCTGGCATGCTCTTCTCCTCTGCCGTTATATACGTCCTCCTCGGCATCTTTTTCCAGAAGAGCCCTGTCTCATCACAGTTGAAGATTTGCTGGGGGATGTATCGTTCGGCTTCTATCAGTTCGGCAAAAGTTATAATAAAATCTTCAGCTGCCTTCACATCTGCCTCACCAAGTCGACAACACGCACACCTCGCTCATGTTTTTCGACGATTGCGTGTTTTATATCCAAGCACATCATCCTCTTCTTCTTCTCAGTACTGCCCTTGGCACTCAATTACTTAGGACCCATGGTTAAAACTAAGAAATTTTCCAAAATAACCAACATGCGAAAACAAAACAGCAGCGATATACGGCAGATATGCTTGCACGGCAAGATAACCACGTGACCGGAACCCACCTGGTGGCGGCTGGCGTAAGCTCCAAAATAACCAACATGCGAAAACAAAACAGCAGCGATATACGGCAGATATGCTTGCACGGCAAGATAACCACGTGACCGGAACCCACCTGGTGGCGGCTGGCGTAAGCTCCAAAATAACCAACATGCGAAAACAAAACAGCAGCGATATACGGCAGATATGCTTGCACGGCAAGATAACCACGTGACCGGAACCCACCGGGTGGCGGCTGGCGTAAGCTCCAAAATAACCAAAATGCGAAAACAAAACAGCAGCGATATACGGCAGATATGCTTGCACGCAAGATAACCACGTGACCGGAACCCACCTGGTGGCGGCTGGCGTAAGCTCCAAAATAACCAAAATGCGAAAACAAAACAGCAGCGATATACGGCAGATATGCTTGCACGGCAAGATAACCACGTGACCGGAACCCACCTGGTGGCGGCTGGCGTAAGCTCCAAAATAACCAACATGCGAAAACAAAACAGCAGCGATATACGGCAGATATGCTTGCACGGCAAGAAAACCACGTGACCGGAACCCACCTGGTGGCGGGTGGCGTAAGCTCGTAACTCAGATCTCGTCTCGCATCTCAAAGCAATAAACCGCCCGAGCGACGGCTCGTATCTCGGAAAACTCGTAAGTTGGTGCACTCGTAAGTCAAGGGTTCCACTGTATATATATATATATATATATATATATATATATATATATATATATATATATATATATATATATATATATATATATATACAGTATATATATATATATATATAGATATTACAATCTAATGGTTAAGGAGCAGCGTATACAGAAATCACTTGCAGGATAAAGACATTGGTGGAGTGGTGGACGTCTGTGTACTTTTACATAAACCACAAGGTTCCCTACATCATGTCATTGGTTCGGATGGCCAAGCTCCACGATGAGCCTCAAATGAAACTAAATAATGAAAACTTGCATTCTTTTTCTCTCCATATTTAATTAAGATGTGAATATCGAACAGGAATTGTTAAAATACTAATTGAGGAAATAGATGTTTGCATGGCTTAAGCTATCACTATCAGTTTATTGAATGTCTGTGTTTGTAGTCGGAGTTGACCTATGAAGGTGTGATGCAACTGCCATATCTGGACATGGTTATCAGCGAAACCTTAAGGAAGTTCCCGATTGCTATACGTCTTGAGCGTGTTTGCAAAGATTCCACAGAGCTCGGTGGACTACATGTGCCACGCGGAATGGTTATCGGCGTGCCGCTTTTTGCCCTTCATCGGGACCCTAGCATATGGCCAGAACCTGAAGAATTCAGGCCAGAGCGGTATGTTTGTGCTTTTCGAAGCTTCGGCATTGTAATATTTTGGTTTATATCCTGAAGGGTCTTAATTCCCCCCTTCCCAAGAAGGTACTTAGAGAAGGTGTAAGTTGACACAGTAACTGAGCAATGTCTACTTGCTCCCTACAACCAAGATTCACAAAGGAAGCAAAGGAAGGCCGCAATCCGTACGCCTATCTACCATTTGGAGCTGGGCCTCGGAACTGCATTGGCATGCGCTTTGCTCTCATGCACATGAAGATGGGTTTGGTGGCATTACTGCAAGAGTTCAATATTCGAACTACACCGGACACCGAGGTGGGTGTTGTCACAAAGGTTGGCTTTGATAAGTTAACTCTAAATCAGAACTATAATAAAATCCAAATGCAAACATTGCATGATGCTGCAGAATCTATACGTATATCTGTGCAGTGTCCTGTGTTGTCACTGAACTACTCCCTCAAACTTTTGTGAAATCGTACCAAACTTCTGGTATGCACCTATCTCTCCTGTCGGTATGTCCTTCGGGTATTTATTTTTGAAAAAATTTCCTTTTTTCTTTTTTTTTTTTGGGGGGGGGGGGGGGGGATTTTTTTGGGAAATTCTTTTTTTTTCAACTTAAGTTTTCAACTTCAATTGTTTATAAAATGTGATATCACGTATATTACAAATACATTTGTGCATTATGATTGTTTGAATTATGATTGGTGTAAACCATGGAAAAACAGCAACTCAGGTACAGTCATTTATCTATACTAGAAACGGTACCCGCCCATGGGCGGGGCTTCAATTGGGAGGCCCAAATGAAAAGGTAAAATATCAGCAATTGAAGGCTTTTTTTATTTTAAACGATTCATATAAACATCCGTTAAATCATATCACACGCAAATCATCAAAATCTAAACAGTATCTTACTATAATTCACCAAATGTCCCACAGTGATCGATACACTATGATCGTGATGATCGTGATCGTGAATCGTGAATCGTGATCCATAATCGTGTTCACAATCGCTATGTCGTATGTACTCCCGATACGTGTTTCCTTCAGTTGAAATGGGTTAGAATTCTCTCAAGCAGGGATTCAACCCGTGTCCTTATAAAAGGTCTTTGTCCGAGGTCACCGAGTCCGATCGGTGCAGCTGTGCTCACGATCGGGATCACGCCAGCATTTTGGGTGCAACCCCCAGTAAACGAGGAAGGATTTTGGAGGCATGGCATGTAGAGGAGTCTGTTGTGTCTCTCACAGAGGAGGTGTTGGACTTACCACTCGGGTTTGTCCCTCTCATGCAGAAACATATCAGAGAAACTGTCACCAAGCATATAAGTTATTACCTCGGTTGCTATCACTTTGGTATATATTCTTCCTTTAAGTTTGTGATATATCCATTTCGCTTAATTTGTTTAAGTTACCACCATCACTTGAAGTAATTAATCATGATTGTTTTTGTTTTTTCATCGATTTATTTGAATTATGCTACGTTATGTTTGATTCAACGTGTGATTTAATGGTTGATTTGATGTAACATCCCAAGGTGTGGTTTCAGTTGGTTCAACGGTTTTTGTTTTTGATTTACGGTTTAAATTTGAAGGGAACGAGTTGTTCCAGAATGGCATTGATTGGTGGTTTCGGTGTCCCCACCTCTTTTTCCCTTATATAAGGGAGGGTATAGAGTTGTTTTGCTTTTCTCTTTGGAAAGGTCAATGGATACAAGTTTATCCGTGTTGCTGATCGAGACATCGAGCAGTTGTTTATTTGCTCATTAAAGGTTGGAGAACTCAAAATGGATTCATTATATATACAGTGGGACCTCTAAATCCGAATTTAATTCGTTCCAGCGGCAGTTCGGATTGGGAAAAGTTCGGAATTAGAAACTATTTTCCTCATAAGAAATAATGGAAAGTGAATTAATCCGTTCCTGGACCCCAAAAACCCATTATCAAGACACTGTTAACTGCAAATACACATGATTCAAGGTAAAATAAGATGAGTAAATGCCCTAAATATCAACTGATAATAATAATAATAAAAACAAGAAGTAAATGTACTAACATGATAATAACTGCATTTACCTTCGTGGAGAGTTCTGATGGTGCATGTGGAGGCTGGAGAGGAGGAAGGAGGGAGAGGGTTTTATTGCTTGGAAGGTGAGGCACCTTCCAAGCTAACATCAGATGACTGTGCTTCTGGTGTTTGCTCTCTTTGTCTCTTAACACCACTTGTAGAGGGTTGGGGCTCACTAGGCTTGCTTTCTTTAGAGAACCACCTCTCCAAAGTTGCCTGGTGTTGGCGACTTTTCTTAATTTTTCTGAAGTGGTCAATCACATCATCACTGAACAAGTTAATGCTCCTGTTAACCACTGCTTTAATAGGGTGTCACTTTTCAACAATGGCCTGTGTTTTAGACCAATGGAAGCACAGTTCTCTAATTTCAGCACTGGAAATATGAACGACGCTCGCGGCGGGAAATATGAACGACGCTAACGCTATGTTGGCGGTTCGGTTATAGAAATACATTCGGAATTAGGGACAAAATTTTCTCGAATTTACGGTTCGGAATTAGAGTAGTTCGAGATGAGGGGCGTTCGGAATTAGGGGTCACTACTGTATATATATATATATTGTTACGGATACGGAGTATGGCTCTTCCCCTTAGCAAGAGGTGGTTAGCCCCTTGTCTTGTTAAGCTGACCGTCTCCGCTCCTGCTACTTGCAACGCTCTCCCGCGGGATGGAACGGATCAGGGTTATGGGCCCAGGGTTTATCCCGAATACCTTTATCCGTACCTCCACAGAACAGGGAGGCAAGTACCGCTCGAACCCCGGTTTTAGATGTTATAATTGCCGAGCGGTTTTAGCAACACGACGTTCAAGCCATTACCAAAGACTAAACCCAATCCTAAACGTTGGCCAAATCGTGCCACAGGTACTCAATCGGGAAATCACAAAGACGATCGGACGAGCATGAAGGAGAAGACGAAGGTAGGAAATAACAGGATTTATTATTATTTACACCAGACTAAAGGAAGAAAAGCAATCAAAGTAATATTCAGAAAATGGAGGGAGCAGAAGGACACAGAGCAATTTCTACTTATACAAACTTACTTAAAACCCCAGACAAGACAAACAAAACAAACTCACGTACACAAAATAATGGAATGGCAGGGCTGATATGGAAGGAGGGTCCCGGCAGATGGTAGGCGTCGAGGTCCAGCTCCAAGCTCGCGCTTCGGTCCATGCTTGTGGGTTCGAGGCGAAACCCGGCACACAGCTCCGCTCCGGGCTGGCAACAAGGCGTCGGCAGGCACACGTCTATCGTTCGTTGCACGTGGCAGAGCTGGTTTTTGCCTCGACATGCCTCTGGCTCTCTCGGTCATCTGCTCGTCATCTGCTCCAGTCATCTGCTGGTGGGGGCTTCCCCCCCCCCACGGGTTATATGGCCACGCCCTACCAAGCCATGGCCACACCTTACCAAGCCATGCCCACCGAGTTCTGGTTGGGCGCAAGGGCTTCCTGGCTCCACCTCCTGAAGACGATGGGCCGGCCATGCCCTTCTCCCCCGAGTTGACTGCATGCGTAATGGAGTTTGGAGTGAAGAAAACAGCCCAATGCAACGGTGGTGAACGCTGCAGAAAACCGCCCAATGCAACGGTGGTGAACGCCGCAGAAAACCGCCCAATGTTACTGGCACTTTTGAAGAGATGATTTGGGGGAAACTTGAAAAGGGAACTATCTTATTCGATTTGGTGCAATGCAGTGTCAATTAATGGGAAAAACAGAGCCTTATACTGACATACAATAAGAAATAACTATAGAGAGGTTCTATGGTGGCCTACGTGCTTGTACATGGACCAGCTACGGTGCACTCATTTCAATTAACAGCCAATTAAAGGGGAAATGTACATAGGAAATTTTAATACTAAATTTACAAAGTGAAGTTTCTAAAAACCGTAACTATATACAGTGGAACCTTGACTTACGAGTTTAATTCGTTCTGTGACCGAGCTCGTAACTCAAATTGCTCGTTTCTCAAATCAATTTTCCCCATTAAAATGCATTGAAATGCTATTAATCCGTTCCAGCCCGCCAAAAACCACACCAATTTTTTTTTAAATATACAGTATATATAAAAATATCTCGCGCTTTATATTTCACCTGTATGCAGCATACAAGTTGGCAGGATGGCCTGGACTGGAGGTACGCACACTTGACTCTAAAGTCTAAACTGTCCAGCCTGGGTTTGAATCCCGACCCAGCTATAACCTGTCATGGGTGAATCACAGGCAGGGTGATTCATCAATGTGTGTACCGCTAAACTGGGCGCCCCGTTTGCGTCCCATTAGTTGTTGGATGTTAAGGATCTCACCGTGTTTTCCACAAAGAGAAGGCGAGCTATCGCCGGCACTCTGAACAAGTTGTGGCCTGGCATGCTCTTCTCCTCTGCCGTTATATACGTCCTCCTCGGCATCTTTTTCCAGAAGAGCCCTGTCTCATCACAGTTGAAGATTTGCTGGGGGATGTATCGTTCGGCTTCTATCAGTTCGGCAAAAGTTATAATAAAATCTTCAGCTGCCTTCACATCCGCCTCACCAAGTCGACAACACGCACACCTCGCTCATGTTTTTCGACGATTGCGTGTTTTATATCCAAGCACATCATCCTCTTCTTCTTCTCAGTTATAATAAAATCTTCAGCTGCCTTCACATCCGCCTCACCAAGTCGACAACACGCACACCTCGCTCATGTTGTTCGACGATTGAGTGTTTTATAGCCAAGCTCATCATCCTCTTCTTCTTCTCAGCACTGCGCTTGGCACTCACTTTCTTAGGCCCCATGGTTAAAACTAAGAAATTTTCCAAAATAACCAAAATGCGAAAACAAAAATGCAGCGCTATACGGCAGAGATACTGTACTTGCACGGCAAGATAACCACGTGACCGGAACCCACCTGGTGGCGTAAACTCAAAATAACCAACATGCGAAAACAAAAATGCAGCGCTATACGGCAGAGATACTGTACTTGCACTGCAAGATAACCACGTGACCGGAACCCACCTGGTGGCGTAAACTCAAAATAACCAACATGCGAAAACAAAAATGCAGCGCTATACGGCAGAGATACTGTACTTGCACGGCAAGATAACCACGTGACCGGAACCCACCTGGTGGCGTAAACTCAAAATAACCAACATGCGAAAACAAAAATGCAGCGCTATACGGCAGAGATACTGTACTTGCACGGCAAGATAACCACGTGACCGGAACCCACCTGGTGGCGTAATCTCAAAATAACCAACATGCGAAAACAAAAATGCAGCGCTATACGGCAGAGATACTGTACTTGCACGGCAAGATAACCACGTGACCGGGTGGCGAAAGCTCGTAACTCAGATCTCGGCTCGCATCTCAAAGCAATAAACCGCCCGAGCGACGGCTCGTATCTCGAAAAACTCGTAAGTTGGGGCACTCGTAATTCAAGGTTCCACTGTATATATATATATATATATATATATATATATATATATATATATATATATATATATATATATATATATATATGTATGTATATATATATATATATATATAAATATATATATATGTATGTATATATATATATATATATGTATGTATATATATATATATGTATATATATATATTGTGAGATGATTCTTGTGACTGAGTGAGATTATTGAAAAACTTATGCCAGAGGGACAATGAAAAGCAAAAATGATGATGGTTTGTGCAATATTGTTTACAAATGTGAAGCTGATCCACAAAGTTGGATTTCTCATAATGAATTGGACAGGTCCATTTTTAAATAGATCCAATCTGTGGGCCTCCTGTAACATGCTTTGTTAGATATCCCAACAGTTGTGTTTTTCTTTCAGAAAAATCTTCAATAAATCAACAAGAAGACGTCATGCGGAGCACGATACTTGCAAAATCCGCCCTCCACCCCCAAGAAAAAAAAATCCATTGAGACAGCAAATCAAGATTAAAATTGACAATCTTGATCAAAGCTTATGGCAATAGGAAGAAAAGTGACGATTTTTCAGATGAAAAATGATTTTGGAAGGTTGACCTTGAGTTGACCTTTGACCTCAAAAATAGTTCGTTTCCCTATTTAGTGACTGAATGTGCAAATGCTGTTCAATTTTCAAGTCAATCGGATGAAAATTGGGGATTTTATAAACTTGGCCTATGTTGACCTTTTGGCCGATGTTGACCTCAAAAATAGTTGGTGGTTGAATTCAGTGACCAGATGTGCAAGTCCTCTTCAAATTTCAAGTTAATTGGATGAAAATGGAGGATTTTAGAAATTTGGCAAAGTTGGTGACCTTTGGCCTATGTTGACCTTTTGACCTTTTGTCCCCAAAAACGAGGCTTTTTTTTCTTTTCTTTTTTTGTATACTGAATCGAGGCTCGTGAAAGAGCTGACATTTACTTCACAAACAAATCAACCAGACAAACAAAATATATAAAAAGAGGGAGCGGAAGACAAGATGGGGAGAGAAGGGTAAGCACACAAACACTTGAGAGCACACAACTTTGAGAGCAGGGAGATGTGTGGGAGGGAGAGGGCTTGGGGGGAGGAGGCGTGGGAAGGGGGGGCGGGTGTCAATGGGACGACCTATAGGCCAGTGATAAACAAACAAACAGACAAACAAACAGACAGACGGAACCACAAACGCAACCGACCAATTTACTTGAAAAAATCTTCGATTTTGCAAGTAATAAAGTATAAAAAGAAAGAAATTAATAATGTAAACAAAGAAATGAAAAAGAATTGATAAATCTGGTTTTAAATTTTATTTTGAAGGGGAAAGGTTTTCTCTTCCTCGTAGCTGTGGTTCACAGTGTCCCCTCCTGGTAGGCACAGTTGCATTGCTAAAGAGAAGCTTTCACGACAGCATAATACACTTGAATGAATATGAATGAATGATCGTTTTAAGGCCATTTTCCCTGCTGGAGCGGGGGTTAGCCTTGCGGGCCCCATGACAATCATGGTTCCCTGTTTGAGGCAATGTTTTTATGGCCGGATGCCCTTCCTGACGCCAACCCTTGGTCACGCTCTTACGATGCGCAGGGATACGGTGTACACACCGTGATCATTCATCCTAGCAAGCTGGTACTAAATTTGTCGACCTCGGAAGGATGACAGGCTGAGTCAACCCCCCTGGCGTTAATTCAGCGATCGACCGGGATTCGAACCCAGGATCCTAGGATCCCAAGCCGGCATGCTAACCGCGAAGCCAACACCAGGGCTGTTGTTACAGGGCGGCCAGTGCTAAGCACCAGGGCTTCAGCATAATACACTTGGAATGTGACATATCATGCTCTATGCTGTTAAAAAGAAAATTGCACACTTTTAAATTGAATTTTATGCAGCAAGTCTCTTGAAGAAGGCATGGATTTTTATTATTATTTTTTTGTGATTTGGAATGGGGCTGATGAAGCATCTCTTATGAGGCTTTGTCTGAAAAACAAACTTGAGTTGGTTGTATCACCTTTTCATTTTTATTCTCTGTATACATTGAAACTTGTGTATAACACCACCTTGTGAACTATTTTGCAGATTCCACTGGAAATTGGTAAAGTTGGTCTCTTGTCTCCAAAAAATCCAATCAAGCTCAAGTTTGAGAGGCGTCAGCGACACGAGGAGGTTACACCACATGAGGGCGAGGAATCGGAGTGAAGTTTTGCTTTTCCACCTGTACCTTGGCCAAAATGTTTCAACATTTGTGAATTTGGTGTTGGGTTTGCTTTTAATTGTATAATGATTAAATTATGTGACATGTAATATGCCTTCCTGAAAGATTAACCATGCAGTAACATGCATAGAATAGCACAATCGGCTTTATGCTTGGTACAATCTTTTCTCCAATTTTAATACCGTGGTTATATGCAAGAGGCAAGAGCCTGGCAGGATAGCTCAAAAATATGTGAATTCAACATTGAGCTCCATAGATAGCTGAGGTTGTAATCTCGACCCAGCTATAAACCGTCACCCTGGTGTTTCGCAAGCAGGCCGATATATTGTTGTATGCACCGTCTGTTGTAAGGACATTCATTCACGGCTGGAACCGTTCGTTGGTTGACGTTAAATTTATGGTTTGACGTTCGTTGGTTGGTTGACGTTGACGTTGATGGTTTCCTTTGTGAAGAGAAGTTGAGTTATCACCAGCATCTTGAATATATTCCAAATTTCTGTTCTGATTCTAATTGACCCCGACTGATGCAGAGGTTTTTCTGGAAAGTCTGTGGCACACCACTCATCACAGCCCTTGCCACGAGACTCCTTCAGCTGCGCTGACATTCTGTAAAGCATATGGTGCATCGACGATGGATTTGTGCCTTCTATCCCCTTCTTAAAAAATGTAGGTTTTTATTCTTGTTGGAGATTATATAAATATAGATCTTCTTTTAAACATTTAGACGTTGCAATCTGAATGAGCATAAAATGGAGACTTGCCACTGTGGTACTAGTATGTTAGTGGAGTGCTTCATAACCAGCAAGCTGCCATCTTCGAGTGCATTACACACTGGTTTTTAAAGGGCAGCATGACTGGCGTGATCGTTGCCATGCAAGGCCGTGTTACAGAATGTACCGCTGCATTTCAAGTGACACAGAAGCAATGGGACTATGTGGCACAAGTTTTCATCGTCGCGATGCTCCCCGATGTGCTGCACTCTGTTGTGGTACCTGAATAAAAGATTTCTGATCATACATTGTTTTCTTGCACCTCAAGGACAATTCATTCAGCAGCCAAAGGGCAATGTTTTAACATTATTATTGGATAAAGTTGTTTTACACCGCTCCTTGTTATTTTACACCACTAACTCCTTATTATTGGATAAAGTTGTTTCACACCGCTCCTTTCCTATTCCATCTCCTTCGCTGCACGACGTCATCGCCGGGCACCGAAGGGGGCCCGGCGATGACGTGCGCTGAAAGGGAGTACTCAGTTTTCACTCTGGTTTCTTGCTTTCCTTCTTTCTTGTTTTTTGCTTTCTTTATTGTTTGTTTGTCCAGGCGATATCTCAACCATCCTTTGAGCTAGGAGGCTAAAATTTTGGCACAATAGTCCGCAAGTACTTTGGCAAAAACAGTATTTTTGTGTTTTGATTTATCAATTTTTTTTTGATTGTCTTTTTTTTTGAGAGTCTTGATTTTGGCAGTTTCACCAGAAGAGGGTTGCTGGCAGATCTTGTGTGTCCTGCAGGAATATTTAGGGGACAGAGCAGGGGGAGCAAGGCCGGAGAGGAGTCGGTAGAAGACAGAAAGACCACCAACCTGTCTGCGGTGAGTGAGTGAAAGGCCCTCGGAGTTAGCTTCATCGTGGGAGATTCCAATGATTCTGAAAGCTTTGGTTTCAACAACATGAAGCAGGAGGTGTGAGGCACCGGCCTAGGTGTGAGGCAGGAGCACCGACCGAGAGTGGAGAGCCGTATTCCATTGAGCTGTGGATAAAAGCCTTGTATGTGGTGAGGAGTTCAGGTGTGCCAAGGAAGGAGTTTGCATGACGGAGGATGCCCAGTCGGCGACTGGCTTTGGAGGCCAGCTTGGAAATGTGGTTTTCCCAGGAAAGATCATGGCAGATAGTGAGACCCAAAAGCCTGAGTGACTGAACTTCTTGGAGAGGATTGTTGAGAAAGTAGATGGGAGGGTTGTCCAGTCGGTCTTTTTGGAGAGACATAGTAAGAGCGTGAGATTAGCCAGGATTGAAAGACATGATCCACTTGTTTGACCAGTCTGTGATTTTGTCCAGGTCTGCAGAGAGTGAGGAGGCTGCAGACTGCCGATCTGAGTGTTGATATATGGAGTGGCAGAGAGTTGAGTCATCAGCAAAGAGACAGAGAGGATTTTGCAGAGTCAGAGAGATCATTGATGAAGACCAGAATAAGCACAGGGCCGAGAACACTGCCTTGGGGAACTCCAGTCTGTATACAAAAAAAAAAAAAAAAAAAATTACTTCATTATTATCGATTAATTAAAAACTTATTTATTTCCTTTCTCATCTGGACAATATCTCAGGCACCTTTTGAGCTAGGTAGCTGATATTCGGACACGACAATGGCCAAGTGATTTGGCTGTAAAGGGTATTTTTGATTTATTGATCAATTCAATCAATCAAAAATCAATCAATCAAATCATATCAATCAAATCAAATCAAATCAAAAAAAATCAATCAAAAATCAATCAATCTGTGTCCTTTCCTCCTGACAAGGTGGAAAAGTTTCTGTCAACCCTCGACTCTGATTCTGTAACTGGTCCTGACGGCATCAGCCCACGGGTCCTAAAATCATGTTCTTCCGCTCTTTCACTCCCTCTCTCTGTTCTCTTCACCCTCTCTTTTGCTCAAGGTCATCTGCCATCTGCTTGGAAATCAGCCAACATCACCGCTTTGCACAAAAAAGGTGCAAAAACAGATCCTAGCAACTACAGACCAATCAGCCTTCTCCCAATTATCAGCAAAGTCATGGAATCCATCATTGCTTCAGATATTAAATCTTTCCTCTTCTCCAATGGCTTGATCTCTGACCATCAATTTGGTTTCAGACCTGGTCACTCTACTCTGGACATGCTGCTTCTGCTTTCTCAACAATGGATGGAGGTCCTCAACGCCAAACAGGAAATTAGAGCTGTCTCCCTTGACATTTCACGTGCCTTCGATACGGTCTGGCACCCCGCTCTGCTCACCAAACCCTTCTCCTTTGGTATCCATGGAAATCTCCACGCATGGCTGGTGGACTTCCTCTCTAGTCGTAGTCAACGTGTGGCCCTGAATGGGTTTCTCTCATCTCCTCTTCCTGTTCAGGCTGGAGTTCCCCAAGGCAGTGTTCTGGGCCCTGTGCTTTTTCTGGTCTTCATCAATGATCTCTCCGACTCTCTTGAAAATCCTCTCTATCTCTTTGCTGATGACTCTACTCTCTGTCGCTCCATTCTTCATCCCTCAGATCGGCAGTCTGCAGCCTCCTCACTCTCTGCAGACCTGGACAAAATCACAGACTGGGCAAACAAGTGGAACATGTCTTTCAGTCCTGACAAATCTCACACTCTTACGATGTCTCTCCGAAAAGACCGACTGGACAACCCTCCCATCCACTTTCTGAATAATCCTCTCCAAAAAGTTCTGTCACTCAAGCTTTTGGGTCTCACTATCTGCCATGATCTTTCCTGGGAAAACCGCATTTCAAATCTGGCCTCCAAAGCCAGTCGCCGACTGGGCATCCTCCGTCGTGCTAAGTCCTTCCTTGGTACACCTGAGCTCCTCACCACTTACAAGGCTTTCATCCGCAGCTCTATGGAATACTGCTCTCCCCTCTGGTCTGGTGCTCCTGCCTCACGCCGAGCTCGTCTTCACGCTGTTGAAACCAAAGCGTTTAGAATCATTGGAATCTCCCGCGATGAAGCTAACTCCACGGGCCTTTCACTCACTCACCGCAGGCAGGTTGGTGGTCTTTGCGTCTTCTACCGACTCCTCTCTGGCCTTGCCCACCCCCCCCCCCCCCCCCAGCTCTCTCTGGGCTCTGTCCCCCAAATATTCCTACAGGTCACACAAGATCTGCCTGCAACCCTCTTATGGTTAAACTGCCAAAATCAAGACTTTCTGCTCACCTTCACTCCTTCATTCCTCTTTTCTCCCGCCTCTGGAACAAACTCCCTCACTCTCTTCAATCCCACTCCACCCTCCAGGCCTTGAAAACAGCTGTTCACCACCATCTCTTATCTTCCCCCATCCAAAACCTTGATCTTTTCTACCCCAGCTAATTTCGCCCAAAATCGAACACTTTTTTTTTTTTTTAAATACCAACTTCTGTCCTGGAAGTCCTTGGTCCCCTTGTGTTTTATACCTCTTCCCCCCCCCCCCCTTCCCACGCCTCCTCCCCCCTAGCCCTCTCCCTCCCACACTTCTCCCTGCTCTCAAATGTTGTGTTTGTGTGCTTCCCCTTCTCTCCCCATCTTGTCTTCCGCTCCCTCTTTTTATATATTTTGTTTGTCTGGTTGATTTGTTTGTGAAATAAATGTTAGCTCTTTCACGAGCCTCGATTCAGTATACAAAAAAAAAAAAAAAAAAATTTAATCGCTTAATTATTTAATTATTCCATTAATGACTTGATTCATTTTTCTTTTTTTTTAAGTTACAGATTCGAATGAAGCGGTGGTGGTTTCGGTATTCTATTCGCCAATTGATTAATAATTTAATTATTTTACCATTATTATTTATTTATTTTCATTATTTATCACTTATTTATTTTCTTTCTCATCTAGGTGATAACAGAGCCATCCTTTGAGCTGGGAAGCTGAAATTTCAGCACAATAGTCTGCAAGTGCTTTGGCAAAAGCGCTTTCTTTGTTTTTTGCTTAATCAATTAATTAAGTACGTATTTATTTTCTTTCTCATCTGGGCAATATCTCAGGCACCTTTTGAGCTAGGTAGCTGATATTCGGACATGACAATGACCAAGTGATTTGGCTGTAAAGGGTATTTTTGATTTATTGGTCAATCAATTAATCGCTTAATTATTTAATTATTCGATTAATGACTTCATTTTTCTTTTTTTTTTAGTTACAGATTTCAATGAAGGGGTGGTGGTTTAGGTATTCTATTAGCCAATTGATTAATAATTTAATTATTTTACCATTATTATTTATTTATTTTCATTATTAATCACTTATTTATTTTCTTTCTCATCTGGGCGATATCTCAGCCATCCTTTGAGCTGGGAAGCTGAAATTTCGGCACAATAGTCTGCAAGTGCTTTGGCAAAAGCGCTTTTTTTGTTTTTTGCTTAATCAATGAATTAAGTACGTATTTATTTTCTTTCTCATCTGGACAATATCTCAGGCACCTTTTGAGCTACGAAGCTGATATTCAGACAGGATAATGACCAACTGATGTGGCTGTAAAGGTTATTTTTGATTAAAATGATTAATCAATGAATCGATTAGTTGTTTTATTTTTTGATTCATGACTTGATTTTCAAAAAGTTACAGCTGCGGATGAAACTCTGATAGTTGAGGTATGTATGATATTAGCCAAATGATAAGAAATTATTTTACGATTATTATTTATTTATTTAAATTACACAAATAATCAAGCAATTCTTGTACACATCTCCATCCCAATACCATCTACGTGCTGCACGGTCGCCTGACGTCAATGGCGCCCATGCTGGAGAATATTATTTACTGTGGGAACAATACCACGTGCTGGAGGATATAATTTATTTATTTGGCACGGGGGGTGGTGTACTTTGAATGTATCTGTATTTGTTGTGCACTGCTCCTTTCCTTTGCCATCTCCAGTTTTTATTTTTGTTTTTATTTTTCACTGGCAGAGTTACCCGGCGTTGCCCAGGAAAAAAAGTCAGTTATGCAATTTTGATATTGTTTATTTGTAGTGGGCTTTTTATAGTCAGAGGAAGGCACGCCCCTAGTCTAAATCTGATGCGCCCATGTTTTTTTGTCGTGAAACGTTACCAACATGGGACCCTCTCTAAGTCACTTCCTTAGGCTGTCCATGAGGCACAACTGAACAAACAGATGTTCACAAATAGTGATATAGATCGATAGATAGATTATTGCCATGCAGAAATACAGCCAAGTATCTGCTTAGACCAAGCAATTTTAAACTTTGTTCATTTGAAAAACTTTTTTCCCACTGTGATAGATCTGTGAGTGCAGCTAAACCCATTTGGACATTGGTGTTGTAAGGCTGATGATGATAACAGCAACACTCTGCATGGCATGCCTAATCTTGGAGGAAACGGGTAAAATGAGAAGTGAAGGTGGATTCATCCATTCCTAATTTTCTTTCAAGACTGAACTGTTGTCTTCCCTCTGGGAACAGTAACTTATCTTGGTGCAGTCTTGCTGCATTCTTTACTGCAAGCATGTGTAGAGTGACCAACTGTGCTGGGACCGAGTAACACTGGTAGAGTTGATGGACTAACAGTCATCACTCACACCTTCAAGAAAAGTAGAGGACGCAGCAGCTTTAAAATAAAAGGAAAAAGGAAATTAAGAAGTTGGGACCAATTCATGATCACACTCAATGCCTGAACTACAGCAACCTCAGCAGGAATATTTTTAGTATCATTATACTATAAAAATAGGGTGAGTGTGTGGGGAACACCTCTTCAGTGATCGTAACAGAAGTTCACCAACAGTTTGAGATTGAGAATGACGAAACTTTATTAAAATACCACTTATACAGATCTGGAGGAGACTGAGACGTCTACAGCACGAACCAGCTTCATGCCACGTCTAGCCTTCCTGAAAATGCATTGATTCACAGTCCGTTTATATAGGGACACGTTTATCAGAAAATCTCCGAGAGAACAAAGGAACTGGCGAGAGTTCCTCCCACCGTTATCCCTAGCCCCCACCGTCATCCGTTCTTTCATCTTGGGGGAGTGGAGCACGCACCGTTAGGATCCGGACCAGATGTGTTTTCAGGGCTCCGAGGTGACAGAAAATATAACTCACTGAAAAGGGGATTGCATTCTTGGTTCCGATAAGACCGTAAAGTGAATGAGGTTGCTCTGATGAGTCCCAGGTGTTAAAAGCACCTTCAGTTCACATTTCTCATTTAAACATAAATTCAAAGCATATTTATTGTAACTCAAGCGGGGACGCTGTGATTATACGAAATATAATTAATGTTTTGGCCGTTTATCAAAGGTTATATGTCTACGGTTCAAGCATCCTACGTGAAGTTACACATTCCGCGCGCATATTATTCATTCTCCTGCCCGCGGTTTGGGCGCCATCTGGGAAAAGAGAGAAGGTTTATGACTTAGACTTATCCAGCCGTCAAGGGGCACATCGTATACAATGAGGCCAGACGTTCAGCACGGATGAAGCGAGCTTTTTCTCATTTTAAACTAAAACGAAGCGGTAACCTTTATTAACTTTATGAAATAGCATTTTAAAGCAGCATTTATAACATAACATATTTTAGCCTGACGGCATCCATAACAGGGCAATTAAGCAGTAACAGATCTGCGACCTGACATCCCTTCCTCTTGTCTCGTCGAGACAAAGTATCTCAAGAGACAACGTGCCACATCGGGCTTTATTGAAAGAATCGTGTAATGCGGGTGTCTCCCAAGGGCATACCGTGCGCACATAGCGCCTCGCCCGTGCATTTGGGGAACGTGTCGTGTGGTGCGTGCTTGGAACCTGAGGGCTCAGAACATGAAAGTCCATTAACGTTTCGGATCCACAACGAAGGCGTCTGGTCCAGATGAGGTTCTGCCCCGCCAGGGGGCCAGTCACCTCCCCTGCGGAACTTGCTCCCCCCACCCTTTGCAGACGCGGTCCTTGCAGATCTTCGAAGTTAATCAACGATCATGCCCATGAGATCTCTCACGTGCTGCTGTTCTGGGGAATACATAATGTCGTCAGTATCTTGTGTCTCATTTTCCTGGTCAGGGTACAGAGCGTAAAAATCCGATTCACTTGAAGCATTTGAACTTAAAACATTTGAAGCAAAGAGAGGGACTTCCTTTATGTCAAAGTCTCCCATGGGCGCCTGGTCGGCTTGCGGGTCTAGGATATCCACGTCGGGTCCCTCGACTGCCAGACCCAGCGTCGCAATCAGATCCATAGTTGGGTCGGAAGGGGGTGTACAGCTGTCAGCTTGTAATACATAAGAGGCGTTAGCCAGTACACGCAAGGGGTTTATAGCACAAGTATCACAGTCATCACAGACATCATTACAGGCAGCAGCCAGTTCCCACATGGGATCAACACAAGTATCACAGTCATCACAAAATTCAATACAATTTTCTGGAGCGCTGGTCACAACTGCCTTGTTGAAGGGCCCATTCAGGTCGACGGCCTTTGTGGTCAGAACCATAGTCGTTGTCGGCGGCTTCTTCACTTTCCATCCTGTAAAATACTTTCTCATACAGAGGAGGACTAGAGATTTCATTAGTGCCCCCCAAATTACTACCCCGATTATCACAGCCAGTGCGGTCAATAACCACTTCACTATGGTGCCCGTCCATCCCCGGAACCAGTCAGTGAGCCAGCTAAATTTATAAGAATTCTCGCGCGCGATCCGATCGATCGTCAGGGCGTGGCTAGTTTCCCTTAGTCTCACTATTGCGGCTGACACTCCTTCAGATGGATCAGGTATGTAAGTGCAACATTTTCCCTCTATTATTCCGCATACCCCTCCTTTCTCTGCCAGGAGCATGTCCAAAGCCACCCGATTCTGCATCACCATTGTACGCATGTGAATTACCGTGTCCAATAGTATATCATGAGCCGTAGCGGTGTCGTTTGCCACCTTTTCTAGGGCCAAAGCCAATTTGTCTATCCGGAAGCTGTTCATGGCTGTGCCCGCACCTAGGAAGAAGAAACCTAACACCTTTTCCCATAGGCTCCCGTGTAGTTTAGTGGTTCCATCTTCGTTCATGACTGACCTCTTATAACGCCTGTCCAAGGACTTTGGGTCTAGCTCATCCAGTATCTCAACGTCAGGAAGGACTGAACCCAGATAACATGTGCCCCCCCAATTATTTGGTAAATAGGGGTAAGCCTTGTCGCCGCATATAAACATTGTCCCATGGGGTGGGACCAGGTGGGTGGATAAGCACTGGAGTCCCTTTACCACCCCATTAATCCTACTAACCCCCCTAGAGAATGTTATAGCCGTTATGTTGTGGTTGTGTTTATCTTGCAGTACTATTCGTAATGTAATCCCCGAGCTCCCTTGTCCCAGCTTCCCGGGGAGAGTGTAGGCGCATTCTGATTCTCCCATACGCAAGTGGCCGGAACCCTGGAGGCAGACCGTCCCTTTCTGTGGTTTGACCCAGACGGGGGCAGGCCTCTCGGCCACATGGGCAATCATTGACGGGCGATAATTAAATTGTCGATTGCAACTCTTGCCGTTGTCAACCCCTTCTCTTTCCAGCGTGGTGACTAAACATGGGGAATCGATAGGTTGTGAGCAGAGGTCATTGAGGGACAAAGGTAGCACTATCATGTGTATTCCTGTGGTGCCTGTTTGGGGAAAGTGCATGCACGACCAGCAGTGTGTCCTATTTTGAATTGTTGCCACCTCCCTGGCCACTTTCCAATATGTGTTTTCACCCTTCTTTGGGGCCTTATCCTGGGGTTGCGGCGTGAGTATGTATTCGTTGCATCGTATGTAGTTCTTTTCGCCACCGGCCGCGCCAGGGGTCCAGACGCTGCACCGGACCTGCATAGTCATGTCTTTCTCTAGGCGTGTGCGTGTTTGTAGCTTAAAATCAGGGGTTCCCCATTGGTATCCTGGTTGGGCCAAGGTCTTAATGCTAGCTTGCCCGTCTTCCCGGAACTCTCGTATCTTTCGTAGTACAATGCCAACGCGTCCAGGCCCCTGCCGACAGTGCTAGCCATCTTACGGCTACCCAATTTGTGTACAGGGTTTTCTGTTCGAAACATGGTAGTGATACTCTTTGTCCCCATGTTACGGTGAGGTGTCGGGTTCCGTTTTCGCATCTATTGGGATCGGAGCTTCCCCTAGGTGCTGTTGCTATCAATAGTATCGTACCTATGATTAGGCCCATCCTTACTGTGGTTGTTGTGGTGTAGTGTCTGGTGCTTGTATGGCCAACTTACAGTGCGTGGCGTGGATCCATGAGGTCTTGCCCTCGCAAAAGACTGCCGTTGGTGTAGTCAGCAACACCTGGACTGGTCCCTTCCACCTTTTCCAGGGCGTTCTTGCAGGTGAAGTGCTCCACGAACACCTGGTCTTTTTCCTCTGGTGGAACACCTGGTCACCAATTTCCTAATCCACTTTTTCCAAGTGGATCCAATTTTATCCAATATTCGATTTTAAATTCAATCCAATTTTCTCTAATCCAATTCAAATTAAATTCAATCCTTCTCTCAGCATCCCATTTGCCTGTTTCCTACATCAATAATAAATAAAAATAAAAAATAAACGAAAATTCTTTCAGCTAGAGTTTCAACTAGAATTACCACAAACAAACCACCATTAACCTCCATTAACCTCCCCCTATTATTTATTTATTTTCGCGAATAAACAAATAATAGAAATAACCTGGTCTAATTCCAATTCCAATTCTGGTCAGTTCTGGTGTCTGGTCACACACAATGTTTTTCTCACCCACTGTGATTCGCTCAAAATAGATTCTCACTGTTGTTATGTCTGAAATTCATCTCATGAAAACCCATTCAAGAGTCCGGTGTAACAAACAGACAAACACATCGACACGCTGAAGACCCCAGGGTACCCATCAAACTAGCTTGTCTCCAGATCAACAAAACAAAACTTGTAACTTACTCAATTTTTTTCTTTTCAATTGTCATCCCAATTGTCATTCCCTGTGCAAATTAGAACACTCCGGACTATGTCAACAACTGAACTTCCAAGACAACAACGATAACACACACCACCTGTCATTCACAGTAGACAACTGCATCTCCTTTCTCTCATTCATCCAAAGCGAAATTGATGACATCTACAACGGCTCAATCACCACAACCCACTCTTTTGACAAATACACTAAACAGATCATAAAGACAGCCTTCTTTCACCTTAAACACATCGCCCGTCTGCGTCCATCCCTCTCCTCCATGGCTGCAGAAACCCTCATCCACGCTTTCATCACCTCCTTCCATCTCCACCGCCTCTTACACTTAAACAGATCACAATTACTCACTCATACACTGTTGCATCATCGAAGCTGACTACTCCCTTCTGAGACCTGCGCTTTCCGATTTTAATCCACTAATCTGCCACGTCCTCTACTACAGGTAACTCTTCCTCAGCGAGCTTACACTGCCATATTTCCATTACCTATAGCTTATTTATGCTATATTTCACACCTTATGTATCTAGATTTACTTCCAACTTTGATCTCGTTTGGTCCAGTCAAAAGTAGACTTTTATCAACGCATTCACCATGCCGGATGCCCCTTGAAGGCTGGACCAAAACCCCTGGACGAGGTTGTATCCCAGTCGGGACGCAGCAGCTTTAAAATAAGTAGTAGAAATAGAAATATAGAAAATAAGTAGTAGTAAGTAGAGGAAAAGTAGAGGACGCAGCAGCTTTAAAATAAAAGGAAAAAGGAAATTAAGAAGTTGGGACCAATTCATGATCACACTCAATGCCTGAACTACAGCAACCTCAGCAGGAATATTTTTAGTATCATTATACTATAAAAATAGGGTGAGTGTATGATTTATAAGATAAGATCAGTCCATTCTATGAACTCATGGAGAAGCTAGAACACAGAACAGACCAGGAACAGTAAAAAGAGGGGTGGGGGAGAGGGGAAACATACCAACAGCAAAGTTGGGTGCCAAAATAGAGGGAGACTTGGAGAAATGTGGGGAAAACTGAACCTCGGGGACGGCATTAGGTGAACAAGATGGATGCAAGATGGACTCTCAGTCACAAGTGGAAGGAAAGGCTGGAAACATGAAAAGAGGTAGGGTGTCGGTGAGGTAGAAAATGTCATGGTTGTGGATGGGGGTGAACAGCTGTCTTAAAGCCCTGGAGGAAAGAATGAGATTGAAGAGACTGAGGAAATATTGGTTCAACAGGAGAGGAAAAAGAAGAATGAGGTGAGCAGTGATTCTGAAAGAAATTGCTGATGTTGAGGAAAGTAGTGGAAGTTGATAAGCCCATTGGGACTTATGGACATGAGAGTAGAGGAAGTCACGAAGCCATGTGTAGGGTTGACCTTGTATGCCATAGTCAGAGGAGAGATAAAGGCGGGATGCCAGACTGTATCGAAGGCTTGAGATATTTCTATAGAGACGGCCCTGATCTCATGTCTGACACTGTGAGCATGATCTATTGTTAAGTGAGCAGAAGCAGCATGTCCAAGGAGGAGTGACCTGGTCTGAATCCAAATTGATGATATGCGATGAGGCCATTGGAGAAAAGGAAGGGTTCCATAACATTGCGGATGATTGCAAGTCAGCTGATGGGTCTGCATTTAAGGGGATCACTTTTTGCAGCACGTTTATGTAATTCAGAGATTTTTCCTGACATCCAAGCAGATGGAAGAGGACATAGGGCAGATGATAGGGTGAAAAGAGCATAAATAGGATGTGCAAGAGCAGCAGAGCAGGTTTTTAGGACACATGTGCTTATGCTGTCCATGCCAGTTGCAGAATCCGAGTCGAGGGTTGCCAGAAACTTCTCCATCTTGTCAGGTGTATGAGACGCACAGTCAAGGAGCAGTTGTGTGCGATTGGACAGGTGGGTGCAGAGAGCAAGGAGTTGGGGACACAATATTTGGAAGCAAATACAGTTGAGGCATTTGGCCTTCTCAGGGGCATGGTCAGCTGTGGTGCCATTTGAAGTGAGAAAAGGGATGGAAGGGGAGCATACTCCAGAAACAGACTTAAGAAGGTGCCACCAGGTTTTTGAGGAAGAAGCCAATTCATTCTTGTGGTTGGTTATATGTTGTTTATTTTTTTTACGGCTTAGCCCATAGGGCAAATACGTCTAGAACAGTGTTTGTCCGTCTATGTATGTGTGTATGTATGTATGTTCTCTCAAACGTATACCAATCGGAGCTGAGGATCTGGTCACATGACAGGGTGATGTGACTCAATCTGATGTCATTACGGCGGTACGGCGGCTGACTCTCCACACACCGCCATTTTGATTTATATGCCGTTCATGCCGAACATATCATCGAACCTGTCATATTTTCATTCAGTATGAAACACAAACAAACCGATTGTTATAATGACCATCAAATATCGAAAGCATCGGCATTACGTCTCTTCCAACAAATGGGAAGTACCCGGCCCTTGTGGGGTATAATCTAGATTACAGTAGATCTTCCCTCAGTTGTTCGTAAAACTTACCTCACGGATGTCTGGATTCCTCCAAATTTCTTTGTTTAATGTTATAAACAGCATTAGCGACTGTTTAAAAAATCTAATCATGTGTGTTTGTGGTTTATAATATTTTACAAGCCCGGCTATGTCGCTGTTAGACTTTCGGTCTTGTTTTTTTTGTATTTTCTGGCTCTTCTGAGAGTGGGAACACATTGATTTGCCTCGGGTGGATTACAAGGGGAGTCCTCCAATTTACTTCCCCATGACGATCCTGAAGCTGCCGGCTCCGCAGATAACTCCGCGGTGCGATGGGTTGTTAAACAACAACAGACACCGTCTGAGACACTAAATATAGGTAGGGTCCATCGTGCAAATCCCGCTTTATCTTCCCGGCAAATTAAATACCCCACATAGAATATTGTGCTTCCCAACACGCCACTGATTCCAGGATACGCCAATAGTTATTGTCAATTACGCATTGGCTTCTAACTACTTGTCACAAATTGACTGGGGTGAACTCCCTGGTGTTGTGATTGGTACTGCGTACTGCGGTGACATCTGGAGGCGTGGCTTCGGTGGTTGCTGGCGGCACGGCATGATGGCCATGTGTTCTGTGAGAGCTTGGTATCGTCTTTAATAAACAACTTGATTGAAGGAGAGTCCTGAATTTACTACATGGTGGCAGCGGCGGGATCGTGAACATCAACAAGCAGTTTAACTTTTGGTCTTCTTTTTCTTGGCGGGTTACCACGGCGGCACGTTCCGTGTTTTTCCAACATGGTGAAGTTCCCGACAATGGACTGGTCCAGCTCGGAGCTTGCGGAGACCTTCAAGTTATTCAAGCAACGAATGAACTTGGTGCTGTCGGACAAGGGCATCGATACTGAAGGCAGACAGGCCATCAAGATTCAGATTGCTGTGGGAGACGAAGGACTGATGCGGATCAATGCATCGACTCTGAGTGAGGATGATAAAAAGGATCCGGATAAATTATATAAATTATTTGAGGATCAGTTGGACATCCATGTAAACTTTCGGATTCACCGGCTGGAAATGATGACATTCCGGCAGAAAGAAGGGGAGTCCATTGACGATTTCGTCAACCGATGCCGACGGAAGGGCATGCAGGGCAGACTTGTGCAATTGTGCAATTTGTGCAATTTCTCCAAAGCAGAACTCTCGGAATGGATTATCAAGTTAATTGTTGTAAGCACTCCACATGATGATTCTCAAAAGCATCTGCTCGACCAGGAGGTCGGGTACGACATGGACCTGGTTTAAAGTGAGGGACGCAAGTACGAAGCAATGGTAATCGGAAAGCAGGCCATCCAGAAGATGGAAGGGCCTTCATCGTCTGTGAATGCCATGACACATCGACAAAAGTGTAAAATGTGTGGACTATCACATCCACCACGGAACTGCCCAGCATACAATGATTATTGTAAGTATTGCGGTGAACTGGGACACTGGGCCCGTTGTTGTGAAAATCCCAAACGAAGCACGAGATATGCTGATGGATACGAGTGGAGCTACCGTCCTGCAATGGGTGGAAGAGGCCGTCGCGTCAGCAGAAGCAAGTTTTGAGGTATGCTTCGGGGAAGTAACAACAACGGGACCTCGGTGAATGAAGTGTCGGCGTATTTTACTGAAGGCGATGATGACAGTTACGAAAGTGACACTGACACTTATGAACAGACCAAGCCATTTCACGTGAACAGGGTATCCGCACTGTGTTTGAAGAAGGCGAGGGATGAAGTGTACACATTGTTGAACATTGTATGCCCTGACATGAAATGTGCATACAAACTGCAGTTGAAAGTGGATACAGGTGCGTCAGGGAATACTTTGCCAACGCATATTGTGAAGGATATGTATGGAAACAAATGGATGTCAAAACTGACTCTGCTTGGTGAGACCAAGCTCACTGCTTACAATGGCAGTGAGATCGAGTGTCATGGAATCTTCAAGTTTTTGTGTCAAATAAAGACTCAAAGAATTGATGGCGTTTTAGATGAAAATTGATGATTTTTAAAAATTGACCTTAAGTTGACCTTTGACCTTTTGACCTCAAAAATAGTTCATTTCCCAATTTAGTGACTTGATATACAAATGCTATTCAATTTTCAAGTCAATCGGATTTAAAATGGTGATTTTAGAAATTTGACCTCCAGATGAACTTTCACCTTTGACCTCAAAATCAATAGGCTTCTCAATTGGGACGACTTCTACAACTTGGTGAAGTTTTGTGACGATCGGTTTAGAATTGTGACCTGTAGGCCGGTGACAAACAGACAGACAGACAGACAGAACCACAAACGGAACCGACCAATATACTGTTACGGTACCGCGAGGATGCGAGGATGTTGTTTGCCGAGCGGATGGCCGCCGCGCCCGAACAGTTACCCCGACTAACCCGATTCCTGAACGTTGGCCGAATCGCGCCACAGATATTCAATGGGGAAAAGACTAAAGCGAAGGATGTGAAGAAGAAGAACACCAAAGCAAAAAGGTTGGAAATGCTACTAAATTTATTCCTACTATTTACACAATCAAAGAAACCAAGGAGAAGGAAGGATAATAAAATAAAAACAGAAGAAGAAGAAGCGGACACAGTGAACCTTAGCTTATCTATGGCAGTCTTAGTTAGAACCCTGGACAGAACAAACGAAAGACGGACTCACACGAATTGGGAATTTGCAGGCAGGAAGGATCGGAAGGAGGAATGGCTTGGCGGGGGAGGAAGGTTCAGCGGGGATCGGTCGGGCGGGAAACGGATAGCCGCCGTCAATAC
Organism: Myxine glutinosa; assembly: GCF_964187855.1. Lineage (NCBI taxonomy): Eukaryota > Metazoa > Chordata > Myxini > Myxiniformes > Myxinidae > Myxine > Myxine glutinosa. The sequence continues at coordinate 155,938,887 of NC_136265.1, read as the reverse complement.
CCGAGCTGGGATCGCCAAAACAGCCGCGGTTCCAATACTGCACGGCGAAGCCCCTCCGGTGCACCGTGCGCTCTTCAAAGCTGCTCCTTAGAACTCTCTTGCACTTGGCACTGCACACTCGGCACTTGCCCTACTTGGCACTTCGCACTTCGCCACTCTGACTCGCTTGCACTTGATCGTCGCACGTATCTCTGCATGTATCTCTTTGGACGTATATCTTAGGACGTATCTCTCTGAGGATCTCTCGTATCAGGATATCAGGTCGTATCAGGATGTATCAGGATGTATCAGGATATATCAGGTCGTATCAGGATGGGCGTATCAGGATATCTCGTATCTCTCTCAGGGCAAATCAAGCCGCCGGCCTCTAGAACACGCCCATCGGTGAGCTCGCCTCGGCCCTGATTGGTCGGCACGGCCCTCTGGCTCCGCCCTTGATGACGATGGGCGGGCACGCCCAGGAGTCGGCAGCTCCTCCCCCTTCTTCTCCGAGCCGACCTCGTGGCGAATGGAGTCGCGGAGGGAACAGTTGGCAATTGTTGGAAGGGGAATGTGAAGGGATCTATCTATTTGACTTCGGTGCAATGGAGTGTCAATTAATGGAAAACAAATCCTTAGCCGACTACACAGAATAAGGAAATAACTGTCAACAAGGAGGAAATCTATGATTGGCTAACGTGAGTGCTTATGAAATAACTACGGAACGACCTTTGACCTTTATACACAACTGGAGGCAGGAGGGTCCAGAATAAAGCAATAAAAACAATAAAACAATCCTCATATCCACAACACTGCACCCTCCTCATTTTAGGCATGTCCCGGGCCTCTTACCTTTACTTTTAGTGTGGCACGTAGGTGTAGTTCCCTCTACATTTAACCTGACCCTGAGTGCGACAGTTTTAAAACATAAATAAATATGTCCCGCTGCTCCATTGCACCCTGCCTAACAGATTCACGCCCACAGCTAACCGAATTGCGGAATGGTCTTCAAACTATACATTTACGGTGGGGGCGCATTATTTACAATGGCTCTGCTTTTATTTACAATACTAACCCAGGACCTGTGATCGTTCTTTTGAGGGGGGGGGGGGGGGGGAGACAGTCTGCCCTGCATCGATGCACCATGAAAGCACCCACAACGCACCAATACACCCTCAAGCACCAATCGGTGCACAGTCATCACTATTCATGAATACAAAATAACCAAACAACCCCAAACCCTGCTGGTGGTCTCTTGCTCTTCGGCTCCCTCTGCTGGCTATTTGTTCTTCCAGATGTGGTCTTTCTTTCATTTTCTTACTGGCGGCCTATTGGTGGAAATAAACCCGCACAGAACGTGTCCATTGTTATTTATTGATTGCCCACAGGGCCGACTAGTGTGGTTCACCTGTGGGGCATAGGTGCCCTGTGACCAAGGTCCGCCAGCAAGATCTCGGGCCCTCATGGCCGGTTCCAGCAGAGGGGCCATGCCCCAACCCATGGGGTCCATAAGTGGTGCTCAGCCACGGACATGTGGTCCATAATGTGGTGCATCGATGCAGACAGCTGGTTCTGGGAGTTCCGGACGCACAATGGCGGACTCCCGCATGCTCCCCTCGGCGCCCAGTGGCGCACAGTCCTCGGTGGGAGACAAAAGGGGGGGGAAAGACAGATGAGCGAGGGGTAAGGTCTCAAGGGTACACATCAAACAAGGCAATGCAAGGCGAGGTGCGTATGGAGACGGAGCGGAGAAAAGCTCGTCCCTACCATACGTCACCCCCCCTGTCACCTACACTACCCTTGCCCTTACCCCATATGTACAAAATCTACGCATTTACAACTTCGTCACTACTGTCACGTCTTCCCCATATTTCCCCTATACCAAATTAGTCTCCACAATCCCTCTAACTGAAATTTGCCATCACCCAATTCATCATCAATCCTCATAAGGAGGGAGAGATGGAACAACAAGCACAATGTCACACCCACGTCATGATGCGTCTCACAATCCAAAACATTTGCATCATAAAAATAACAAAACAACCTGGCATGGTGTGGAGTACCATCGTTACCTCAGGTGAGTGGATGTAGGTGGTGCAAGGAGATTTTCATCCTAACTATCCTCTAAATGACATTAACACACTTTACACTACCCGGGGTCTTTCCCTGCCAATCCATTGCCCAACTTACACTATGGGTTCTAAAAACCAATTCCCATTGACCAAACTGTGGTGCTTCTCAATTTGGGGTCTCACTCCCCCGATGCAACTCCCTGTGCCCTTGCACAATTTCAGGACTGGGGCGTGTAGCTCTCCCAGCAGGCCTACCCACCTGCACACCTCCACCACTGTAGTTGCCTCCGAGCTTGCCTGCTCCTTACCTAACCTATCTAACTGGGGAAGGCCCCTCCTGGCTCTGTCACCACTTGGTGCCCTCTGGCACTGGGCTACCCGGGTCCGTCCTCCGGATCCTCGGGCCCCATCCACAACAACTACCGGCTCCCAGAGCCCACCTGCGGCCTCACCTGGCCGACATCCTAACAGTGGCGGAGTGCCAACCAACTACACACACTAACAGGCTACACGCCCAGCCATTTCCACAACACTAATGCACCCATCACAACTCTCCTGTGCAACTACCCGCACCACAGATGCCAATATCCAACCACAATCTACCTGTACCCTCTACCTAATTCTTAAACTACCGTCCCCGGGTATTCGTGATGGGGGTCCATCCTTCCCCCATTCACACCTTCGCACCATCCACTCCACTCCACAGTTTCCAACATACTCACTCCACGACCATCCATTCCATACTCCATATACTCTAGACCATTTATTCCATACAACCATTCTCATTCACCTGTAGTTGCACATCTGTGCAATCACCTGGTGCCACCTGCACCCTCCTTCCTTCCTGGACCATTTGGTCAGCACAACTCATCACCATCTCTCACTCATACACTGCTCCATACACCTGTTCAGTTGCACACCTGTGCAATCACACCTTTTAACCATACTGTTACGGACACGGCTAAAGATGTTGCTTGACCGAGCGGAATGTCCGCCGTGTTCGCACAGTTTACCCGATTACCCCCAACTCACCCGATTCCACTCGAACGTTGGCCAAATCGCGCTACGCTAAATCAATGATGGAAAGAACACAACGACTGGGATAGATGAAACGACGCAAGGGGTACAGTTCTCAAGACCTCCGGAGGAGGATATAATTAGTGGTGGAGAAAAGGGGTAGATTACAAGGTAGAGTGAGGTAAAAGACACAGAAGAGATGGGCACTTAGTTACAGTCTTATCTCATCCCCGACAGACCACAGACAAACGGAACAAGACTGACTTACACAGGGATTGATGGCAGGGAAGGACAGGTAGTTCGATAGCACAAGGTGCACCTTGGCTCGGGGGCAGGATCAAGCACGGTCCAAAAGATGCAGGGCGGCCTCACAGCGCTCGGAGGGTACGTCTTGCTTCTCCAAGCTCAGCGCGCATCTGACGTCACCTCCCTCTTCCTGCGCATGCTCAGCGGGGAGTGACACGCCCTCGGCTCGTTGGCTCCGCCCCAGATGGGACCGGTCCGCCGCTTCTATTGGGTGCGGGGGTTACCGGGCTCCGCCCTTGACGAGGAGCTGACAGCGAGCCCCTACTTGGTAACCCCGTCGAGCACATGTTCGATGGCGGCTCGTTGGAAAGGCCTGGTGCCCTCCCAACACCCCCTACCAACCAAGCCGGAGTGAGGACGCGCACTCCCCGCGCCGCCGCCGTTGTTGTTGTTGTTGTTGTTGTTGCTGAACCGTGAGGAAGAGCTGCGGGGAGGTATTGGGAGGTCCTAAACTTCCTAACGGTGCCATACAATCACATTCTGGTGCAACGAAGAGTCAGAATTAATGGAAACGAGTCCTTAACTGACATAGACTAAGAATAACTAGCAAGATGTCCTATAGTTGTCTACGTGAGATGCGGTGGACCTGGGTGCGACATTTAATGGGGGAAATAGGGGAAGGTCGGGTCTACAGAGTGTTGTTTACAGAAAATGGGACTAGGGAATGGGGGATTGGGGATAGTTGTGAAGTATGGAGGAAATAGGGGAATATTTACAAGCGGATATGGATGGATGCCAATCCCATATCCGCAACATTGCACCCTTCTCTACCTCGGGGCGTCCCGGCCCGATAAATTTTTACCTACGTTAGTGTGGCACTCAGATGTAGTTCCCTCTACTATTAACTCAACCCTGAGTGCGACAGTTTTACAGATGTTCACAAATGAGTAAATATGTCCCCCTGCGACGTTGCACCCTTCTCCTAACAGAAACACACCCACAGGATAACCGAATCGCGGAAAGCATCCTCAAACTAAACATACAGCCGGTAGGGAGCATCATTTATACAAGACTGATATTTACACTACGATCCAGGACCTGTTCTTTGAGGAACACATGCAGATGTTATGCATAGAGAGAGAGCACGCATGCCAGCATCGATACACCAACCCACGAGTGCCCTGTGGCCCTACGGCCTTTAATAATGTGCAGAGCACCCCATCCAAGCACCAAAAGCACCACCCCATTATGTACAGTCAGCACCATCCGGTGCACCAATAAAGTGTTCAGTAACAATGCACCGATGTTCTGCCGCTGGTCTTGCCTTCATGGAGTGCACTTGGCCTTCTGGCTTCTTTAGAAATAAAGAAATCATCATCACCTCAGGTAAGTGGCTGCGTATGGTGCGACAGGTTCATCAATCCTAACTATTTCCTAAATGACTTTAACAACTTTACATTACCCGGGGTCTTTCCCTGCCAATCCATTGGCCAACTTACACTATGGGTTCTAAAAACCAATTCCCAGTGTCCATGGTCACCGGTGGTGCCGCAGCCGGCCGATGTTCTGCCGCTGGTCTTGCCTTCATGGAGTGCACTTGGCCTTCTGGCTTCTTTAGAAATAAAGAAAGGCGCCAACCGCGTCCATTTCTGAATTGTGGCCGTCAGGGGGGGCCAACTAAAAGTGGTTCACCTGTATGGCATAGGTGCCACGTTGACCCAGGTGTCCATCAACGGGTGGTGCTTGCCCGCAAAAGAACTGCGGTCCATTGTGGGCGGCCACCAAAATTGCGGTCCATATGGTGTATCGATCCAGGCAGCAAGCAGCGGAAGTACAGGCCCACAACTGCGGAGCCAGCACCTCTCTCTCCGCCCCAAAGCCAGATCCTCGGAGGTGGGAGACAAAAAGAAGACAAGTGAGTAAGGTGGTAAGGGCGCAAAAGTGCACGCAATATAAGGTAATGCACACTGGGGGCACATGGGAACCAGGTGAGACAGGTACGTTCCTACCGTACCCCCCCGCCCCCCAACCAGGTAACCTACATTGCCCCTCCCTTACCCCTTACTGTATCCACAAAACACAACACTACCCATAAACATCTACTTTACACATCAACAAACATCCCTACTGTCTTCCCCGTTCCTCCCATAAACCAAATTCGTCTTCTCTCCCTCCTAACCAATCAAATTTGCCATTTCCAACTCTCATCAAAATTTGCCATCTCCAACTCAACATCAAAATTTGCCATCACCAATTCATCATCAGTCCCTCCTAGGGAGGGAGAGATGGAATCACCCCAATGTCTCATCCACGTCGTGAAGCGTCTCACAAATCCACACAGCAATTCTCATTTCCTGCAACACAAAACAAAGAAAACACAGGTGTGGAGTCATCATCATCACCTCAGGTAAGTGGCTGCGTATGGTGCGACAGGTTCATCAATCCTAACTATTTCCTAAATGACTTTAACAACTTTACATTACCCGGGGTCTTTCCCTGCCAATCCATTGGCCAACTTACACTATGGGTTCTAAAAACCAATTCCCATTGACCAAACTGTGGTGCTTCTCAATTTGGGGTCTCACTCCCCCGATTCATCTCCCGGTGCCCTTGCACAATTTCTGGGCTGTGACGTGTAGCTCTCCCAGCAGGTCTACCCACCTGCACACCTCCACCACTGTAGTTGCCACCCGAGCTTACCTGCTCCTTACCTAACCTATCTAATTTGGGAAGGCCCCTCCTGGCTCTGTCACCCCACTCGGTGCCCTCTGGCACTGGGCTACCCGGGTCCGTCCTCCGAATCCTCGGGCCCCATCCACAACTACCGGCTCCCAGAGCCCACCTGCGGCCTCACCTGGCCGACATCGTCACAGTGGTGGAGTGCCCAAACCAACTACACACACTAACAGGCTACACGCCCAGCCATTTCCACAACACTAATGCACCCATCCAAATACCATTCTTCCACCCGCACCACAGATGCCAATATCCAACCACAATTTACCTATACCTTCTAACTATTCTTTAAACTACCCTCCCCGGGTACTCGTGAAAAGGGGTCCACTCTTCCCCCATCCACACCTTCGCACCATGCACACCACTCCGTACCACTTACTCCAACTCTCTCCACACCACTCATTCGCTGCTCCATATATTCCACACACCTGTACTTGCACACCTGTGCTCTCATACTTGGTGCCGCCTGCACCCTTCTCTCCCCCAAGCGCATTCACGCTGATCCACAACACTCACTACTCACCATGACACTCATCCGCAATGCTCTCTCATTCATCACTTGTACACTCACACACACCTCGGAGCATTGCCTCACCGATGCCTCATTTGAAGCTGCTCACCAGCACTTCCATTCATACTGCATCATCTGCTCTGTCTACTCCCTTCTAAAACTCGCGCTCCTCCGTCTTCCCTTTAAACTATTGCGCTCCCTCGTCATTATAATCCACACTAATCTACCTGCGTCCCCACTACAGGTATCCTTGTCACTAACTAATCTTAACGTTGCCTAATGTCATCTTCTAGGGCCCTACACACAATATCCTAACCCACCCGGGCTAGTTTTCACTGCCATACACCCCATAAACTATAGCGCATTTGCCCCATCCTTTGTGAGGGATGACAGAGTTGCCATCCCACCACATCGGGCATCTCCCACTACCAATTTTGCACATCAAATTTCAACAAATCAAAAATTTGCCAATCACTACCCATCATCTGCCAATCATTACTGCCAATCACTGTACCAATCATCAAATTTTGCCTTTTTCTAATTTTGGGTCCAAAACACTAACCTCATCACCCGTCTACTTATTAGATCCTCTTGGTGCGCAAATTCACGTCTACAGCCCGGCTTCGTACAGCCAAGCCATGAATGCGGGTTGTTTGGTGCCAGCGGCTGGATACGTCCCGCATTCGGTGCAGGGAAGGAGGTTTACCCGGGCCAAGATCCCACGCACCATCTCGGCACGGAGCCATCCCATGGCCCGATCTCGACCTGCCGGAATGCCTCAACAAAAAGTGGTCGCCCTGACGACCCTTCCTATCGGGCTGCCCGCTCCGCCTAGTGGAGCACGGACGCGGCCGTTCAAAGCGAGGCCCAGCGTGGATCGCGTACGGCGGTCCTTTCGAACCCGCCGTGGCTCGGATCCCCGCTGGTTCTCGCGGCACGCGAAGCTGCCCGACGCGCACCGAGGGCCCGATTCGGCTAACTGTCGTTCTAACCGCTAACCCGGTTACCGTCGATGCCTCACCTGCATGCTTACACGCATACGCTACCCCTTTCTTGCTCATACATCCAGCCGTTTCCATGCTCCTCGTCGTACCTTCTCTTACACACCTCGGTACACTCATTCCACTCACAGACTTGGTCACACACCTGACCACCGAACACCTTGGCACACATTCGTCGCTCGCACACCTCACCAACACACCTCTTCGCGCCCCCTCCTCGGTCACCTCCTCTGTGACAATCACAGGTGTGCTCTCACTCGCACACCCAACCACGTGCCTCACTACCAATTCCAGCGTGCATTCCCACACACGCTCTACCATTCCAGGTGTGCTTCCTTTCTCACCTGTCACAACCAACTCACGCTCCGTGTCACTCTTACTACTCTCACCTCCACTCTTGACAGCGCACTCACCCTTACTCTCGACAGCGCACTCTTTCCTCATGCACCCGTCCGTTACACACCTTTCTCGCGCACACTCTCCCGTTACACCCTCTGTAACACTCACCACAGGTGTACACTCTTCCTTACTTTTGACAGCGCACTCTTTCCCCATGCACCTGTCCGTCACACATCTTTCTCGCACACCCTCTCCCGTTACATCCTCTGTAACACTCACCACAGGCGTGCATTCTCCCTTTACACCCTCCGTAACACTCCTCACTATGCGCTTCCATGTGCTCCCTCGCACACGCGCTACGACCGACTCACTCTCGACAGCACCCTCACTCCTTTGCACGCACTTTTTCCTCACACACTCCAGAGTCGGACTTTCTCGCACACCTCCTTTTTCACACACCAGACCTGTCGCACACTTCACCAACGGCCTCTCACGAACACCCGGGTCCATCTCGACCCCCAAGCTTATTAAATCACCTGGCGCATCATACGCACGACCATATTGGTCACCACTTACACCGGGTCCTCTTTCTCTTCGCTTCTCCTCCATCACCTGCGAATCCCTCATCCGGTTAATGAGCACATCATCACGATCCGAACACAGACTTTGGACCAATTCTTTTACTTCCTCTTTGATCTCTTTCTTATCCCCTCTCCGTCGCTTCTTAATTTCGCTTACCCCTTCTTCCACTTCTTCTAATTTCTGCTTCACCTCTTTTATTTCCCGGTGCGTCCCCTTAAGTTCTTCCTCTAACTCCACCTTATTTTTTTATATGTGCTCCCGCACCTCCCGCTGTTTAACCTCCATCACCTCTACCACCTTGTTCATTTTCCTCGTCAGGTCCTCATGTACCGTCTGACACTCTTTTTTAATTACCCCTACGTCCTTTTTCATCTCCTTCTGTGTCGATTTTAAACCCTCTATTACCGCTGTGTTCTTCTTTACCTGGTCCCCCAACTCCTTTTGTCCCACTGTCAGTTGTTCTACTCCCAGCGTCAGCTCCTCTATACCACCTTGCAATTTTACAGTCCCCTTTCTCACCTCCTTCTCCATGCGCTCCTTACAGTGCCTCACCTCCTCGCGCACTCCTCCGACCTCCTCACTCACCCCTCTTCTGATCTCTTCTCCCATCACTTGCATCTCCTGCCCAGATGCCACCCTCATCTGCTCCATTTCCTCCCTGTGAGCATCCAATTTAGTTTCTACCCCCATTCTGACCCCCTCTATCTGCTGCCCCATTTGTTTAACTTCCCTTTTCGCTTGGTCCCTCATGTCCCTCAATTTGCCTTCCATACTGTTTTCTAACCCCTCTAACCCCTTTTTCACTCCCTCTATCTGATTCTCCTGGGCAGCCATTCTGTTTTCTACCCCCATTAACCCCTCCTGTATTTCCCCTAATCTATTGTCTAATCCCTCTATTCTACTCCCTAACCCTCCGATCTGGGCCCCCATCCTTTGTTCTAACCGTTGGCTATTGGCCCCCATGTCCTCCCTCAATTTCTCGCTATTGGACCCCATGTCCTCCCTCAATTTCTCGCTATTGGGCCCCATTACCCCCATTTGCTCACTCTGAGCCTCTATACTGTTTTTCAAACCTCCAATTTGGTCTCCCATTTGTCCCATAAGGGCCCTCATTTGCAGGAAAAAAAGGTTCGAATCCACCAACGGCGCTGCTACGGTCGTGGGCGCGGTCGCCGTAGCCATGTGCGAGGCGCCATTTTGCGCGCCCGTAACCTCGTGCGCGAGGACGCCATTTTGCGAACCTGCCGCCCTCACTGCTTCGCTCTCCTCATGTCCCTCAATTTGGTCCTGGATCGACCCTGTCTCACTCTCCTCTACCGGAACCCAGCCGTCTTGATCTGCCATAGCGCGACTTTCAAAATTCGGGGTTTTTTTTGTAAAACAAAACAATTTCCAACTGCTTGTAATTTTGAGCGCGTTAAGCGCGCTTCGGGTCCAATCTCACTTCCTGACACCAATTGTTACGGACACGGCTAAAGATGTTGCTTGACCGAGCGGAATGGCCGCCGTGTTCGCACAGTTTACCCGATTACCCCCAACTCACCCGATTCCACTCGAACGTTGGCCAAATCGCGCTACGCTAAATCAATGATGGAAAGGACACAACGACTGGGATAGATGAAATGACGCAACGGGTACAGTTCTCAAGACCTCCGGAGGAGGATATAATTAGTGGTGGAGAAAAGGGGTAGATTACAAGGTAGAGTGAGGTAAAAGACACAGAAGAGATGGGCACTTAGTTACAGTCTTATCTTATCTCCGACAGACCACAGACAAACGGAACAAGACTGACTTACACAGGGATTGATGGCAGGGAAGGACAGGTAGTTCGATAGCACAAGGTGCACCTTGGCTCGGGGGCAGGATCAAGCACGGTCCAAAAGATGCAGGGAGGCCTCACAGCGCTCGGAGGGTACGTCTTGCTTCTCCAAGCTCAGCGCGCATCTGACGTCACCTCCCTCTTCCTGCGCATGCTCAGCGGGGAGTGACACGCCCTCGGCTCATTGGCTCCGCCCCAGATGGGACCGGTCCGCCGCTTCTATTGGGTGCGGGGGTTACCGGGCTCCGCCCTTGACGAGGAGCTGACAGCGAGCCCCTACTTGGTAACCCCGTCGAGCACATGTTCGATGACGGCTCGTTGGAAAGGCCTGGTGCCCTCCCAACACCCCTTACCAACCAAGCCGGAGTGAGGACGCGCACTCCCCGCGCCGCCGCCGTTGTTGTTGTTGTTGCTGAACCGTGAGGAAGAGCTGCGGGGAGGTATTGAGAGGTCCTAAACTTCCTAACGGTGCCATACAATCACATTCTGGTGCAACGAAGAGTCAGAATTAATGGAAACGAGTCCTTAACTGACATAGACTAAGAATAACTAGCAAGATGTCCTATAGTTGTCTACGTGAGATGCGGTGGACCTGGGTGCGACATTTAATGGGGGAAATAGGGGAAGGTCGGGTCTACAGAGTGTTGTTTACAGAAAATGGGACTAGGGAATGGGGGATTGGGGATAGTTGGGAAGTATGGAGGAAATAGGGGAATATTTACAAGCGGAAATGGATGGATGCCAATCCCATATCCGCAACAATACACACGGCATCATCTGAACTACCTGTTGCCCTGCTAACTTAGTGCTCCCCGTCTTCCCTTTAAACTAAGCACATACCACGTCATTATCATCCACACTAATCTACCTGCGTCCCCACTACAGGTATCATTGTCACTACCTAACCTTAACGTTACCTAAGGTCATCTCTAGGTCCCTACACACTATATCCTAACCCTCCCGGGCTAGTTTTCACTGCCATAAACCCCATAAACTAGTGCTCCTTTGCCCCCGCTGTGAGAGATGGCAGAGTTGCCATCCCACCACATCGGGCATCTTTCACTATAAATTTTGCTCGTCCAAATTCAACAAATCAAAAATTTGCCAATCATCTGCCAATCATCAAATTTTGCTTTGCAATTTCGGGTCCAAACCACTATCATCATCACCCGTCTACTCACTATATCCTCTCGGTGCGCCAATTCGTTTACAAAGCTCTGCTTCGTAAAGCCGAGCAATGGATGCGGGTGGTTCGTTGTCAGCGGATGGGTCCGTCCGGCATTCGGTGCAAGGAAGGCGGTCTACTCGGCCCGAGATTCCACGCACCATCGGGGCACGGGACCGTCCGATGCCCGAATCTCGGCCGGCCGCAACGTGGCAACCACAAGGGGTCGCTGTGTCGGCCCTTCCAACCGGACCGCCCGCTCCGCTTGGCGGAGCTCGGACGCGACCATTCCGAGCGAGGCCCAGCGTGGATCGCGTACGGCGGTCCTTTCGAACCCGCCGTGGCTCGGATCCCCGCTGGTTCTCGCGGCACGCGAAGCTGCCCGACGCGCACCGAGGGCCCGATTCGGCTAACTGTCGTTCTAACCGCTAACCCGGTTACCGTCGATGCCTCACCTGCATGCTCACACGCATACGTGACCCCTTTCACCCTCACCAAGCTCGGTGCTCCAACGCCGCCCGTACACCCCGCGTACTTCGTTATTGCACTCGTTCTTTCGCTCACAGACTTGGTCACACACCTGACCACCGCACACCTTTGCACACACTCGTCGTTCGCACACCTCACCAACACACCTCTTCGCGCCCCCTCCTCAGTCACCTCCTCTGTGACAACCACAGGTGTGCTCTCACTTGCACACCCAATCACGTGCCTCACTACCAATTCCAGTGTGCATTCCCACACACGCTCTACAATTCCAGGTGTGCATCCCTCCATTCCAGGCGTACATCCTCTCTCACCTGCCACAACCAACTCACGCTCCGTGTCACTCTTACCACTTTCACCACCACTCTTGACAGCACACTCTTTCCTCATGCACTCCTCTGTTACACACCTTTCTCGCGCATCCTCTTGCGCACACTCTCCCGTTACACCCTCCGTAACACTCACCACAGGTGTGCATTCTCCCTTACTCTTGACAGCGCACTCTTTCCTCATGCACCCGTCCGTTACACACCTTTCTCGCGCATCCTCTTGCGCACACTCTCCCGTTACACCCTCCGTAACACTCACCACAGGTGTGCACTCTCTCGTTACATCCTCTGTAACACTCCCCACTCCGCGCTTCCATGTGCCCCCCCCCCCCACACACGCGCTACGACCAACTCACTCTCGACGGCACACTCACTCCTCGGCGCACACTTTTTCCTCACACACCCCATAGTCGGACATTCTCGCACACCTCCTCCTTCGCACTCCGTACCTGTCGCACACTTCACCAACGGCCTCTCATGAACACCCGGATCCAAATCAACCCCCAAGCCGACTGAAGCTCCCCTCACATCATATACATTTCCACGTATATCGCCACTCACCTCGGCACCTCGTCTCCGCACCTCCTTCGCCACCTGCAAACTCTTTATTTGGTTAGCGAGCACACCATCACGATTTGAGCACCGACCTTGTACATATTCCATCACCTCCTCCTTTATCTCCCTCTTAGTTTCCCTCCGTCTCTTCTTAATTTCACTCACCCCCTCTTCCACTTCCTCTAACTTTTGCTTCACCTCTTTTATTTCCCGGTGCGTCTCCTCAATTTCGTCCTCTAACGCTACCTTGACCGTTTCTATGTGCGTCCTCACCTCCCGGTCCTTTGTCTCCATTACTTCTGTCACCTCGTCCAACCTCGTTGTCAGTCCCTCCCGTACCATCTGACATTCCCTCTTCGTCGCTAGCAAGTCGTCTTTTAGTTCTTTTTGTGTCGCCTTTAACCCTCCTAGTACCGCAGTGTTCCTTTGTACCTGCTCCACTAACTCCGTCTGTCCCACCGTCAGCTGTTCCACCTCCTGCGTCAGGTCCTCTATGCCCCCCTGTAACCTAGCCGTATTATTCCTCACCTCTTTCTCCATACGCTTCTCACCTCGCTTTACCTCCTCGCGTACCCCCGAGACCTCCTCGCTTACACCTCGTCTTATTTCCTCCTTCATCTCCTCCCTTTCTTTAGTAGATGCCACCCTCATCTGTTCTAATTCATCCCTCTGAACATCCAATTTACCTTCTAACCCGACTTTCACCTCCTCTATCTGGTTCCCCATCCGTTTGATTTCCCGGGCGGATTGCTCCCCTACTTCCCGCAATTTGCCTTCCATCCTATCTTCTATCCCCCTTAACCCATTTTTCACCCCCTCTATCTGATTTTCCTGGGCAGCCATTCTATTTTCCACCCCCGTTAACCCATTCTTCACCCCTTTTATCCCGTTGTCTAACCCCTCAAATTTACTGTCCAACCCCTTAAAATTATTGTCTAACCCCTCAAATTTATTGTTCAACCCCTCTCTTAATTGCTCACTGTCAGCCCTCTTTCTGTCTTCCATTTCTTCACCCGACTTAACCATAAAGGCCTTTATTTGTTCCATAAATAGCCCCCAATCCATCGGCGGCGCTGCTACGGTCGATTATATATTATTTATATAATCGCTTAAAAATATTATTTCCTGTGAGAATAAGCATACCAACTTCAATATAGGAAAATCCCTAACTACACCGCCTAATACGCGAAAATTTTTGTACAGTCTAATTGTTCATGATTCTTCAATTCTCCTGACCTCAACTTTATTATTTATCATCTCACATGCTTCACCGATGAGGAGTTTTACTTTACCTTTTTAAAACCGCATTATAATTGTTTTTTAACATAATAGGCTATCTTCTTCTTCAGTAGCAGGCTCATGATGACCATTTTTATCGTACGAGAATATCAAAAGGGTTGAAGTTCTGGACGAACCCTTCAAAGTAAGTAATACATTTCATCATTTATTTTTTAATAATTCAACAAAACGTCAGGAGGTGATTGTGAAGTTCTGTGTGGAAGTTATAACGACTAACGTAACGTCCCATCAAATCGAGCGCGCCAACATGAAATCGGTTTGTTACGTTTGCGATAAACATCTTTAATTCTTATCTTCTGTCAGGTCTTGCCATATTGGCATAACACGTTGGTTTAGTCAACACAATAGCTCGTTTATTTTCTTGAAGTAAACCATCGAACGAAGGAAGACCCAGACATAAGGAAAATTTTATTCCTGTCAGGAAACGTCAGGTATTTCTCGCTTTTTGCTCTCATTCACCAATGCTGTTATTCTTTCACATTTTTCAGTCTTTCACCCTGTTTTCATTCTTTCGCCTTGTTTTTATTTACTGTCAGTGGATCACCAAGGAACCAGATAGAATTGCATTTCTAAGGTGAGTGTGTGTGTGTGTGTGTGTGTGTGTGTGTGTGTGTGTGTGTGTGTGTGTGTGTGTGTGTGTGTGTGTGTGTGTGTGTGTGTGTGTTTATGTGTTTTATGTGTTGTATGTGTTTTATGTGTTGTATGTGTTGTATTTTTGTTTAGTAGGTCACTCTTCAGCAAATATTGAGGAGTATATATTGTATTTTTTTCATAAACTGTTCTTCTACCGCAATATTTGCCCACTTCAAGTCATAAACTGATAACAAAAGTATTTAAAGCTTTATGATTCGAGAGAAATTCCAAGATATTTGATATTGTAGCGGTTACCGCTGGATGCACACAATCGCCTTGCACCGGCCAGAACACGGCCAGACGCGCCTCTCCCGGGCATGCCCGGACTCACTGTTCCCGGGCACGCCCGAACCTCCCGGGCACGCCCGGTCTCGTCTTTCCCGGGCATGCCCGCTATCGCCTTTCCAGGGCTCGCCCAGAGCGTCCGGGCATGCCCGCTATCGCCTTTTCAGGGCTCGCCCAGAGCGCCCGGGCACGCCCAGCCTCGACTTGCCAGGCCGCAGCCAAACACGCCCGGGCAGGTCCAGACTCGCCTTTCCAAGGCTCGCCCTTGACACCCGGGCATGCCCGGTATAGCTTTTGCCGGGCAAACTTCCCGACATAAATGTGTATATATATTGCTGCCCGATAAACGGGCTTGTCAGAATACCTGAGCTGTTTTGTTTCAATAAAGCAACTCGGACGAATTCCGTCTTTGGTCGCGTCAATTCTTTCGGCTCGCGTTGGAGCGCACGCAGTTCCTTCAATATTACCTTTTTGGCACTTTAATTTTAGCACTTGTTTAATGATTCTGTAGTCGGGTCCATATCCAAAATATGCTGCCTTGATTTCTCATTAGGTTATTTCGTCGAACGAACCATAGAATGGTTCCAGGTGACAACGCCTGTGCTGTACGTACGTGTGCAGTGACTGTACGTACGTCCGTAAACATTTGACTAAAACATCCTCTCCTCACAAACGACCCCACCGATTTATTGACCAAATTTGGGACGATGCATCAGGACAGCAATATCTAATGGGTTGTGCTCCCCATCCAGATGCAGCCCTACAAAAAGGGTGAAAGGGGTTTTTGCCCCAAATATTGGTATTTTATTCAAAAATCCTATTCTCAGAAACCGCCAGACAGATCCAGACCAAACTCGCCATAAAGCATGGAGACCATGCCCTAACCTTAAGTTGTTTTCCTCATGGCTATATCTCCCCTGGAAAGGGGGCCACGGGCCTTCTCCCTGAATTCCTTGTTCTCACTAAAACGTACTCACAAATTACCCGACCTATATGAACCAAATTTGGTACATTGCATCAGGATTGTAAGGTCTCACAGGGTTGTGCTCCCCATTCATATCCACCCCCTAAGGAGGAGGTAAAGAGGTGGTTGGGTGGGTTGCTCCCAAATATTGGTATTTTATTGAAAAATCTTCTCAGGAACCGACAGACAGAATTCCGCTTTATCAGTCCCTTCTCCGTCTCTGTCTGGTCGTCGTCTCTGTCTCTGTCTGGTATCAATACACTCTGTCTGGTCGGAAAATAACCGTCAGTCCCCCACTGGGCTTTATATATATATATAATTATATATATATATATATATATATATTCTAGTCTTGTAATGTTTATTTTTTTGTGCATGCAATGTGGGGAGTGCATAAATTGACAGAATGAAAGAGTAATAA
This sequence comes from Myxine glutinosa, assembly GCF_964187855.1. NCBI lineage: Eukaryota > Metazoa > Chordata > Myxini > Myxiniformes > Myxinidae > Myxine > Myxine glutinosa. The sequence goes on along the minus strand of NC_136265.1, from coordinate 155,922,448 downwards.
GAAAATGAAGCTTCGGGATGAGATTTGGGAATTGGCACATTTTGGGAATACATAAGAATAGCTGTGTTTATTTAAGCCATATTGTATAAATATTTTCTCCCGACAAATTTGACGCATCCCTACATCATTTATGGCCCCATATTTTCTGACCCTGTGATTTGTCGTTGAAAAGTGGCTTTCGTAGTGTCCACTTAGATGCTCACCATAATCTGCATGAAACAATCAGCTCCCCCACATCACCCAATTAAGGTCAATGCAACAGACAAATCTGTACAAAGACGTTCCCATTTGCACATGGTATTGGGACGTGCGAAAGGTGCTTATGAAATCAATAACATAAACATTTTGGATGGAATAGTCGACTTTACATCTTCTCTGATCTGATCAATCAAATTCAGTATGTGTGTGTGTGTGTGTGTGTGTGTGTGTGTGTGTGTGTGTGTGTGTGTGTGTGTGTGTGTGTGTGTATGTATGTATGTATGTATGTATGTATGTATGTATATGTATGTATGTGTGTGTATGTATGTATATGTATGTATGTATGTATATATATGTATGTATGTATGTATATATATGTATATATATATATATATATATATATATATATATATATATATATATATATATATATATATATATATATATATATATATATATATATATATATATATATATATATATATATACATACTATATATATGTGTAGTGAATTGAGCATTTTTTGTTGTGATTTAACAATGACATATGATGAATGATGAAGCTGAAAACAAGCTCCAAACAGGTTGAACGAATAATGAGTGCCATATCAAATGAGCAAACATCCCGAAGGAAAAAAATCGAAGTTCTCCACCCAGCCTCCATGAATGTCGTGAGTTTTGAAGTTTAACATTTACATCATATGGGTGATAATGCAATAAAGAGTTTCATCGATAAGCCATCTTACTGCTCTTTTGTAGATTGTTGTCGGGATTATCCTTGGAAAATCTGAAATCAGAGGCCTGGCGAGCAGAAAGAGTTGAGTAACTGGTTGATCTGTCAAAAATCTTACATTTCACCAAATACATTTTCACATCTACTTGAATATCGGTTCCATCATGCCTGCTTTGATGTCCCGTAGAATTTGGCACCGAAAGGTTTACCTTCGGGTTTGTGTTGCGTGATTCGCCAAGCTGTTTCATATTCGTCGAATGTTGGGGAAGTGAGGATTACATCAGGAACCTAGCGGACAATTTCCAAATTGGAGATGCAGGTGGGCATATCTACGGCGAAATGATTAAAGTTGGAATACTTTCATTCAATTAATTGTATGCTTTTTTCTTTCTTTCTTGTTCAGTTCAAGTCGAGAACCCTTTAGTAAGAACAAAGGATATGGAGTCAGATGAAAGATACAAGCCTTGCACACCCAGGTATGCAAATCACATGTTGCTCGTAATATGTTATTTTGTAGTAAAGAGCTGCAACAGTAAATCGCACACGTATGGTGAATACCCTTTGAATGAATACTTATGATGCAAAGTTTCAGCAGAAGACCTGCTCTGTCAAAAAGTTTGGTACTTCATTCAAGTCACAAGTTATGCTTGACTTTATGTTTTATTTACTTATCAATCATTCAAGACTTTATGATTGCAATATTATTTTTCAACAGACTCTTGCACTTTTCATGTTTATGTAATCCATTATGATCAGCTTGCTCACGAAGCATTTTTCTGAATCTATTCATTAATCTTTGATTTATTAAGTAGACGTGTGTCTCAGGTTCCTTCTTGATGCATTTACCTTCTTTTTTTCCAACCCCTCATTTGTTTGGCCACTTTGCTTAAAGTTTTCCTGAATTATCTATATTATAATAGCCGTAGATGATTCTGTCTGTCTGTCTGTCTATCTGTTGGGTGTCTGTCCGGGGTGTGGCTTACTCGGTTTGCAGAGTAGCTCCACCCATAGCTCCACCCATTCTGGGAGTGGCTATAAACAAATATCCACCATTTTATTAACTCGCATAGCTTTGAGTCCTGTTTTGTAGGCCCGTGGTGTCTTGCTCTCCCCCAGTTTTATTTCAAATCAAATTCGATAAATCATTTCATTTTTCACAGTCGCTAACATAGTTTTAGACTCGGTTGAAAAAAAACGGGAAGAAAATCCGATGAAAGTTGCCGTTTATAGAACGAAATGAATTCTCAAAGGCCTGTAACTTCAAGGCCATTGAGTCTCTCTCACGCCTTTATCTCCAATCTAACTCACCATATGATTTCATTTTTATCGATGGTTTTACTTTTAGACTCGGTGTCAGCAATAATTGAGAACAATCCACACACGCGGGAAAATGCAGAGATATATTTTTTAAAATCGCGTCATGGTGTATCATACACCGCCCAACATGACACCGCCGGCAATGTGTCGATATATATTAAAAATTCGCTTTTGCTTTTCCGTTATGATATATTACTATTTCGTTTGATGATAGTCGTCACAAAAACGTCAACAATGATGCCGACATATATTTCTTCGTTTTTATTTCATTCAACATATTAGCCGGAAGTAAAATATGTTTCAGGAAATTACCGAGAGATATTTCTTCGTTTTTTTTATTAGTTATGTGCGCATACACTTTAAATAGGTTTATTTGAAATCTTTAATTTTCCACAAACATTCCACACACGCGGGAAAATGCAGAGATATATTTTTTAAAATCGCGTCATGGTGTATCATACACCGCCCAACATGACACCGACGGCAATGTGTCGATATCTATTTTAAATTCGATATATCATTTCATTTTTCACAGTCGCTAACATAGTTTTAGACTCGGTTGAAAAAAAACGAGAAGAAAATCCGATGAAAGTTGCCGTTTATAGAACGAAATGAATTCTCAAATGCCTGTAACTTCAAGGCCATTGAGTCTCTCTCACGCCTTTATCTCCAATCTAACTCACCATATGATTTCATTTTTATCGATGGTTTTAGAGTCGGTGTCAGCAATAATTGAGAACATTCCACACACGCAGGAAAATGCAGATATATTTTTTAAAATCGCGTCATGGTGTATCATACACCGCCTAACATGACACCGACGGCAACGTGTCGATACATATTAAAAATTCGATATATCATTTCATTTTTCACAGTCGCTAACATAGTTTTCGACTCGGTTGAAAAAAAACGGGAAGGAAATCCAATGAAAGTTGCCGTTTATAGAACGAAATGAATTCTCAAACGCCTGTAACTTCAACTTCAAGGCCATTGAGTCTCTCTCACGCCTTTATCTCCAATCTAACTCACCATATGATTTCATTTTTATCGATGGTTTTGGACTCGGTGTCAGCAATAATTGAGAACATTCCACACACGCGGGAAAATGCAGAGATATATTTTTTAAAATCGCGTCATGGTGTATCATACACCGCCCAACATGACACCGACGGCAACGTGTCGATATATATTAAAAATTCGCTTTTGCTTTTCCTTTAAGATATATTACTTTTTCGTTTGATGACAGTCGTCACAAAAACGTCAACAATGATGCCGACATATATTTCTTCGTTTTTATTTAATTCAACATTATTAGCCGGAAGTAAAATATGTTTCAGGAAATTACCGAGAGATATTTCTTCGTTTTTAAAAATTAGTTATGTGCGAATACACTTTAAATAGGTTTATTTGAAATCTTTAATTTTCCACAATATAATTTACTTGCCATTTATCATTTGATGATTACGAGACAAATTCCTCTTGAGGATCGTGACAATTCATGCGCTGCGTGGAAACTTCTATTTCCAAAATGAATGAGACGATCGATGAAGAACGCAGACTTGAACAGGATGCAGCAAGAAAACGAATGAGACGGGCGAACGAGTCCATCGACGAACGTCAATGCAAACTTGCGGGGTCACCCGTGGGAATCCCACGGGCATGGATGTGTGTGACATTTCGACATATTGAGTTAGATGCTGCACATTCATTTTTACAAAATGGTTACTGGCAAGTCATCAGATCCAGAAATGGTGTAAAAACCACCGTTTAGAGGCCATTTTTCCCCGCAAAGCGGGGGTTGGCCTTTTCGGGGACCGTGGTAGTTGTTGTTTTTTTGTCCCCTTTTTGAAGCAATGTTTTACGGCCGGATGCCCTTCCTGACGCCAACCCTTTTTGCCGCCTTCAACGACAAACAGGGAATTACCAGTGAACTGGTACTGGTACTCAATTAGCCGACCTCGGAAGGATGACAGGCTGAGTCAACCCCCCTGGCATTAATTCGGCGATCGACCGAGATTCGAACCCAGGATCCTAAGCCGGCACCCTAGCCGCTAGCCCAACACCAGAAATGGTGTCATGAACACAATTTATTTACGCACAAGCACAAAAGCAAGACGGGCCGATTTCCGATTCCGACGGGCCGACGGGCGAGACGGGCCGATTTCCGATTCCGACGGGCCGATTTGGAGCAAGAAAAAGAACGAGACGGGAGCAAAAGGAGAGAAACGAGACGGGGAAAGCCGATTGGAGAGGCGAGTGAGGCGCGATTGGAGAGGAGTGTGAGGCGCGATTGGAGAGGAGTGTGAGGCATGATTGGAGAGGAGTGTGAGGCGTGATTGGAGAGGAGTGTGAGGCACGATTGGAGAGGAGTGATTGGAGGGGAGTGTGAGGCACGATTGGAGAGGAGTGTGAGGCACGATTGGAGAGGAGTGTGAGGCGCGATTGGAGAGGAGTGTGAGGCGCGATTGGAGAGGAGTGTGAGGCGCGATTGGAGAGGCGTGTGAAGGATTGGAGAGGAGAGGAGTGTGAGGGATTGGAGAGGTGAGGGATTGGAAAGGAGAGGGATGTGAGGGTTTGGAGAGGAGAGGAGTGCTAGGTGGAGAGAGGAGAGTGTCAGGTGGAGACAGGAGAGTGTCAGGTGGAGACAGGAGAGTGTCAGGTGGAGAGGAGTGAGGGGTCACATATTATGTGAAATAACTAAATTCACACCATTTCTGGATCTGATGACTTGCCAGTAACCATTTTGTAAAAATGAATGTGCAGCATCTAACTCAATATGTCGAAATGTCACACACATCCATGCCCGTGGGATTCCCACGGGTGACCCCGCTAGTAACAATATGTTAGTCTAAATACAATACTGTACATGCAAGTGTGCTTCTGAGAGCTGTACCCCATAAATACCTTGTTTCAATGATAGAATTAGCACTTCATGTACATTCGTTCAGATAAGACAAATCAATTACAGTCAGACCCCGCTATTCGCGGTTTCTGTGTATTCGCGGGTTCCGTGTATTCACCATTGATAAAATCCGACCTGTTTCTCGGGACTTTCATCGACCTTCGCGGATTATCGTCGACATTCTTGGGATTTGCCTCACCATTTGCGGATTTTGCCTGGCCATTCATGGTTTGTTCCTCTCTATTCGTGGATTTTCACGAATCGGGAACCAATCCCCCATTTTTCCATTGAAACAATCAGTGAGATACCCGTGCTAGGCACGGGTGGGAGGCCAGAAGCAAGCAGGCAATGCAGATACAGCAAATGCTAAAGCATGAAACCAATAAATTTCACATTCCTGGAGCATCTTCAGTCACACATCAGACATGGACAGCAACTTCGTGAAGGACCTCCATGAAAAACGTACCCGTTCACAAACAAACGGGTACGTTCACGTATAGAAACATCGACCGTGGGTCCGTGGCGAATCTGCATATGGCGATCTGCGAAGTTCATGTTCAGAAAGTAGAAACCATCACGGCATGTCGTCATTCACTTGAACTCGATATCTTTTTTCATTCCAAACAACATAACTCCAATCACAAATTAATCACAAAATAAACTTTTAACAACATTGTTAATGTTTTCTTCATTGTAAAAACTACCAAGTCAACAGTTAAAAGGATTTTGAGCTGATAGGTGTTACGGCCTTGGCAAGATCGATGGAGACAGCGATCTGTGAGCGTATACACCGCCCAAATAGCTACAGTCATGTGAAAAAGTAAGTACACCCCAGGTAAAGTTTTGAGTTTTTCAACATATTTCAACATACAGCTATTTGATCTTCATTTCAACAATGTTGACAGATAAAGGTGATATAATATAACAAATATCATGAAACATTTACATTTTGTAGTCCATTGTATAATTTAAATAAACAAAAATGCAAATTTCACATGTGGAAAAAGTAAGTACACCCCTACATTTATCACTACTTCAAATACCTAAAATTAGAATCAGGTGCACCAGATCAGGTGCAAATAATTAGAACATCGTTAGAGAGGATCTTGGAGGAACCTGTCTTATTTAAACCTCAGACATTTAGTTTGGTTTGCTCTTTGTTGTTGAAGTGTGTGACGTCACCATGCCTAGATCAAAAGAGCTCTCTGAGGCCTTCAGAAAGAAGGTTATAGATGCCTACGAGTCTGGGAATGGATTTAAAAAGATCCCCAAACAATTTGAAATCGATCATTCGACTGTCTGGAAGATCATCCACAAGTGGAGAAGATTCCAAACAACTGCCAACTTGTTCAGGCCATGCCGCCCCAGCAAGTTCAGCCCGAGAACAGACCACAAGATGCTGAAAGAAGTCTCGAAGAACCCCAGAATGTCATCACGGGACCTACAGGAAGCTGTTGCCACTGTTTTTTTTGTTTGTTTTTTTGTTTTTTTTGTATACAAGATCGAGGCTCGTGAAAGAGCTAACATTATGTCAAAGTGCACAAGTCTACCATTAGAAAGAGGCTGCACAAATTTGATCTACATGGGAGGTGTGCCAGGAGGAAACTTTGCTGTCCAGAAAGAACATTCAGGCAAGACTAAAGTTTGCCAATGAACACCTTGGCAAAGACCAGCACTTCTGGAACAATGTGCTCTGGACAGATGAGTCAAAGGTAGAGCTATTTGGCCACAGCACCAGAAGACATGTTTGGCAAAAACCAAAGACAGCATTTGACCACAAGAACCTGATACCAACTGTAAAGCATGGTGGTGGAAATATTATGGTTTGCGGCAGCTTTGCTGCATCAAGGCCTGGGCAGCTCACCATCATAGAATCCACTATGAATTCTTCATTGTACCAGAGGGTGCTTGAGGATAATGTGAGGCCATCTGTCGGAAAGTTGAATCTCAACCGAAGGTGGACCTTGCAACATGACAATGACCCTAAACATACCAGTAAATCCACCAAGGAATGGCTGAAAAGAAAGAAATGGGGGGTTCTGGAATGGCCAGGTCAAAGCCCGGATCTAAATCCCATCGAGATGTTGTGGGGGGATTTGAAACGAGCTGTGCATGCAAGAAACCCCTCAAACATCGCACAGCTGAAATAATTCTGCATGGAGGAGTGGGCAAAAATTTCTCCCAGTCGATGTCAGAGACTGGTAGACAGTTATAAGAAACGCCTACTTGAGGTTGTTTCTGCCAAAGGGGGCAATACCACCTATTAGAGCCAAGGGTGTACTTACTTTTTCCACATGCGAAATTTTCATTTATGTTTATTTAAATTATACAATGGACTACAAAATGTAAATATTTCATGGGGTGTACTTACTTTTTCCACATGCGAAATTTGCATTCATGTTTATTTAAATTATACAATGGACTACAAAATGTAAATGTTTCATGATATTTGTTATATTATATCACCTTTATCTATCAATATTGTTGAAATGAAGATCAAATAGCTGCATGTTGAAATATGTTGAAAAAGTCAAAACTTTACATGGGGTGTACTAACTTTTTCACGTGACTGTACCTACATACAAACGGACCTATGGACAGACAATCACTTTTCTAGACTGCTTTGCCTGACAGGCTACGCCGTTAAAAATTACCTCACTCCTCTCTGCGCATGTGTGATCCGATGTTGAGGCCATTGATCAGATGAACCAATTGGAGCGAAGGAAGAGCAGGAGATATTTGCAGGAAACTTGGTTAACACCAATTCCAGAATGGAGGATTTGTCATTGGGAGAAATGTGGGTGGGAATGTTGGCAGATTGAGCCAGTCCCATTGAGTCACAGAAGTCCTTTGCTGAAGTGCCATGGCTGGTGAGAGAGGTACCAACACATCTTCACCAAAATTTAATCAATTCTTCCGTTCCACACAACCAAGATGTCCATGAAGTTTCCTCCGAAACCATCCATAGCTTTTTGAGCTATCGTGTTATACAATCGTTTTAAGCTGTGTCACTCAATGGTGAAGAATCACTTTTAATAAATCACAGATCCGGATATGGATCTGAATCTTCACCAAAATCTCATCTTTTGGTTCTCGTTACACACCTAACCTGTCCACTAAATTTCGTCTGAATCCATCCACAATTTTTTGGAGACATCCTGCTCACAAACAGACAGACAGGGGTGGAAACATAACCTCTGTCCACCCGAAGGTAATTATAGATAGCAGTTCTGTTGGGAATGGCAGAATGCAAATAAATGCAGCAAGTTTGCTGAGGGCAACAATAAAATTGGGTTCCTGTGGTAACGAAGGTAGCCGTCCGAGATCATGTGGTCAATGCTCCAAAGCTTAGGGCAGGTGGGTAGAGCTCACCCATTGGTGAACCGTGGACTCCGTGCCTTTGATGCTTCAGGTCACCTCACATTAAACTGTGCTCCAACGGCACTGCAGCTCACCTTGAGCTTGACTGCACTCTGAATGCAGCACTGGTTGTCACTCACATCTCGACTCTTGGAAACTTCAGTGAGAAACTGCTCATTGGTCACACAGAGTCCTCTTTCCAACTGAACCAAGCTTGCTGCTTCAGGAGTGCTCCTCAGCACTCCACCTCTCAAAGGTGTGAGACACGCTATGCCCAAAGCATCAATGGCATTTCCCTGAAGACTGCCAGGCAGTGTGTAACTTTGTGGAATGATGCAAAATAATAATAAAAGGTAGGTGGGGTGAAGGGAATGGAGGATCTGTGGGACGATCGTTACAATGTACTCTTTAGTTACCTGACGATGCACATACATGTATGCAAATGTGGCATTGTTTACAACAATCACAACAACACCAACAACAATTGGAGTTCCCCATTCTGTCATATGCACATTTCAGTATAATATGGTTGTAAAGGGTAGGGGGTGGGGTGGGGAGAGGTGGATAAGGCACACACATGACATGCCAAATCCCCTCCTCCATGTTTCTTGTGCATGACAGGTATTCCATTGTTAACTATCCCCACTTTCTATTTTGGACTCTTACATGTATGGAAGGAAGTTTTGTCCTGTTATCTGCATTACCATTATCATCATTCCCAGAATTTAATAAATCTTCGTCCAGAATAGCGCATTGATTTCATAATCAAATTTGTATTCTTATTTGGACGAAGATATTGGGTCAGCCATTGTGCAAGAGTGACATATAAACGTGTGCATAGTCTACTGAATTATTTATTTTATAAGACCACCTCACAATGAGTGTCATGCCTGCCCTGCTCGTATTTTTTTTGAGGTAGTTCCAACGAACTTCTTTTTCACTTGTATACACGTCTGAAATAATTACAAAAATAAAATGAGTACAGTTCTTTGTTTATTACCTACACATTTTGATTTTAAAACAAACTAGAATGGCACTCGTAGAGTGCATAGTCTTGCCTCACGTACTTATTCTGAACAAAAGTACCATTGTTAACTAAACACGCTACTTTTATATGGCCCATATACCCGTATCATCCATGCACTCTATTATGTCACGTAGTTTCTTGGCATGGGTTATGTACGTCATAAATGTAAATCTTCCCTCACATTTGGTCATCGATCAGATATATTAAATTTCAGATTTTTGGGATAAAGATTTCAATCCAACTAATTATGGATGGAATACCACTTCACCGATTCCATCATCATTCGCATCCTATATACCCCATAGGGAGTTGATGGCATATGCCAAGTTTCATTTTTGTCGTTGAGCGGTTTCGCAGAAAATTATGTCAAAATTTTTTCCTTTAATCCAATATGGCTGCCATACCATAGTGTTGCGGTTCTGAGAATGTACATATATGATTAATAAAGGTTAAAGGTTTGCCCCCATAGGTAGTCCACATGCAACACGTAGGCCACCTTAGAACATTAGTTATGTCATCGTATATGTGAGGATATGGCCATTTCCAATAGTGATACCTGCGTTGTGTAAAATAAATCACAAGCTTAGGTCCCGTTCATTTTGTGGCCCACCCTCTAATCGACCTCGTTGGGCAGCATCCAGTCTGCGCCCCATTTTTGCTAGTGCCCCTCGCATTAGGATGCTCAAACCAGCCAAATGCCACGAGGTAGGCCTGGAAAAGGGGGCGGAGCGTGAGGTCGGGGTGTGGCCACGTCAAGCAGCACGTCAAGGGCGGAGCCGGTAAGAGCCAACAACCAACCAGGGCTCGGGTGGAATGGCGTGAGGGGCTTGGTAAAAGCACGGCTGGCAAATTCCAGAGGGTTCGCTGGACGGCGCTATATAAACGCGCACGCAAAGCCCTTCCAGAGGACTCTCGTGCGAAAGAATTGATAAGGACTATTGGGAGAGGCACTTTGTCTACAGGACTCGTTGGGGAAGGCTGGCGGTGTACAAGGATTGGCTTTGTGAAGGACTTGCTGCATTGACAGGACTTGCTGTGAGAGCGCATTGTATAAGCAAGAACGATTGGAGAGCGCCCTGGATAAAGAACTCGCATCAGTGGCGCATTGTTGAGGAATTCGGCGGGAGAGGCGCTTCGCCATTTGAACAGTTGGGAGCGCATATAGCGCCGGTTCGTTTATTACATACGCGGCTGAGCCGCGAAGTAACAACCAGCCTAGCTTACCTTTCCCCCGATAATTGTCCGATCCGCGCCAACGAACCACGAGGAGCGCCTGCCGTCTGTCCTACCATCTTCTTCGCGGTACGAGTCGGGGACCCGGAGGAAGAGCTGTGGACGCCATCTCTGGACCCTCAACCCAACCTTCTACATCCCCATGTGAGTGTGTCTGTGTGTGCGGGCCCGTTTGTCTTGGGATAAGTTAAGTCTGTTCTTAAGGCTGCACTGTGTTTCTTCTTCTTTGCATCATTGTACAAAGTGTAAATAAACCAATCTGTTCTTCCTTTCTTCTTAATCCGACCGTATTAGTGATTTCTTCCATTGGGTAAACGTGGCACGATTACAACTGCTCGGATCAGGTTTAGTACCTGTTAACCCCCCGGCTCACGGCTCGCTATCGCTCGGCGTTTCCACTAAACCTGTGATTCGGGCGGGGTTATTTCCTTGCTTCCCGGGAGGCGTTGGTGATTAGGTAATAGGAATAATTCGGCCTACCACCCTATTCAACGCTGACCGGAAGGAACATCATAGCCCCGGATCGCGTCGGCTAGATAAAAGACAAGGGGATTAATCTCCCCTTGGTAAGGGGAAAGGCCGACGTTGAGATCCGCAACAATATATAACCTATGATGTCAGAGATGGCAAAAAGAATTTTCCTTGTGGACTCATCCTATGTTTAAAGTTTCGCATCGATCAGACAAGCGGTTGCAGAGAACCATTTTTAAAGTGAAAATATTGTCGTGTCCCTGCCGATTAATATCAGCCGGGACGGATAGTTGAACCAGCTTTAACTCCCGAGGTGACTTCCCAATTATGGTGGTTAATTTTTGCACGAGCAGGATGGAAGAGATACGAAGGCTTAATTAAACAAACACACAGGTTTATTCCCGAAAACACGAAACATACAAGCACGACAAACAAAAATGCAACAATAATGATTTAATAAAAATAAAGCATGGACGAAAATTAAATGGTAAGATAAAACTAATTTCTAATTTGAGGTGCCTCTTCTCCGACTCAACCACACACATAGGGAGGGGTACTAAAATAAAATACCCCCGCCCCCTTGGCCGGCACTTAGCTTTGGCCCCACTGAGTCCTTTTGGAGGTTGGCGGCCATCGAAGCTCAAAGCCCCATCGGCGGGAGCTCGACAAAAGATGGTGACAAAGGCACCATGCGTCGACATGGCGACAAAGGCACCATGACGCCCAGGGCCGAGGCGAGTCATGAAGATGGCCCTCTTTCTTTTTGGTCCCTTGAGGTTTTCTCACCTCCTCCCCTTGCGAAAGACAGCGTATTCCTCAGCTCCCAGGTGAGCCCAACAGTCCAAATCTCCTTGCGATTGCCACACAAAATGTTCTCCGAGAGTACACAAAATGGCCAGCTTCTTGTCCAACAAGCAGAATCAAGCGCTCTCCTTTTCTTCAGCTGTGAGACCCAATAGTGAAGCTTCCCTCAGTTAGCCTCACCCACGTCCTTCGGGAGGCGTGGCCTGCCGGTCTCGTTTCCCAACGTCCCCTTGCACAGTCACTCCGCCTCTCCTGGTGGGTTCTTTCTGCCGTAAGTGTCCATAAGGTGGCTTCGCTTGGCCCGCAGTTCATCGAGCGTGATGATGGCCGGCCGTGTCGGCAAAAACGTTCGGGAAGACTACAGGGGGTTTGACGCACAGGGGAAAACTAACCTTAACCCCTATTACTAATTAACACGGCATCATCCCCCGTATGATGCACATTTAAACAACCTTAAGCTACATTTTCCCGACTTATGTACATCAAAATTCTCCTACACGTCCATGCTATACCTATACAATCCTATCTTCCCTATGGTATTCTCTTACCTACCCCCATAAACGAAACAATATATAGATGCAGACACACACACACACACACACACACAGACACACACACACACACACACACACACGGAAATGCAGGGAGACAGACAGGGCCACGCAATAATCTCGCATCCCCTTGGGGGCGAGACAAAAAACAAGTTTTTCTCAATTTTAATATCAGTAACGTTTGAAAGTGTTTTGGCATGTTACAATTTTGAGGTCTTTAACAGTTGTACAATAATATATCGCTTTGATGTTATTAAATATAATGAACACAATGTGGCATATAAAAATGAAACCATAAGCAAACATGCTTGAACTGCATATGAAAGCATTAAAATGTTTTCTGATTCATGATATTACACAGGATGCTAAATAATAATTTTAATAATCCTGCTTTAAATAAAGGAGAGCCCATGCATGCATCCTAATAATGTGGAGTGCAGACTTTTCACTCTTGTATACATACATGCACAGGGTTTATTCCCCCAATGATATTCTGGCAGACCTTAACAGACTCTTTGTGTTTGCATGGGAAGTCCTTACAAGCTGGTGATAAGTGAGAATCACTCAACTGTGGAATTGTACATTGGCTCAGACATCAAGCAGTTGATTCCTCTACAACATCTTCCAACCAAGGAAAGCCATGACTTCTACACGTTGTCCGATATCATGGTCAATGGGCAAAACCTGAATAACGAAGTCATCAATATACTCGCTGTGATCCGCACGGTGAGAGCTGTGGCTTGTAGGTTCAATATGAGATTTACATTTTGCTCGATTTGTGACTTAGGCTTACTATTTATAATCCACTCTTGGCTTATATATTTATGAGTTTGAATCTTCCCCATTTATAGCTCTTCTTGTTCAGACTTATTCAATACAATATAACAAAATAGTTGCCTTAATCGAAATGGTATCTCATTACTGCATAGACTTGTGTTAAGGTGAATATTTTTTTATAATAACTTCAAATAAGCAACAGTAAAAAAAAAAAAAAAAAGCGTTCACTCAAAGTTTACAAATATCATCTCTAAATTTGTTTCAAAGACTTCTATTCGTTTTCATGAGGGTTTGCAGTATTTTACGAGAATTCCAAAATAATGTTGATTTGTTGTGAATTTAGAGCCACCTCATGTTGAGATTTACCTGACCATGCTTCTCATGGTTGTGGAACAAGAGACTAGTTGTGCCAGGTTTATCGCGCTTCTCCTTGTTTCATGCACTGATAGAATGAATGCACGTAATTATATATATATATATATATATATATATATATATATATATATATAGATATATATTGTTGTGGATATGAGAATGGTTTTTTTTTTTTGTTGTTGTCGTGTAAATTGTTGTAAAGATCACCCTTTGTAAATGTCATGATCGTGGTAAATACCTCCATAATTGTAAAGGTCAAAGGTCGTCCCCTTAATTAATTCATCGCATACACCTAGCCAATCTTAAGCCCTTCTAAGTAGTTATCTCTTTATTCTATGTGAGTTTAAGGCTCTGTTGGCCATTAATTGACACTCCATTGCACCGAATCAAATAAGAATAGCTCCCCTTCAATAATTACATTTCCCAGCCCAAACTCCCTCTCTGGGTAAAGCAGCTTCACAAGCGTGGGGTGCGTGCCCTCTCATTTCGCTGCAAATAGTGAATACGTGCTCCATGCTCTGTTTGAACAGGAGGGGCGGGGTCGCCGGGAAGAGGCAAGCCCAGGGCGCGCCACGAGGGGCGGGGCTGTTCAGCCCCATGCCCAAATAAGGGAACAAGCCCGTAGCTCGCCACGAGGGGCGCGCCGTTCGGCGCCATGTCCAAATAAGGAGGCAAGCCCGTGGCATTGCCATATAAGGTCACAGAGCACGGGGGGAGGGCGGGACCGAAACCGTCGAGGGCGTGTCACACCCACGCTTGAGGATGAGAGAGGGTGCGAAGATCGCGCAAGAGAGAGATGAGTGAGGGAGCCCCACGAGCAGTTCTACAGAGGGAGTTCTGAAGTGAGAGTTCTGTGAAGGGAGTTGCTTGAAGGTTTATGAGAATTGAACAAAGTAGGTACAAGGTCGGTGAGAAGGCACGAATGAGAGGCGTGATCTAGCAAGACTGAGAGAGAGAGACGTGAGGGGGTGCCTGTATTGCGGCAATAGGCCGACACCCTCTAGGCCCTATCGCCGGTCGGTGAGACGCGAGGCTGTGTTTGCCGGGTTTTCGCCTCGACCCCAAAGCGTGGATCGGAGCGCGTGCTTGGAGCCGGACCTCGACGCCTACCATCTGCCTGGACCCTCCTCTGCCGTCCCAAACCATCCCTGCCTTTCCATCCTTTTGTGTACGTGAGTTTGTTCTGTGTGTCTTGTCCCTGGGTATTAATTAAGCTTGTATAAGTTAATATTTGCACTGTCACCTGCTTTTTCCATTTTCCCTGTATATAACCTTGACTGCTCCTTTTGCTTAGTGTGTGTAAATAATAAATCCTGTTACTCTTCTGTACGTCTTCTTCTTCTTCTTCTTCCTCTTTACATTCGGTCGCTTTAGAGGTTTCCAAATTGAATACCTGTGGCGCGATTTCGGCCAACGTCCAGGAATCGGGTTAGTCGGGGTAACTGTTCGGCCGCGGTGCCATCCGCTCGGCAAAACAACATCTTATCCGCGGTCCGTAACAATATATATATATATATATATATATATATATATATATATATATATATATATATATATATATATATATATATATATATATATATATTAGGGTGCATCAAACGCCCTTAGGTTCTTGGATTTTAATGTCTATTCTCTCAAATGTTACACGTGTTGGTAGAAGTATGTATGCAAAAAATAAATGAAATCAGAGGTGGTCCTGGGTGGCCACCGGCCACTTTTATATATTTAGGGCCATTTTCGGGGCCGCACTATGTAAAAATGTTTGATTTTGTTATTTTACACCCAAACCTAGTCATGTTTGGTATCAAATTGAAGGTCTTGATGAGAGGAATACAAATATAACAATTTTATGCAAAAAACGATGGTTTGATAATTAGTTTGTATTTTTACATGAATGAAATCGGAGGTCTAATCGTGGGTCCCATACTAGTAGTCTAATAATATCCTTTATTTTCTTTCAGATGGCAGATAAGAAGACCAGATTAGCAAGTGCCATTTTTGGTCTTGGCAATGCTTTTACAGAAGCAGATGGTACATTGACAGGAGTCCGCCTCCCAACTTGCCGGCAGGTTCTTCGATGCGTGATGTGGTACATCCAGAAAGAAATATGTGAAGGCAAACAAACTCAGCCACTGAAATGGAAATCTGCCAGCATCGTCCTTATCCAGCTGAAAAAATTCTACACTAAAGCAAATATTCCTATGCTTTCAGACCATCAATGCTGCAAACTAATACTTGACCTTCTTAATGACAATAACAAATTGCGTAAAATACCTGTTTCTCGCCGAGAATCTCCAAGCACTTTGGCTAAGTTGCAAACCATGAATGAACGTCTTGATAAGACCTTTGGTGTATGGACAAAAGATGCAATGACAAACATTAAGAATGAGGAAGATAGAGTATTTTTAGAGTCAATGAAATCTGACAGAGTAGCCTCATTTGGTGGTGTTGACAAGAAGAAAGTTGATAAAGATCATAGAAAAGAAAAACGCCTCTTAGCGGAAGCTTCAAGACGAGAACGTCATGAATCATCCAGTGTACAAGAGATGACAATTAGTTCTGTATGCTCTGATGATAGTGACTCTGCAGATAGCTTGGAAGAAACTGAAGAAGAGGCGATTCCAGAGTTTCAAAGGAAGCGTAGTCACCACAGATCAACATATGCAGGTACATCTGCCTTTATTCCTCATGATATTCTGAAAAGACATTCAGTTGTGTCTGTTGCTACTCGACTAAACATAACTCCTGTTCAACAGGTTGCGCTCACCAAAGCTGTAATTCAAGAGGCAGGAGGTGATCCACGTCGTGTGGCCAAGTCGTACTCAACTGCTGATAAGGCTCGACGATCAATAACAAGTGCTATCGCCAAAGATATTCAAGAAAATTGGATCGCCCCAACAGCTGCAACACTTCACTGGGATGGCAAGCAGATACCAACGCTCACAAACAAGAATGTCAAGGAAGAAAGATTGCCAGTGTTGGTTGGGAATGCCACTGATGTAAAGCTACTGGGGGTGGCTAGATATCCTCCTGGAAGTGATAGGTCATCAGGTGACATCATTGCCGAGCACACTTACACGTATCTACATTCTACATTCATGGAAGTGCAAACAATCAGTTGTCAACTTATGTTTTGACACAACAGCATCAAACACTGGACACGTTACAGCTGCCTGTGTTACCATTCAATCAAAACTGGACCGTGCTCTTCTGTGGTGTGCATGTCGCCATCATGTTGGAGAGGTAATCCTGGATCATGTGTTTGACGTTCTCAAAATTGAGGCATCAAAGTCTCCAGAAGTATCTTTGTTCCAAAAATTCCAGAAGAATTGGGAACGCATATCGCATGCAAAGAATGAAAGTTTAACCAAAATTGACATTTCCATGTACAATGACTATGCACAACAGCTGCTTTTATCCTGCAAAAACAAGGTTTTAAGCACAATCCGCACAAGCGCTTCATACTGTAGGGAAGACTACAAGGAAATGGCACAACTCTGCCAGGTAGTCCTCGATGATGATGTCACAAAACAAGGAACACTCCACAGACCAGGGGCCATGCATAAAGCAAGGTGGATGTCAAAGATTCTTTATTCCATCAAAATATGCCTACTTGAAGAGCAAATTTCTCTACTACCTCGAGGAACTGTAACAACACAACATCAACAGAAAAAACTGAAGGAGTTTGTTGTTTTTGTTGTTTATATTTATTGTGATTGGTGGCTCATATGTCAGTCTGCTTCAAATGCCCCATGGTTTGATTTGTGCTTTTACAAGACTCTGCTCAACTATAAAGCTGTCAACTCAACCATTTCAGTCAGCGCTGTGAAAGCCTTTGATAGACATTTGTGGTATTTAACCCCAGAACTGGTTGTTTTGGCACTGTTCAGCAATGCAATTCCTCAAAAGGATCGTCGTGCCCTTGCAGATGTGTTACTGGCCATACAACCAGATGAAATGCCAAGCACTCCAAAACACCGCTACGGTTCTGGATATGGCAAACCGTCATTTCCAAAAATTACAGAAGCGACAACCCTGGCTGATCTTGTGAACGAGGACTCGTGGTTTACAGTAAACCTTCTTCACCTAGATATGACCTTCCTAACAGAGGATGTTGACACTTGGCAGAACAATGAGCACTTCAAGGCAGCCAAGTCCATTGTGGATGGGCTTAATGTTGTGAATGACCCTGCGGAGAGAGCAGTAAAGCTCGCAACTGATTTTGTCTCAACTGCAAGAAGAGAAGACCACTTCCAAAATCTTCTTCAAGTGGTTGAATGTGACCGCAAAGCGAGGCCAAATTTGCGGAAACGAGCAAAGTTGGAGTAGTGACATTGGCGTTGTGCTTAATACATTTTCAAACTTTTAATCAATGAAAGTACAATACTACAACACTGTACTACAACTTTGTAATATGAAGAACGATTTTGGTTAATTTTACATTGACATGTAAGGTTGTTTTAACTGTTTGATATTAGGCATTTAGTAAAAGTAGGACTTTACTTTTGTATATAGGTATAATGGTTAATTTTA
Source organism: Myxine glutinosa (assembly GCF_964187855.1). NCBI lineage: Eukaryota > Metazoa > Chordata > Myxini > Myxiniformes > Myxinidae > Myxine > Myxine glutinosa. Next base: position 155,904,168 of record NC_136265.1, on the reverse strand, counting down.
CATTATCTTGTAGTTAATTTTACATTATCTTGTAAAGTAGTTTAGCTGTGGCCCTAAATGGCCCTAAATATATAAAAGTGGCCGGTGGCCACCCAGGACCACCTCTGATTTCATCTATTTTTTGCATACATACTTCTACCAACAAGTGTAACATTTGAGGGAATAGACATTAAAATACAACAACTTTTTGAAAATCATGGGGCGTTTGATGCACCCTAATATATATATATATATATATATATATATATATATATATATATATATATATATAAAACACAGTGTGTGTGTGTGTGTGTGTGTGTGTGTGTGTGTGTGTGTGTGTAATGTTACCGATAGACTGCTAAACGGAGAGGCTCACGTGCTTCATATTTGGCATAGACATGGCCATTGAGCCTGGGAAGAACATGGCCGACCTAAAAAAAAATATTTCATAATATTTTTTTACCATATTTTTACCTCAGCGCATTTCAGCGAGGAATATAATGGCATCTGAGCTGGTGGCAGAGCAGCGCGCTGATTCGCTCAGAGCGATCACGTGATGTTCCAACTTTGCCGCCATAATCTCACAGTTATGCGTTTGCACGTAATTCAGTTTTTTCACATTTCAGCGAGGAACATTGCCATTCACACCACATAGGTTTTTTTCCTTTCATCTTTAGATCCATATTGTTAGCCATAATGTAGCGTAACGTAGCGTAGCTAACGTAGCGTTAGCATAACGTAGCGATCCTTGCTCAGGATCTTCGTCAGGTTCGCGAGCGAGTTAGCCAAAACGTAAAAGTTAAAATATATCGAATTTTTTATTCATATTTACCTCAGCGCATTTCAGCGAGGAATATTATACACGGGATCTCAGCTGGTGGCAGAGCAGCGCGCTGATTCGCTCAGAGCGATCACATGATGTTCCAACTTTGCCGCCATAATCTCACAGTTATGCGTTCGCACGTAATTCAGTTTTTTCACATTTCAGCGAGGAACATTGCCATTCACACGACATAGGTTTTTTTTCACTTTCATCTGATATTTGTGATTTATTTCAAACAAACTGTATTTCCCATCTACACGGCCATGTATTCCTATTAACGTTATGTAAAGTACATAAATTGTGTGGATTACATCATTTGTGGATGTGATCAATTGCCAGTAACCATCTATATCCCTCCCCTCCCCTTCCCTCCTCCCCCTCCCTCCTGCTCCCCCTCCCTTCCCCCTCCCCCTCCCCCTACCCTTCCCCCTCCCTTCCCCCTCCACCCTACCCTCTCCCCTTCCCCCCTCCCCTTTCCCTCCCCCTCCCCTCCCCTCCCCCTCCCTTTCCCCCATGCCCCTCCTTTTCCCCCCTACCCCTTCCTTTCTGCCTACCCCCTTCCACATCCCCCTCCCCCTCCCCTCCACTCCCCCTCCCCTCCCCCTCCCTTTCCCCCATGCCCCTCCCTTTCCCCCTACCCCTTCCTTTCTGCCCTACCCCTTTCCCATCCCCCTCCCCCTCCCCCTCCCCCTCCCCCTCCCCCTCCCCCTCCCCCCTCCCCCCTCCCCCTCCCCCTCGCAATCCCCCTCCCTCTCAACCCTCGCCCTCCCCCTCCCCCCTCTTCTCCCCTCCCCCCTCTTCTCCCCTCCCCCCCCGTTCCCCTCTCCTTCCCCCTCCCCTCCCCCGCCCGGCAATGCCGGGTACTTCTGCTAATATATATATATATATATATATATTGCTGCGGTTTTGAGATGTGTACAGTAAAGTCAATAAAGGTTAAAGGTTTGCCCCCCATAGATAGTCAAACAAGCAACATGTAGCCTCATTTGTAGTATAGTTATGTCTTCGTATATGTGAGAGTAGGCCCCTTCCAGTGTTAATCCTGCGTTGTGTAAAGACAGGAGGATAGGCCCTACTTCTATCAACCATTCCACGTCCATAGGCTTGATCCAATCAGGGCTCACAGCGTGTGGCTGCAGGACTGTGTCACAGGTCGTGGTTGGAACATTCGATCGGGCTAAGGTTGTGGCAATAAAACCCTTTGTGAAAAGCCCCCACCCCAGTTATGGGAGAGGTGCGCTGAAAGAAGTCGTGAGTACTGAGTTCTGAGTTCTAAGAAGGGAGAGGCGCTTGAAAGGACTGGCAGAGGAGATAGAGGATGCGCTTGAAGAGGATCACTTGCACTGTATGAACTTGGTTGCGAGGAATACGTGGGCGCAGGCAGGGCGTTGATAACTTGCGCGGTTCAGCCAAAGCGAGTGAACGCGGCTGAATAACCGCCAGCCGCGCTAAGTCTGTCCTCTACCGTTCGTCCCGAGATTACCCGTTGGTTCGAGCGACACGATACGAATTCCTGCCTTTGCCTACCTCCATCTTCGCGGGGCGTGCCGGGGGACCGTGGAGAGCCGGACGGGGCCGTTCCTGGACAACCAAGCCGGCGCGTTTGGCCTGAACATCATCCTGCCATCTGCAATCCCCGTGTGAGTGTGTCAGTCGGGCCCGTTGTCCTGGGGTATTAAGCATAAGACTGTCTAAGCTGCTCTGTGTCTCTTCATCCTGTGCTGTATATACGTGCCATAATAATTAAATTTATTTTTTCTTCCTTTTCTTCTGAATTTGATCGTCTTTGTGATTTCTCCATTGACTATGCGTGGCCCGAGTAAAACCGCTTGAATCGGGTTCCACTATCTATAACGGCGCGGATCACGTGTACGCAAACCGCTCGGCGTATCACCATTACACGTGGTTCGTGCGAGGCTTATTTCCTCGCTTCCAGGGCAGCGCTAGTACTTAGGTACGAGCGAATTTGGTCCCGAAACCCTATTTGGCGCTGTCCGGAAGGGACGTAATAGGTCTTGGGTCGCCCCAGGTCAGTAAAGACAAGGGGATTAATCCCCCCTTGATAAGGGGAGAAGGCCGGCGACAGATCAGCAACAATTGTTGCCAGGGAGTGGGATTTGGAACCCAACCAAATTTTTTTGGACAAATTTGGCCCAAAATTACGAGCCCATAGTAATTTTATGTAAAAATTCTGTAAAATTATTACATAATTACGAGCGACCAAAATTTTGTTTTTAAAATCCAAAATTTTAATTCGTGCCATGGCTAGCCAAAGCGATCGGATGCCGGTGGGGGCAGAAGATGAGATAGAATCAATAACCCAGGACCCAAGGGAAGAGTTGGAGTAAGAGGAGGAAGCAGAAGAAGGGCCGGCAGAAAGGGTAGAAAATGGCGGTGCCTCGCATGTGGCGGCGGAAGCTGAGCCCGCAATGCCGAGGTACATGCAACTATTCCTGGCTCAAATAAAATAAATGAGGGACGAAGCAAGGTGTAATAAGGGTGAGCTGAAGAATGACATAAATAAAATACATGGGAGAATGGACATCCAAAAGCAAAAGATGGATGCTCAAAGTGGCCAATTGAAAGAATTGGGGACAAAACCACCCGGGAATTGAAAGAGGTAAAAAAAGAATTGGAAAACAAAATGGGTGGCCAATTGAAAGAATTGGGGGACAAATCCACCTGGGAGTTGGAAAAGATGAGGGTGGCATCAAAGAAAGAAATAAAAGAAATGGGGGAGGACATAAGACGCAAGTTGAGCGAGGAAGTCGCATTGGTACGTGACGGGGTAACGCGATGTGAGGAACGTGGGGAGAGCGAGCTAGAGCAGAGCACAGCTAAAGTGACCGAGGGTAGAGAAATCGCGACTCGGGGTGTAGAAAAGCCGACAGCCGCCGAATTGGAGAAGAAAACTTTAAGCGCAAAAATTGAAAAATTAAAATTTTAAGGTCGTCGAGGAAATAGAAAAAATAAATGAAATGATTATAATTGAAATTGGGGCCGAAGAGACGGCAGAGTTAGAGATTAAATCGAGGGAAGAAATGGAATGCACTCAAAGTCTAGATTTGCATTGTGATGTCATGCTTCCTAACAAAAATGAAAGTTTGCAGGTGCGGTTGCCGGAGAAGAAGGTCCTTAAGGTGAGTAGAGGTGTGTATGGCGCGAAAGTGTTTGGTGCGAAAATATTTTTGGTGCGCTTGGGATCTCGCCGAAACCCGGACGCTCGTGAAAGGTCCGTGGTGCGATGTACACGAGTGAATGGCGCGCGTGTGCAAAAAAAAGTGCGCACCGAAGCGCGAGTGTATGACGGAGTGTGAGTGGGAAGAGTGTATCGAAGAAGAGTGTGAAACAGAATGTGCGATGGCCGAGGAGAGTGAGAGAGGATGCACACCAGAGCGTGTTGTAGAGAGTGTGCGGGAGTGCACACCAGAGCGCGTGATTGGGTGTGTACCAGAATGCACACCCGTGGACGTTACGGAGTACGTAACGGAGGGGTGTACGCGAGGGTGTGTGAAGGGAAAGTGTGAAATGGAGTGTGCGAACGGTATGAGTGCGCCTAGGTGTGCAAGTGCGAGTACGGTGTGTGAGGAAGAATGCACACCGGACAGTGTGCGGAGAGAGCATGCGGTAACAGAATACAGGGGGTGTATGAGAGGCGCTGGAGCGCCGCGTTGTGCGAGTGAGGAACAGGTCCCGTGGGGTGAGAACGCGGCCTGGGCATCGACGCAGACCGGGGGAGCGTTTAGGGCGACGTATAGCCGACGCGAGCCCTCGGTGCTTGGTGTGCTTTGTGTGCAGCGGGGATCGTTGCTGCGGCGGCATGCACGATTTGTGCCGGGCCCCGCCCTGTATGGTCGGTGCCGCGCCTTGGCGGGAAATGCGACCATCATGGTTCGGGGGGGGGGGGGGGGGGGGGGTAGGAGAGGTCGGAGTTTCGCCCCCTGGCGGCCGCGGTGCTCCGACCGTGGGCAGTTGGGCCATCGTGCATGGGACCGCAAGGCTCCATGTAGGGATGGCGCCTTAAACCTTGGCCCAAGCATACCTCCTCCCCTGAATCGAAAATTCCGGACGGACCCAACCAACAGGCGACCAACCACCCGCATGCATTGCCCGGCTTTTCGAAGCCGAGCTGTGACGAAAATGTATTGCCGCACGGAGAGGCTCGTAGTACAGTGGACGATTAGTGATAGTGTTGGGGAATGGTGCCCGGTGTGGAGGGATGGTCGTTTTACCATTCCTCACATTTGGGGCACATGAGCACTAGATTATGGGGTGGCATTGTAAACTAGCCGAGGGCGGTCTAGGATATTGTTAGGGATTTAGAGATGACCATAGGGACGAGATTTAAGTAGTGACTTTTGTACAGGTGGAGGGGACGTAGAGAGATTAGAAGGATAATAATGACGAGGGTGTGCTTAGTGTAAAGGGAAGACGGTAAGCACGAGTTGTAGGGGAAGCAGCTAGTTAGATGATGCTGTGAGAATGAGAATCACTGGTGTATTGAGGACGAATGGGGTGTGTTGAAGTGAATTGACTTGCATGGTGTGCAAGTGGGGAACGGGTGTGTGAGCACAAGAGGTGTGCCAGAGAAGATACTTGGTGTGTGGAATAAATGGTGTGAGATAAATGGTGTGGAATGCTGGGTGTAAGATAAAAGGTGTGGAATGCATGGGGTGAAGGAGTGAATGGGGGGAGATGGACCCCTTCACGAATACCCGGGGTGGGTAGTTTAAAGTTAGGTAGAGGGTTTAGGTAAATTGTTTGGATATTGACACCTGTGGTGCAGGTAGTGGCAAAGAAGTGCTTGGATGGGTGCATGAGTCTGTGGAATGGCTGGGCGTGTGGGCTTTGTTGGTGCGTATGGTTATTGGAGCACTCCGCCACTGGTAGTTTGTCGGCCAGGTGAGGCCGCAGGTAGGCTCCGGGAGCCAGTTAGGGTTATGAGTAGTGTTCAGTGGGGGCCGAGGATCCAGGAGAAGGACCCGGGTATCCCAATGCCAGAGAGGGCATCAGGGGGTGAGAGAGCCAGGAGGGGCCTTCCCCAATGTAGGTAGTCGCAAGGAGCAAGGTAAGCTCGGGTGGCGACTTCAGTGGCGGAGGTGTGCAGGTAGGTAGACTTGCTAGTGGAGCCGCACGACCCAGCCCCAAAATTGTGCAAAGGCACAGATTGAAAAATTGGGGAGTGAGACCCAAATTTGGAAGGCACCAGGTAGTCAATGGGAATCAGGTTTTTATCACCACATAGTTTAAAGATGCCATTTGGCAGGGCATGACCCTGGGTTAGTTTAAAAGTTAATGTCAGTGGAGTAGTTAGGATTTGAGGAATTCCCTTCGCGCCATCCACATCCATTCACCAAGGTGACAAAGCTCCGCACCAGCACCAAGTGCAATGATTTGAGTGAGTAAGACGCATCTCGACGTGAGAGTGACATTGTGGTTGGTTCCATCTCTTCCTTCCTGGGAGGGATTGGACGACAAATTCGGCTTAGAGGGGGATATGGGAGACAGGACGGAGTGACGCATTTGTAATTTGTAAATACAGGGAAGGGCAAGGGTAGGGTAAGCTGACATGGGGGGGTACGAACGGTTAGGGACGAGCTTGCTCTGCTCGCTCTCCCGTGCCCCTCATGCTCCATTGCCTTGATTGATGTGTACCCTTGCGCCCTTTCCTTTGCTACCTGTGCTTTGTCTCTCCTCCCCACCCATGGACCCACTTTGGAGGAGGAGTTGTGCAGCAGCCTCGAACTGTGTGGCTGCACCTTGCTACACCTGTGCAGCTGCACCTTGCTACGTCTGCGCTGCTGCACATTGCTACAGCTGTGCAGATGAACTGCGTGGTACTTTGCTGCCGTACTCTTTATTATAACTTTGCTGCACATGCACAGACACTTTGCTGCACCACATTACACATGGACCACACATTTTGTGGCTTTACACTTTGCTGAGCAGTCATTTGCTGCAAACTTACCTCGCATCTTCGGACCACTGGTTTTAAGTGGCATCAATGTCACGCAGTTGGACCACATTGGGTTGGCCCTGCTGACAAATAAAAACGAACATGTGTTCTTGTACATTTTATTCTTGGTGTGCCAGGAAAGAAGAACTTTAAGTTTTTATTGCACACAGAAGATGAAGCAAGAAGAAGATGCGGCCCAGCAGCAAATGGTGAACTGTGAACTCTTTTGATGAATGTGTTTTGTGTATTGGTGCATTGCTGTGCTTTTTCTCCCCTCCAATCTTCTTTCCACAAAAAGAACAGGTCCTGGGTTATAGAAATGTAAATACAGACTTGGCATTTAATATGGAATTTTTTTTTTTACTTGACTTGGGTTTACTTTCTTAACTCAGTATATCAATCTAGTGAGTTTATTTTACACTTTGGTGATTTATTTGTTAAAAGAACCATGTCACTGATTGTCTGTCGCAGCAAGAAGTCAACAACAGGATTATATCACAGGTGGCGTGGCAAAATGTACGGACAGGTGCATTTGATGATTGGCTTCACAGTCAGGTATACAAGGGTTGTTGCGTTCTGTATTAGTGGAAAACAACTGCTGCACGTCTCCAAAAGTTATTGCCGCTTCCTCTGGAGATGGTCCGTCAACTCGACAATGCTGTTTGTCATGGAGTGGTGGCTTTACGAAATTACGGCATGAAACAGCGTGCTATTGCTCGGCAGTATGGCATCACTCAAGGTCAGGTGTCAAAGATCCTGAAACGAAATGCTCAGAGGGGTGTCCCTACTCCAATACCGAGGCCAGGACGTCCCCGCAGAACCACAAGGAGGGATGATCACCAGCTGCACCGGTTAGTCCGCAATGGCCGTACCAAGTCAGCTAATCGGCTTAGGGCTGAGTGGCAGCAACTGACAAATGTGCCTGCATCCAGAAGGCTAGTCAACCAACGACTGGTTCATGCCAGCTATCGTGCCAGGCGTCCCCTGAGAAAGCCACGCCTGACCAGACAACACCGCCAGCGCCGATTGCAGTGGGCCAGAGAGCACCATCAATGGCAGCCAGGACACTGGAATCACGTGATCTTCAGTGACGAGTCTAGATTTCTGGTCTATCGTCAAGATGGCCGCCTCCGAGTGCGCAGACAAGTGCATGAAGCCTACAACAAAGATTGTATAGTGCCAAGAGTCCAAGCTGGAGGTGGTGGGGTGACCGTTTGGGCTGGTTTTCATGCAGGGGCAAAACTGACCTGGTTGTTCTGAATGGAAACCTGAACCAGTTCAAGCACAGGGCCATTCTGGAAGAAACATTGCTTCCATTTGCTCGTGCAGCTTTTCGAGGAAACTTTGTCTTCCACGATGACAATGCACGGCCTCATCGTGCTCGCATGATCCAACACTTTCTTGCTGACCGTGGTGTAGAGCATATGGAGTGGCCTGCCATGTCCCCGGATATGAATCCGATAGAGAACTTGTGGGCAGAATTAACGCGTCAAATCGACAACTTGGACCAGCAGCCTACCTCTGTGCATGAATTGCAGCAGGCTATTGTCACTGCATGGCAAGCGATTCCTGTCCAAACCTTGGCAAATCTCGTGAACAGCATGCCTCAACGTGTACGTGCTCTCCTGAATGCTCGTGGGGGTTACACGAAGTACTGAACTGTAATTTTACTGTCCGTAATCCCAGTCGTAATTTAACTTTTGTTTTTGTTTAAAAAAATTTGGCTAATGTGCAAAATAAAGAGATACTTCTGGAAAACGTACAGAAGTTTAACACAGTACTGTCCATGAATTGAGTTCGATATCAATTTACATCACTTTCAAGGATCAATTTATTTGTTTCGAAATGTCAAATGTGGTTTTTGTTTCTTTTAAAGGTCACATTAACAAAATCTAGAATAATTTCAACATAATTCCAATTAATTTTTGGTTCTAAGACATCTTGAAAGGTAAGTTCACCCCCACAAAAAAAAAATTCCATATTAAATGCCAAGTCTGTAATTAGGTTTTGTAATTGTAAATAATAGATGCTGCCCACCGGCTTTATGTTTAGTTTGAGAATTAATGCCGCAATTCGGTTAGTTGTGGGTGCGAGTCTGTTAGTTAGTTACACAACGCAGTAGGTGGGACATATCTAGTGTTGTAAAACTGTCACATACACGGGTTAGAGTAAATGTTAGGGGGAACCACATCTAAGTGTCACACGTAATTAAAAGGTAGTCCCAAGTCTTGCTCAAAACCGGTCGTTCCCACTTGGGTAGGTTCGACTCGGGGACGAGTCTGACGAGGGAGGGGGGCAATGCTGCGGTTTTGAGATGTGTACAGTAAAGTCAATAAAGGTTAAAGGTTTGCCCCCTATAGATAGTCACACAAGCAACATGTAGCCTCATTTCTAGTATAGTTATGTATTAGTATACAGTCACGTGAAAAAGTAAGTACACCCCGTGTAACGTTTTGACTTTTTCAACATATTTCAACATACAGCTATTTGATCTTCATTTCAACAATATTGATGGATAAAGGTGATATAATATCACAAATATCATGAAACATTTACATTTTGTAGTCCATTGTATAATTTAAATAAACATAAATGCAAATTTTGTATGTGGAAAAAGTAAGTACACCCCTACATTTATCACTACTTCAAATACCTAAAATTAGAATCAGGTGCACCAGCTCAGGTGCAAATGATTAGAACATCGTTGGAGAGGATCTTGGAGGAACCTGTCTCATTTAAACCTCAGACATTTAGTTTGGTTTGCTCTTTGTTGTTGAAGTGTGCGGCGTCACCATGCCTAGATCAAAAGAGCTCTCTAACGCCTTCAGAAAGAAGGTTATAGATGCCTACGAGTCTGGGAAGGGATTTAAAAAGATCTCCAAACAATTTGAAATCAATCATTCGACTGTCCGGAAGATCATCTGCAAGTGGAGAAGATTCCAAACAACTGCCAACTTGTTCAGGCCAGGCCACCCCACCAAGTTCAGCCCGAGCAGACCGCAAGATGCTGAAAGAAGTCTCTCAGAACCCCACAATGTCATCACGGGACCTACAGGTAGCTCTTGCCACTGTTGATGTCAAAGTGGACGAGTCTACCATTAGAAAGAGGCTGCACAAATTTGATCTACATGGGAGGTGTGCCAGGAGGAAACCTTTGCTGTCCAGAAAGAACATCAGGGCAAGACTAAAGTTTGCCAATGAACACCTAGGCAAAGACCAGCACTTCTGGAACAATGTGCTCTGGACAGATGAGTCAAAGGTAGAGCTATATGGCCACAGTACCAGAAGACATGTTTGGCGAAAACCAAAGACAGCATTTGACCACAAGAACCTGATACCAACTGTAAAGCATGGTGGTGGAAATATTATGGTTTGGGGCAGCTTTGCTGCATCAGGGCCTGGACAGCTCACCATCATAGAATCCACTATGAATTCTTCATTGTACTAGAGCGTGCTTGAGGATAATGTGAGGCCATCTGTCAGAAAGTTGAAGCTCAACTGAAGGTGGACCTTGCAACATGACAATGACCCTAAACATACCAGTAAATCCACCAAGGAATGGCTGAAAAGAAAGAAATGGAGGGTTCTGGAATGGCCAAGTCAAAGCCCGGATCTAAATCCCATCGAGATGTTGTGGGGGGATTTGAAACGAGCTGTGCATGCAAGAAACCCCTCAAACATCGCACAGCTGAAAGAATTCTGCATGGAGGAGTGGGCAAAAATTTCTCCCAGTCGATGTCAGAGACTGGTAGACAGTTATAAGAAATGCGTACTTGAGGTTGTTTCTGCCAAAGGGGGCAATACCACCTATTCAAGCAAGGGTGTACTTAGTTTTTCCACATGCAAAATTTGCATTTATGTTTATTTAAATTATACACTGGACTACAAAATGTAAATGTTTCATGATATTTGTTATATTATATCACCTTTATCTATCAATATTGTTGAAATGAAGATCAAATAGCTGGAGGTTGAAATATGTTGAAAAAGTCAAAACTTTACATGGGGTGTACTTACTTTTTCACATGAATGTATGTGAGAGTAGGCCCCTTCCAGTGTTAATCCTGCGTTGTGTAAAGACAGGAGGATAGGCCCTACTTCTACCAACCATTCCACGTTCATAGGCTCGATCCATTGCGGCTAAAAAAGCCCTGGTTGTGTTGGGCGCGAGTTAACACGAGGTGGGCCTCGGAAGGTGGAGGAGGGTTGAAGTCGGCGCAGCGGCGAGGCGATGACAGTAAGAATGAGCCACCAATCAGGGCTCACAGCATGTGGCTGCAGCACTGCGTCACAGGGCGTGGTTGGAACATTCGATCGGGCTAAGGGCGTGGCAATAAAACCCTTTGCGAAAAGCCCCCACCCCAGTTATGGGAGAGGTGCGCTGAAAGCAGTCGTGAGTTCTGAGTTCTAAGAAGGGAGAGGCGCTTAAAAGGACTGGCAGAGGAGAGAGAGGATGTGCTTGAAGTAAAGAGGATCAGCTCGCACTGTGTGAACTTGGTTACGAGGAATACGTGGGCGCAGCCAGGGCGTTCATAACTTGCGCGGTTCAGCCAAAGCGAGTGAACGCGGCTGAATAACCGCCAGCCGCGCTAAGTCCGCCCTCTACCGTTCACCCCGAGATTACCCGTTGGTTCGAGCGACACGATACGAGTTCCTGCCTTCGCCTACCTCCATCTTCGCGGGACGTGCCGGGGACCGTGGAGAGCCGGACGGGGCCGTTCCTGGACGACCAAGCCGGCGCGTTTGGCCTGAACATCATCCTGCCATCTGCAATCCCCGTGTGAGTGTGTTAGTCGGGCCCGTTGTCCTGGGGTATTAAGCATAAGACTGTCTAAGCTGCTCTGTGTCTCTTCATCCTTTGCTGTATATACGTGCCATAATAATTAAATTTATTTGTTCTTCTGAATTCGATCGTCTTTGTGATTTCTCCATTGACTAAGCGTGGCATGAGTAAAACCGCTTGAATCGGGTTCCACTATCTATAACGGTGCGGATCACGTGTCCGCAAACCACTCAGCGTATCACCATCACACGTGGTTTGTGCGAGGCTTACTTCCTCGCTTCCAGGGCAGCGCTAGTACTTAGGTACGAGCGAATTTGGTCCCGAAACCATATTTGGCGCTGTCCGGAAGGGACGTAATAGGTCTCCGGTCGCGCCAGGCTAGTAAAGACAAGGGGATTAATCCCCCCTTGATAAGGGGAGAAGGCCGGCGACAGATCCGCAACAATATATATATATATATATACATACATACAGTATATATACAATATATGGCCAAAAGTAAATGGACACCCCTTCAAATTAATGGATTTGGCTGTTTCAGCCATACCCATTGCTGACAGGTATATATAATCAAGCACACAGCCATGTGTGCAACATTGGCAGTAGAATGGGCCATACTGAAGAGCTCAGTGACTTTCAACATGGCATCGTTATCGGATGCTACCTTTCCAACAAGTCAGTTCGTCAAATTTCTGCCCTGCTAGAGCTGCCCCGGCCAACTGTAAGTGCTGCTTTTGTGAAGTGGAAACGTCTCGGAGCAACAACAGCTCAGCCTGGAAGTGGTAGGCCACACAAGCTCACAGAATAGGACCGCCGAGTGCTGACGCGCGTAGCGTGTAAAAATCGTCTGTCCTCGGTTGCAACACTCACTAACGAGTTTGAAACTGTCTCTGGAAGCAACGTCAGCACAACAACTGTCCGTCAGGAGCTTCATGAAATGGGTTTCCATGGCCAAGCAGCTGCACACAAGCTTAAGGTCACCATGCGCAATGCCAAGCGTCGGCTGGAGTGGTGTAAAGCTCGCTGCCATTGGACTCTGAAGCAGTGGAAACGCGTTCTCTGGAGTAATGAATCTCACTTCACCATCTGGCAGTCCGACAGACAAATCTGGGTTTGGCTGATGCCAGGAGAATGCTATCTGCCCGAATGCATAGTGCCAACTGTAAAGCTTGGCGGAGGAGGAATATGGTCTGGGGCTGCTTTTCATGGTTCAGGACTAGGTCCCCTAGTTCCAGTGAAGGGAAATCTTAACGCTACAGCATACAATGACATTCTAGATGTGTGCTTCCAACTTTGGGGCAACAGTTTATGGAAGACCCTTTCCTGTTTCAGCATGACAATGCCTCCGTGCACAAAGCGAAGTCCATACAAAAATGGTTTGTCGAGATCGGTGTGGAAGAACTTGACTGGCCTGCACAGGGCCCTGACCTCAACCCCACCGAACACCTTTGGGATGAATTGGAATGCCGACTGTGAGCCAGGCCTAATCGCCTAACATCAGTGCCCGACCTCACTAATGCTCTTGTGGCTGAATGGAGGCAAATCCCCACACCCATTTTCCAACATCTAATGGAAAGCTTTTCCAGAAGAGTGGAGGCTGTTATAGCAGCCATTGGGGGACCAACTCAATATTAATGCCCATGATTTTGGAATGAGATGATCGATGAGCACTTATGGGTGTGATGTTGACGTGTCCACATACTTTTGGCCATATCGTGTGTATATATATATTGTTATGGATTCATCACTTCCGTTGTGGTTTTCACCCACTTGACATATTTCTGATATTAGGTACTATTATTATCTTCAAAAGGTTTATTGTTCATGAACAATTATCAAAAGTTAAAAAAGGTTAACTTTAAAATGATACAGGAAACCGAACCGGAAGACGACGAGAGGGAGGAAGAAAAGGTGTGACGAGAAAAGTCGGAGAAGACGCGTGTCTTGAAGCTCCGGAGCGAGCGTGATCGAACAAACGTCACGAGTGACCTTTGAGTTTCCTTGAAAGGAATATCCTGCGATAGGTGTTATCGCTGGAGGATTGAGAAACCTGCGTAGTCAGGTATAGGCGTTGAGGCTCCGAAGAATCCCCCAACCAGGTCGCTTCGACTCAAGTAAGAGCCGTCGGCAATTTTGAACCTCGTGCGTTGTTCACTGAAAAAGGTTATGCTCCGCGTCAGCTTGTCTCACCCTACGGTCGTTTGCCGGGGATGTGTGTGTGCAAAAGCGGCGTTTGAAGATTACGTTGCGGTTCGCTGATTGAACTGTGAACGTGCACGTCTGGATCGCGCCTTTGGGATTTACCTTTTCGCCGCCAGTTTGCTGTGGGTTTGGACCACGGGACTGTCCACGCTTTGCCTACACCTCACTACTCGCCTCATCCCCTCTTCGCCGGGATCACCTTTGAGTTATAGAGACATTGAGGAGTGTTCTTTTCCATTCACTGGGAGCGCAGTGAGTTATCTTACTTTAGCAGATGGTACCATCTTAAGGTATATTGAGTGCACTTTGATTGCTATTGGTTGTACCGTTATTCTTTTGTGTGATTTTTAATACAACATCTGTTCGTTTATAATCCTTGGTGTGGTTTCAATATTGATTACTGACACAGAATAACATATTTTTCTGCCGTGGCTCCTCTCGGGGTTCGGAGGTATACCGAGACCAGGAGGTCGGGGAGGAACACGTAACAGAAATTGGGGGCTTGTCCAATTGGCTCATGGGCTCGAAATTGGGTCTTCGTCTGGGATTAAAAATTCCCTAATAACATTCATTCGGGATTGACCCAGATTGAAATTGGGGGCTAGTACTGTGGAGAAATTGGGGGCTCGGCTTTGCTGATTAAATTCCCTAAATCTCGTACTGTGGATTAAATTCCCTAAATTTCGTCCGGGAAAGAATTCCCTAACATTCCCAGAATTCCCAAATTTGGAAATTTTTCCAAATTTTTCCAAAAATTGGAAGATTTTGTGTGAAGGTTAACAGGTGTTAACGGATAGTCACCACGGTGTTTGACGCAGGAAAGTTTGCAGCGTCCCCTAGTGAGGCACAGTTCCAAGTATTAAAAAAATCGGACCTCTTGGTATTGGCCAGACATTTTAGCTTGGAGGTCCGAGCGAATATGAGGAAAGCAGAGATTGGTGATAGAATCTCTGGTGGGACAAGGAACATGGGAAGAGGTAGCCTTGGATTGGTTATCCGAACAAGAAAATGTGGAGCTCTGGAAAATGGAGATGCAATTGCAGAGCCAGGAAAGGTTAAAAGCAGAGGAAAGGAGAGCTGCAAGAGAACTCGAGGAAAGAAAAGCAGACGAAAGGAGAGTTGAACGAGAACTCCAGGAAAGGTTAGAAGAGAAAAAAGCAGAGGAGAGAAAAGCCGAAAGGGAGTTAAAGGAACGGGACTTGGCGCTTCAGCATAAAATTAAACTCAAGGAGCTGGATTTAATGAAAGAACGGGGACAGGTACCATCCATTCCGACTGGTTCGACACCTAGTCAGAACACCTGGGATGTTAGCAGACATGTGAGGCTGGTTCCACCCTTCAATGAAAAGGAGGTAGCCAATTTTTTTCACACTTTGAGAAAGTGGCTAAAATGGCCTGAGGAGTCCTGGACCATGTTAGTGCAAAGTGTTCTGGTGGGTAAAGCTCAAGATATTTATTCGGCTTTACCGATTGACCAATGTGCAGATTATGAGCTGGTGAAGAAAACCATTCTCAAAGCCTATGAATTGGTCCCTGAAGCTTACCGGCAAAAATTCCGGAATGCCAGGAAGAGGGAGAGTGAGACCCATGTGGAGTTTGCCAGAATGAAAGAAACCATGTTTGATCGGTGGTGCGATTCAAAAGGGGTTGGGAAAGACTTCGAACTATTCCGACAATTGATCCTGGTGGAGGAATTCCAACAGTGTGTCCACGTGGACATTAAAGTACATCTGGAGGAAAGGAAAGTACCAAAGTTGTATGAGGCAGCAACCATGGCAGATGACTATGCCTTAACACACAGGATGGGGTTCCACAAACCTAACTTCTCACCTAGACTTAACCAGGGGAGCTATGGTACATCCGGTGCGGAGAACGAAAATTCATGGGGGCGGCCTCGAGATGACTATGAGGACAACTCTGATACCACAACTTTTAGAAATCAGAAGATGACGGTTCCAAGACAGACCTATCTTCCGGGGGGCTCGAGGCAGACCACGAGGTTCTCCTCCGGGCCTACTTGCGCTTTTTGCAAGAAACCTGGACACTTGAGGTCCCACTGTTATGCTCTGGAAAGGGAAAATCAGGAGCAGAGTCCGACTAGTACAACTCCGAATGCAATGGCAAATGTGAGAAATCGCCCTCAAACGGGTTACCAACCATTTATTCCAGAGGGGTTTGTGTCACTGGATGGAGACTCGACTAACCAGAGACCTGTTAGGGTATTGAGGGACACAGGAGCACATCAATCGTTAATGCTTGAAGGCATTTTGCCATTGTCAGAGGAGACGGCAACTGGTGATAGTGTTCGTTTACAGGGGATTGGTGGCTGTGTTAGAGCTCCACTCCATGTCATCCATTTGGAGTCTGATTTGGTGTCAGGACCGGTCACCGTAGGTTTACAAGCCACTCTTCCTGTTGAGGGAGTATCTTTTGTTATCGGTAATGATTTGGCCGGTGGTCAAGTTTCTGGTAACCCGATGGTTGTTAAAAAGCCCAGTAGGGAAAATAACACCACACCCGTCGGAGATGGCGGCAAATTTGGCAAGCTATTTGTAGGTGGACTGAACTTCAAAACAAAGGAAGAAGTTCTGACCTCTGTCTTCAGCAAATATGGACCGCTTTTGGAAGTGCGGCTGGTAAAAGACGGAAACGCAAAAGTCAAGAGGGTTTGGCTTTGTCACGTTTGAAAACACAAAGGACGCCAAAGAGGCAGAGAAGGATTGGAATGGCAAGGATTTGGATGGTCGGACCATAGCCGTAGAGAAGGCAGGCCGTAGGCGTCGAGGGGGCTACAGAAGAGGAAAACGTGGCGGTAGTTTTGGTGGTGGAGGCAGTCGATATTACTATGGAGGCTCCCAGAGTTACGGCAGCTCCCGAAGGAATGATTATCAGGGTAGTGGCCGAGAAGGAGACCGCTATTCACGTGACTACAGTGACATGCGGTCCAACCGTGATTATTACGAAAGTTAGAAAGAGTTGAAGCACTGAATGCTGCGGAGCAGCCGAGCCAAAATTCCTACACGGATTAACCGTGAACGCCACGTTCCTAAAGGCGTCCATGTAGTGAACTTTCCTGCACGGACTAACCGTGAACTCCACGCTCCTAAAGGCGTCCATGTAGTGAATACTTCCAGGCCTCACCACCCAACCACCATGGAACCTGGCTTTCAGCTCGGGCTCCCGGGAAAAGTGCTATAGATTTGCTGGCCTTTGGGTTTTTGATCACAACCCCTTAACCTTCATTCAAAAGAATTGAAAAGTAAAATCCGAGGGTGATGAGATGGAGTTTGGCTTTGCAGGAGTCCAACTGGGAAATTGAACATGTAAAGGGCAGGAACACTGTCGTTGCTGATGCTTTGTCCAGAGTGAATTAACTTTGGAAATCTCTGGGGGTTGTGTGAAATTGCGTCACTTTATTTTTGGGAGATTGATAATTGTTGCTCATGGGAATTGATGATTTGGTTGTGAGTTTACTGTTGTTTGTTTAAAGGGTGTGCCTGCAAAGAAAGAAATATATATATATATATATACAGTCATGTGAAAAAGTAAGTGCACACCATGTAAAGTTTTGACTTTTTCAACATACAGCTGTTTGATCTTCATTTCAACAATATTGATAGATAAAGGTGATATAATATAACAAATATCATGAAACATTTACATTTTGTAGTCCATTGTATAATTTAAATTAACATGAATGCAAATTTCACATGTGGAAAAAGTAAGTACACCCCATGTAAACTTTTGACTTTTTCAACATATTTCAACATACAGCTATTTGATCTTAATTTTTTTTTTTTTTTTTTTTTTGTATACAAGATCGAGGCTCGTGAAAGAGCGAACATTAATCACACAGAAAGACAAACAGACACATAAAACAAATAACATCGGGAGCGGTAGACAAGATGGGGAGAGAGGGGGAAGGACACAAACACAACATTTGAGAGCAGGGACCGAGAGAAATGGAGACATCGAGAGATCTGTGGGAGGGAGAGGGCTTTGGGGGGGAGGCATGTGAAGGGGGGAGGGGGGGTGGGAGAGGTATAAACATATGGACACTGCCAGGATTTCCAGGAAAGAAGTTGGAATTTCAAACAAGGTGGATCTGGGGTGAATTAGTGGGGGTAGAAAAGATCAAGGTTTTGGATGGGGGAAGATAAGAGATGGTGGTGAACAGCTGTTTTAAAGACCTGGAGGGAGGAGTGTGGGAGTTTGTTCCAGAGGCGGGAGAAAAGAGGAATGAAAGAGTGAAGGTGAGCAGAGAGCCGAGATTTCGGCAGTTTAACCATCAGAGGGTTGCTGGCAGATCTTGTGCGACCTGTAGGAATATTTGGGGGACAGAGCACAGAGAGAGCTGGGGGAGCAAGGCCGGAGAGGAGTCGGTAGAAGACAGAAAGACCACCTACCTGCCTGCGGTGAGTGAGTGAAAGGCCCTCAGAGATAGCTTCATTGCGGGAGATTCCAATGATTTTGAAAGCTTTGGATTCAACAGCGTGAAGCCGAGCCAGGTGTGAGGCAGGAGCACCAGCCCATAGGGGAGAACAGTATTCCATTGAGCTGCGGATGAAAGCCTTGTATGTGGTGAGGAGCTCAGGTGTGCCGAGGAAGGACTTCGCACGACGGAGGATGCCCAGTCGGCGACTGGCTTTGGAGGGCAGCTTGGAAATGTGGTTTTCCCAAGAAAGATCATGGCAGATAGTGAGACTCAAAAGCTTGAGCGACAGAACTTCTTGGAGAGGATTGTTGAGAAAGTAGATGGGAGGGTTGTCCAGTCGATCTTTTCGGAGAGACATAGTAAGAGAGTGAGATTTGTCAGGATTGAAAGACATGTTCCACTTGTTTGACCAGTCTGTGATTTTGTCCAGGTCTTCAGAGAGTGAGGAGGCTGCAGACTGCCGATCTGAGGGAAGAGGAATGGAGCGGCAGAGAGTGGAGTCATCAGCAAAGAGATAGAGAGGATTTTCCAGAGAGTCGGAGAGATCATTGATAAAGACCAGAAAAAGCACAGGGCCCAGCACACTTCCTTGGGGAACTCCAGCCTGAACAGGAAGGGGAGATGAGAGAAATCCATTCAGGGCCACACGTTGACTACGACCAGAGAGGAAGTCCGCAAGCCATGCATGGAGATTTCCATGGATACCATAGGAGGAGAGTTTGGTGAGCAGAGCTGTGTGCCAGACCGTATCAAAGGCCCGTGATATGTCAAGGG
This sequence comes from Myxine glutinosa, assembly GCF_964187855.1. NCBI lineage: Eukaryota > Metazoa > Chordata > Myxini > Myxiniformes > Myxinidae > Myxine > Myxine glutinosa. The sequence goes on along the minus strand of NC_136265.1, from coordinate 155,885,213 downwards.
AGACAGCTCTGATTTCCTGTTTGGCATTGAGGACCTCCATCCATTGTTGAGACAGCAGAAGCAGCATGTCCAGAGTAGAGTGACCTGGTCTGAAACCAAATTGATGATCAGAGATCAAGCCATTGGAGAAGAGGAAAGATTTCATATCCGAAGCAATGATGGATTCCATGACTTTGCTGATAATTGGGAGCAGGCTGATTGGTCTGTAGTTGCAAGGATCTGTTTTTGCACCTTTTTTGTGTAAAGCGGTAATGTTAGCTGATTTCCAGGATGCTGGCAGATGACCTTGAGCAAAAGATAGGGTGAAAAGAACAGAGAGAGGGTGAGATAGAGCGGCAGAGCAGGATTTTAGGACCCGTGGGCTGATGCCGTCTGGTCCAGTTGCAGAATCAGAGTCGAGGTTTGACAAAAACTCCTCCACCTTGTCAGGAGAGAAGGACACAGAGTCCAGGAGCAGTTGGGTTCGACTGGGAAAGGTGGGAACAGAGAGAGATGGGTTTGGGACTAAGGATTTTGAGGCGAACACAGAGTTGAGGCATTCGGCTTTGTCACGTGCGATGTCAACTGTGTGGCCATTTGAGGTAAGGGAGGGGATGGAGGGGGAACAAACACCATTTCAACAATACTATAATATACAATACTATAATCAATATTTCAACAATATTGATAGATAAAGGTGATATAATATAACAAATATCATGAAACATTTACATTTTGTAGTCCATTGTATAATTTAAATAAACATAAATGCAAATTTCGCATGTGGAAAAAGTAAGTACACCCCATGAAATGTTTTTTTAAATCTTTTTAACATATGTGGACATATCAATATTTGATCTTCATTTAAACAGTATCTATAGATAAAGGTGATTTAATTGAACAAAAAACAATGAGAAATTGACTTTGCAATAATTTATTCAACAAAAAATTAACAGAGATGCCATTTCCTTCTGTGGAAAAAGTAAGTACACCCTTGGCTCTAATAGGTGGTATTGCCCCCTTTGGCAGAAACAACCTCAAGTAGGCGTTTCTTATAACTGTCTACCAGTCTCTGACATCAACTGGGAGAAATTTTTGCCCACTCCTCCATGCAGAATTCTTTCAGCTGTGTGATGTTTGAGGGGTTTCTTGCATGCACAGCTCGTTTCAAATCCCCCCCACAACATCTCGATTGGATTTAGATCCGGGCTTTGACTTGGCCATTCCAGAACCCTCCATTTCTTTCTTTTCAGCAATTCCTTGGTGGATTTAATGGTATGTTTAGGGTCATTGTCATGTTGCAAGGTCCACCTTCGGTTGAGGTTCAACTTTCCGACAGAAGGCCTCACATTATCCTCAAGCACCCTCTTGTACAATGAGGAATTCATAGTGGATTCTATGATGGTTAGCTACCCAGGCCCTGATGCAGCAAAGCTGCCCCAAACCATAATATTTCCACCACCATGCTTTACAGTTGGTATCAGGTTCTTGTGGTCAAATGCTGTCTTTGGTTTTCGCCAAACATGTCTTCTGGTACTTTGGCCAAATAGCTCTACCTTTGACTCATCTGTCCAGAGCACATTTTTCCAGAAGTGCTGGTCTTTGCTTTGGTGTTGATTGGCAAACTTTAGTCTTGCCCTGATGTTCTTTCTGGACAGCAAAGGTTCCCTCCTGGCACATCTCCCATGTAGATCAAATTTGTGCATCCTCTTTCTAATGGTAGACTCGTGCACTTTGACATCAACAGTGGCAAGAGCTACCTGTAGGTCCCGTGATGACATTCTGGGGTTCTTAGAGACTTCTTTCAGCATCTTGCGGTCTGCTCTCGGGCTGAACTTGCTGGGGCGGCCTGGCCTGAACATGTTGGCAGTTGTTTGGCATCCTCTCCCCTTGTAGATGATCTTCCGGACAGTCGAATGATTGATTTCAAATTGTTTGCAGATCTTTTTCAATCCCTTCCCAGACTCGTAGGCATCTATAACCTTCTTTCTGAAGGCCTCAGAGAGCTCTTTTGATCTTGGCATGGTGAAGCCGCACACTTCAACAACAAAGAGCAATCCAAACTAAATGTCTGAGGTTTAAATAAGACAGGTTCCTCCAAGATCCTTTCCAACGATGTTCTTATCATAATCATTTGCACCTGAGCTGGTGCACCTGATTCTAATTTTCGGTATTTGAAGTAGTGATAAATGTCGGGGTGGACTTACTTTTTCCACATGCGAAATTTGCATTCATGTTTATTTAAATTATACAATGGACTACAAAATGTAAATGTTTCATAATATTTGTTATATTATATCTCCTTTATCTATCAATATTGTTGAAATGAAGATCAAATAGCTGTATGTTGAAATATATTGAAAAAGTCAAAAGTTTACATGGGGTGTACTTACTTTTTCACGTGACTGTATATAATATATATATATATATTTATTTATTTATTTATACACACACATTCAGCTTTCTAAGCTTTTCAAATAATCTCCTTCAGGTTTCGGTTCCCAAAGCATTCGTTACCAAAGATGACAGACAGGGAAATCGCTGTGAAGTCACATTGTTTGATGATACCACGGCTGCATTTTTCCTGATTTTGTGAGTAATACAGAATGCACAGCTGATAATAATGCTATAATGAAGCTTGATGGCATTAACAGAAAGTCACGTGTTTGCTGTGCTCCATATTTTGTTTGTTTCTGTTGCCTGTAGGTGGGATAGAGAGATGATTACACTTGCCCAGTCCTGGGCTGCACGAGAAACAGGTTGTAATTACGTTATTGTAATCCACCAGAGTTTTAAGTCTCATTGCAATGCCTTTATACTTGCATTGATCGACTAGCTTGCATGTTACTTAAATAACATTACAGTTATTTTACAAAGTTATTTAAACTCTTGCCAGCTCTAACCTATATTTTGTGCCTAATTGGATCAATGTAGAAAAAAAAAAAATACACCTTTAGAGGCCATTTTCCCCCACAAAGCGGGGGTTGGCCTTTTTCGGGAACCGTGGTTGTTGTTGTTTTTTTGGTCCCCTTTTTGAAGCAATGTTTTATGGCCGGATGCCCTTCCTGCCACCAACCTTGTTAGTCGCCTTTGACGACAAACAGGGAATTACCAGTGAACTGGTACTCAATTAGCCGACCTCGGAAGGATGACAGGCTGAGTCAACCCCCCTGGCGTTAATTCAGCGATCGACCAGGATTCGAACCCAGGATCCTAGGATCCTAAGCCGGTACCCTGACCGCTAAGCCAACACCAGGCTTGTATCAATGTAATTGTATCAATGTAGGATTGAAGCTATTATATTTTAAAATCCTGCAGTTTATGTGTCACACAAAAGTCGAGTTTATAAATTTTTCCGTGGTTGCTGATGTCTTCATCAGTATCCTGCTATGGAGTAGCCACCTGTAGCCACATGGTACATTCACAACTATGGAAATTTCATTGCCTGTTGTGAGCACGAACAACATGCACAAAATCCAGAACCACTGCTCACCTCCACTCATTTGTTCCTTTTTTTTTTTTACCTCCACCACCAAAGGTGGAGGAAGGTTAATTTTTCACCCTTTTGTTTGTGTGCATGATATCTCAAAAAGTTGTGGACAGATTCAGATGACATTTGGTGGACAGGTTGGATGTGTGACTAGGACAAATTGATTAGATTTTGGTGAAGGTCCAGATCTGGGATCTGGATATGATATTTTCTTTAATCTTTAAAGTGATTATTCACCATTGAGAAATGGGGCCAAAAATATATCTCAAAAAGTTGTGGACGAGTTATGGCAAAACATGGGGTACGAGTTGGTTAGGTGACCAGAACAAACTTGTTAGATTTTCGTTTGGGTCCGAATCCAGATCCGGCCTATCGGCAGGATACACAAAATGGACTAATCAGCCTGGCGGAGGTATGCGTGCTACTGAATGCCCTTCCTAGTTCCCACCTGTGGAATCAACTCCTACACTCTGTCCAAGCTCATTCTTCCCTCCAGGTCTTGAAGGCAACTGTTCACCACCATCTCAAATCATCCCCCATCCAAAACTATGGTTTTCTTTGGTTCAAAACTATGGTTTGTTTCAACTATGGCTTGTATGGTTCAAACTATGGTTTGTATGGTTCAAATTATGGTATACTAGCAGAAGTACCCGGCATTGCCGGGCGGGGGAGGGGAGGGGGAAAGGGAGGGGAGGGGAGGGGAACGGGGGGGGGGAGCGAGCCCCTTGGCAAAGCGAGCGATTTTTTTTTTCATAGCGTCATAGCATTCATAGCGTCATATCGTTCATAGCGTCATAGCGTTCATAGCGTTTCATAGCGTCATAGCGATTTTTTTTTTCATAGCGTCATAGCGTTTCATAGCATCATAGCGATTTTATTTTTCATAGCGTCATATCGTTCATAGCGTCATAGCGTCATCACGTGATCGCTCTGAGCGAGCTCTGAGCGTCATAGCGATTTTTTTTTCATAGCGTCATAGCGTTCATAGCGTCATAGCATCATCACGTGATCGCTCTGAGGCGAATCAGCGCCCACCTGCTCTGATTCCGTTGATTCCGTGCTCTGAAATGCGCTGAGGTAAATATGAATAAAAAATATGGATCGTCAAATATTTTGAGTTCGGCCATGTTCGTCCCAGGCTCAATGGCCATGTCTATGCCAAATATCAAGCACGTAAGCCTCTCCGTTTAGGAGTCTATCGGTAACATTACACACACACACACACAAACTGTGTTTTATATATATAGATGTTTCAAACTATGGTTCAAAAGTATGGTTTTAAAATCAAAACTATGATTTTCGCAGCAGATGTGCGTGTGTCATTTGATCGTTTCCGACAAACAATGATCGCTTCAGCGATCTCTTCTCCACCCGTTAAACCACCCTCAACCCTCCCCAAGTTTGCTTCTGTATCCATCTTCTCCACCCTTGTGTTCTTCCTTACCCTGCATCACTACACACATCCCTTAGTTGTCCATCTCCTTCTATGTCCCCCCTTCTCCTGCTGTTCTTTTTGCTGTGTCTCCAATCATCCGGAGCTTGATGGAGCTTGATGGTCTCCAATCTCCAATCCTAAAAAGGTTGTGTGTCAATGACTTTTTTGTGCAGTGATTTTCGCAGCAGATGTGCGTGTGTCATTTGATCGTTTCCGACAAACGATGATCGCTACAGCGATCTCGAGGACCATTATCACCACTAATCCGAGTGAGTGACCCACATAATATAATCATACTTGGCAGTAACACCAACCCCCTTTTGTATCATGAGCTGAAGAACACCGCTGGATTTGCATTCTCTTCATTCCCATCCCCCCCCCCCCCCCCTCCCCCAATTTCCCACCCCACACCCCTGACCCCACTCCCTCAGATACTGATGAAGCTCAAGTCTTGTTCACCTATGCCAAAGACTATTATTCCTCTGCTACTGCTGAAGACGAATTGCTTATGAAGAGTAATCAAGAAGACTGTAAGTGTTCTGTTTGCTATGCACTGTCATATCCTCATCCTTATGATCAAGATTTTATGAAACTACTTTGTTGCTCACACAGCTAGGGTTAACTGCTTCATATTGGCATTATAATAGGTTTTTGTCTATATGGAGCAACAAATTTGTCTATATGGAGCAACTGGTCTGTATGGAGCAACACATTTCTTACTCTAAAGTGAATGTGGCTTCTGTAAAGACACCAAAATATTTCCCCCCCACACTCCCCGCCCCCCCCCCCCCCAAAAAAAAACGTTTGTACGCACATACGTATAGTTTCAAGAATGTTTATGATCTTTTTTTCACATGTTCACCATTCTTTTGCAATACATGGTTGGAGCCACTTTGAAACAATGGGACATTTACATTGTTTTCTGACTACCTTTTCTGTTCTTTTATATTCTGACGTATACAAACCAAGGCTCATGGAAGAGCTAGAACACAGAATGGATCAGAACGCAGCAGAACAAAAGAGGAACAATAGCGGGGGGAGGGGGCGGAGCACATCAACTGCAGGGTTGCAGTACAAAATCGAGGGAGATTTGGACGAACAATAGGTGTAGTGGAACTGAAGAATTAGAAGAAGAAGAAGAAGAGGGTATTCTGGGGTGTGGTGATCTAATGCATGCTGGATATAGTCGAGCGCTCTTTGTGTGAAGAGAGAATTACGCATTCTGAACGCACCATGTTCTGGTCTGCGCTGCATTCATCTTGGGAAGACCAGATCGATAGCTTGGTCTTTATACTATGCTTGAGTAAACTTTATACTTATACTTTATACGATTCAATAACTAATACGTTCATTGCTTGTGTGCCTAGGACTTGTGTGAATCGATTTCAATAAAGCCTCACTTCTGTGAACGAGGTCTTGGATGAATTCAATTACAATAGGTGTGCGGAGGAATGAGGGGTAGGGGTGAATGCACGCGGTGGACAAGATGGGTACAGCAGCAAGCTCTCAGGAAGGAAAAACTAGAAATTTGGAAAGTTGTGCGATTGGGGGTTGGAGGAAGGGGGTTAACAGGTGCAGAAAATATTATGGTTTTGGATTGGGGACAGTCTGAGATGGTGGTGACTGTCTGGAAGACCTGGAGGGAAGAATTAGATTGAAGAGAATGTGGAAGTTGATTCCCCAGGTGGGAAAAAGAAAGAATGAATGAATGAAGGTGAGCAGTGATTCCGGATTTTGGGAGATTCACCAGAAGGGGGTTGATGGTGGACCACGTGTGCCCTGCAGAAAACGGGAGGAGGGCGTGGTGAGGGGGGTGGGGGGGGGGGGGATGTAATGCACAGCAAGAGCAGAGTGTGCAAGACCAGAGAGGAGGTGGTAGAAGACAGAAAGAGACAGACCTGTCTGCTATGTCGACGTGATAAGCCTTTAGACTCAGCTTCATCGTGGGAGATTCCAATAATCTTGAAGGCCTTGGTTTCCACAGCATTCATCTGAGCAAGGTGTGAGGCAGGGGCACCAACTCAGAAAGGAGAGCAGTGCTCCATCAAGCTCCGGATCAATGCCTTGTAGGTGCTTAAGATTTCAGGTGTGCCAAGGAAATACTGCATGACGGAGGATGCCCAGACTGGCTGTGGAGGTCAACTTAGAAATGTGGTTTGCCCAAGAAAGATCATGGCTAATAGTATACAGATTGGCTGTTGTGATGCTAAACAGGCCGATGGCTTGTTAAAGCCATCTTTTTTTTCAAGGAAATAGTCTTTTTGCAATGTGACGACACAATAGATAGTGGAAAGAGTGGTTGGCAGAGGGAATCGTTTTTACCTGCGTATGCATCTAGCATTCACGGCATCTTGTAGTGACAGTGGTCAAAGTCCGTAACAAACGTGGCGAGGAAGGCAAGATGGAAACGAGATGATTTTGACATATAAGAATATAAAAGGTGGAATAAAATGGCCATTGTCAACTTTCTTGATTTACTTTCTGTTCCCTCCACATACATAGATATGGAGATGTCCTGTAAAGAAATAGGTCATGGCTTAATAGCAAAAAGGATTCCTCACCTTAATGCAACTATGTGCAAATAGCCTCCTTTTGGTGTAGTGGTGTCTTTCGCAATATGTCTTCACAAATGGACTGAAAAAAGATTTGTATGAAGGTCCCAAATATGGACTGGAGGGTTGAAAAGCATACTCTATTCAATCTTTGTGATAACCTCCCACTACATCATGAAGGAAGGCTTTTACCATTCTGGGATGGCCATGTTATTTTAATGCATGGTTTCAGCTTTTTGATTAAGCCTGGTGTTGGCTTAATGGTTAAGGTGGCTGGCTTGAGATCTTCGGGCTTTGAGTTTGAGCCCCTGTCGTGCCGTTGAATTAACACCAGGTGGGTGGACTCAGCCTGTCATCCTTCCGACGTTGGCAAAATGACCACCAGCTTACTGGTACCAGAGGCCATTGCATCAACGGCACAGCCATGCTTCCAAAAGGATGCGGCCACAGGCTGCATACGAAACCAAACCGACCAGCTTATTGATTGATTTGACATTACACTATTCGAGTTATTGTTGCACCCTCTGGCATAAACTTCACAAGTATGAAACCTAAACAATATGAGAGAGTAACAAACTCATCTTCTGGTTCATAACCCTCCAACTGTCTTGCTGCTGCCACCTCTTGGAGGTTTGTGAATATGAAACAGAAATGGCTCGAAGTTTGATTGTTTCCTTTCATTATGAATCTCTCATAACGAAACAATGAACATTCACCACATGGAGACGTTACTTTTGTGGGAACCGTTTATGATAAAAAATTATTCTACTCATTTTGAAAATATTGTGAGGAATCGAGATTTGCGTCATTTTCTTCTTAATCTACTATTCCCTCACAAGGTAGAGTTTGTATGTAATTTGTTTTGGTGTGTTCCAGTGCTGTCCATTAAAGACGTGTGCACCATCGAGCAGCTGAAGGAGAAACAAACTTCTCTCCACACATCAGAACCACAGCTTCCTGTGTGTGCCATCACTTTTGCCTTTCTCACCTCACTCAACATTGACGATAACAGAAAAGTGACAAGACTCAGATGGTACATCATACACGTTCAATTAACTTTTCCTCAAATAGCTGAAGTTGATGCATATGAGGTCCAATCAAAAAGTGCTTAGACTGATTCTATATTGAGTTCATATAAGTTGTGGTACGGTCGTGTATGTTAGACATTCTATATGGTGCATGGCAACGTCCCTCCCAACTTAAATATGAGTGCAAATTTGCTAAAAATGAGTAGGATATTGCATTTAACCATTTTAAAATATGGGTAGTTTATGCAGACATTCGGATCAAAGAAAAGCACACATAGAAATTTGTTTGTAAAAACTGTACTACTCACCTTGTTCTTATGTGAGGGGCTTGTCCAATTATTTTCTGACTTGCAGAAAGTCAACCAAGCATCTATGATGTTTGGAAACGTTTGTGCAGAGATAACTATTGTATCAGACTATTTGTAGCATCTCTGAAGACTGAGCTCATAAAACACATACACACACACACACACACACACACACACACACACACACACACACACACACACACACACACACACATGTTGTAGTCCGAGTACAGGTTGTCCAAGTCCTGTGGTCTGAGTCTAGCAGTCCCGTGTCCGAGTACGTGGCATTCTGGTACTGTTGGATTTTTGTTTTTAATTTTTTTTTATTTTTACATTTTTGTGTTGCTTTCTGTTGGGGAAACTGATTCTGACCATATTTAGAAGATTCAGAGGCTTATTTAATCTGTAAATCCTATTTTAAATTGTGAATTTTGCTCCTTATTTATGCTCTAATTAGTTTATGTTTACGACGTGGCCCGTATGTCCCTACAAACGTACACCAATCAGTGCTGAGGATCTGGTCACATGATGGGGATGCGTTTAGTAACCATTACAGCTGCATATTTTACTAAAGGGAAATGTAATAACCTTCTTTGAAATGTTTTAGGGTCCCAGCGGATGTCATAAGTTAGGTAGGAAGTTTCAGAAATTCCTCAATAAAATTATGATTTTGAAATGCGATCAACATGGACCTTGCTCCCGAATCCGGTGGCGAGGGAAGATTGCTGCAGCGAGGGAGGAAGCATGACTTGCTGGTCGTGCCGCATGCCTCTCACCTGGGATGGAGAGGGCCAGGAGCTGTGCCGAATAAATCAATTTCGAAGACAGTAAAGACTGACCTGAAAAAGCAGCTTAGATTGGATGAGATGGTGGTCTGTGTCGCACTGTTCGACATGTGTTTGGACGGTCTGGCTCGGTGGGCTGCTACAGGGTGGGAAGGCCCGGACATTGATGGACCTCCTCCTTTAGAGCTCCGTCTGTTGAGGATGAGAGAACGAAGTGAGACTGAGGAACGTGCCGGATGCAGAGGTTGATGGAGCGGAGGGCCGTGTCCGTGGCGCCTGGAATCGCATGGATCTCCTAGGACACAAACTGGCTTGGCAGCTTGCTGGGTTTCTGCAACCTCATCATACTGAGTGTGAAAATCCAGGATTTGGTGACTCCCTTTTTGCCATGTTATGCCTGCAGGGAACCGAGCTCCATGAGATCCACTAAAGTGCCGAATATAAGAGCTTCGCTGGGTGGTTTTGGTGGGGGCAGGGGGAGTTCCGCATGGTTTGATTGATTTTACTGACTCTAATCCATCAAGAAGGACATGCACGTGCGCACAGGGAGGGGGGCCTGAGATCTGGCAGTCCCAAGTGGAAGTGGCCAGCTACCATAACCGTTAAGCTAACACCAGCTACCATAACTGTTAAGTTTGGAATATGATATTCCATGACCCAGACGGTTCAGAATTTTTTATTTCTTCAACATTTCCATTAAGAGACTTAACTGCAAATAGCAGCAGTATACAGTGCCTTCAGAAAGTATTCACATCCCTTGACCTTTTTCACATTTTGTGTTACAGCCTGAATTTAACATAGATTGAATTAAGATGTTTGGTACTGATCTACACATAATATCCCACAATGTCAAAGTGGAATTTGTACAGAATTTTTTACAAAATAATTTAAATTGACATACAGAGCCTGGTGTTTGGCTTAGCGGTTAGGGTGCCAGCTTGGGATCCTAGGATCCTCGGTTGGAATCCCGGTCGATTGCTGAATTAACGCCAGGGGGGGTTGACTCAGCCTGTCAGCCTTCCGAGGTCGGCAAATTGAGTACCAGTTCACTGGTAATTCTCTGTGTGTTGCAAGAGGCGACTAACAGGGTTGGTGGCAGGAAGAGCATCCGGCCATAAAACATTCCTTCAAAAAGGGGACCACGGTGCCCAAAAAAGACCAACCCCTGCTCTGCGGGGAAAAATGGCCTCTAAAGGTGGTTCTATACAGAAATATCAAATTTTCACAAGTATTCAACCCCTTGGGTCAATACTTCGTAGAAGCACCTTTGGCAATGTTTACAGCTTTGAGTCTTCTTGGGTATCTCTATCAGCTTTGCACATCTGGATTTGGGGAGTTTCTCTCATTCTTTCTTGCAGATTTGTTCAAGCTCTGTCAAGTTGGATGGGGAGCGTCGGTGAACAGCAATCTTCAAGCCTTTCTACAGATTCTTAAGTGGGATCCAAGACTGTGCTTTGGCTGGGCCACTCATTTCACATTCTTGTTCTGAAGCCATTCCAGTGTTGCTTTGGCTGTATGCTTTGGGCCATTGTCCTGTTGGAACGTAAATATTTGTCGCAGTCTAAAGTCTTTTGCACTCTGAAGCAGGTTCTCCTCAAGGATTTGCCTGTATTTGGCTCCATTCATTGCTCCCACTATCCTTACAAGTCTCCCAGTCCCTGCTGCTGAAAAGCATCCCCATAGCATGATGCTGCCACCACCATGCTTCATGGCAGGGATAGTGTTAGATGGGTGATGAGCTGTGCTCACTTTCTGCCAGATGTAGCACTTTACATTCAGGCCAAGGAGTTCAATTTTCGTCTCATCAGATCACAGAATATTTTGTCTTATGCTGAGTCTTTCACGTGTCTTTTTGCAAACTCCAGGCGTGCTGTCAGGTGCCTTTTTCTCAGGAGTGGCTTCCGTCTCCATAAAGCCTAGATTTGTGAAGTGCGGCAGAGACTGTTGTCCTTCTGGCAGGTTCTTCCATCTCACCCAAGGAACTCTGTAGGTATGTCAGAGTGGTTAATGGGTTTTTGGTCACCTCCCTGACAAAGGTCCTTCTTGTCCGGTTGTTCAGTTTGGTAGGACGGCCAGCTCTGGGAAGAGTCTGGTAAAAAAAAAAAAAAACCCCCACCTTTAGAGGCCATTTTTTCCCCGCAAGCGGGGGTTGGCCTTTTTCGGGGACCGTGGCTGTTCTTGTTTTTCGGTCCCCTTTTTGAAGCAAAGCTTTTGGCAGGTTCTTCCATCTCACCCAAGGAACTCTGTAGGTATGTCAGAGTGGTTAATGGGTTTTTGGTCACCTCCCTGACAAAGGTCCTTCTTGTCCGGTTGTTCAGTTTGTTAGGACGGCCAGCTCTGGGAAGAGTCTGGTTAGTTCCATATTATTTCAATTCCCTAATGATGGAGCTCACTGTGCTCTTGGGAACTTTCAACACTATATAAATTGTTTTATACCCTTCCCCAGATATATGCTTTACTTTACTTTACTTCCGGGTCATTCGCCTAGCAGGCTGAGCTGAGTCGGTCGTCCTGTGTATTTGATTGATTCTGTTGGATTTAGCGTGTGCTGTCGTGTTGTGCTTTGTGTGAATGATTGTGATGGATCCCTGTTTCGTTTCCTGGCTTATGGCGGCGTGTCTGCCCGTGAGATTTGCAGTACTTTGGTTTTTACTCGCCACCAAGTTGAAAATTTCGAACTGTAAGTACCCGCCATGTTTTTTCATTGAGCCTCACGCGGCCCCGGTGTGCGCCTCTCAACAAGACAGTCCTTTTCCCCGTCTCGCCCCATCGCCCGCCCCATCGCACGTCCCATCGCCCGGCCCATCGCACGCCCCATCGCCCGGCCCATCGCACGCCCCATCGCCCGGCCCATCGCACGCCCCACCTCTGCACACACCGCTGCATGTACCGAGCTCGACTATCCGCTCTAACTCCTCTATCCCAAGGCCTATTCGCTACACTCGGCAAAAACTTTTGTCTTTAAACAACACCACTCGATTGACTCCTGGACTCGTGTCAGGCCTCAGAGAACTTGAAATCGGCGTTGGTCTCCCGAGAAAACGCGCAAAGCGAGGTGGGAGGAGAAAGCAGAGAAAAATACCGATTGTGATTTCTCTTCGCGACCAGCGACGGCCCGGCCCACATTTTAATAATTCCTGCGAAAAAGTGTCCTCTGTCAACTTCAATAACCTCATCTATCCCTGTAGAACATACACAGCACCAAAACAACACCGTTCTGACCTGTATCTCGCCTTATTCAACGCTCAGTCTGTGAGTAGTCCTGACAAGCAAACCGAAATTACCTCTTTTATTCAAGATAATGATATCGACGTGCTTTTTCTGACCGAAACTTGGCTCCGACCCAGTGGCGACGAAGCGAGGTGTGCTGATCTCACCCCACCTGGATACACCCTGCAGTCATTTACTCGCTCCTCCAGGGGTGGGGGCATGGCTGTTATTTACAGAGACAACTTCTCTCCCTTTGTCTCCTTCACCACGATTTTTTCGTTCGACCATTCATCCTACGAGCTAGCCCATATCACCTTCACTCTGTCAGAAAACACTCTTCATTTCTTCTGCCTCTACCGACCTCCACCTAACCGGAAAAACAAGCTTACTGACTCTATGTTCGTGACCCAGCTTCCTAATCTGCTCGACCACTGCAATACTCTTCCTGGTTTCGTCCTGATTCTTGGAGATTTCAACGTCCACTACGACCAACCACAACATCCTCTCACTTCAAAGATCATTGACCTCCTTTCTACTTTTAGTCTGTCTCAGTCTGTCTCCCAACCTACACACGTTAAAGGACACATCCTAGATTGGTTAGTGCACAGATGCGATGATCAGTTGGTGCAGTCCACGTCAGTGACCTGTGCTATCACCTCGGACCACTTCTATGTCACCAGCCACCTGAGTATTGCTGTTCCTCGTCTTCAGCCCACCTTCATCACTGCCCGCAACATTCGTGCCATCGACCGTTCCGCCTTTAAAGAGGACCTTCACACCCGTCTCTCTGGCCGTTCCTATGTCACTGCAGAAGACCTCGACTGTTGCCTCCGCACAGCGTTGGACTGTCATGCTCCAGCGACACGGCGCGCCGTTCCCAGACGCAGGAGTACTCCGTGGTTCAGCGCAGTCAGCGACGAAGTCAGGGCTGCCAAAAAGGAACGACGACGTGCCGAGAGACAGTGGCTGAAGACTTGTCTCACAGTCCATAAACAGTTGTATAACATAGCTAAAAGACTCGTCATAAAAATCATTCTGAAAGCAAAAACGTCATATATTTCTGATCGGATTACTAGGAGCTCCTCCTGCAAGCAACTGTTCAGCATTACCAACCGCCTGTTTGCCACCAAAAATAAATCCGTTCTTCCCACTGTGTTTCCTCAAAATGAACTACCCCAATGCTTCCTGCATTTCTTTCACAATAAAATTCAGTCAATAAGAAACAATCCTGACAAGCAGTCACTCCTTTCCTTCGATGATGCTGAACACTGCTTTCACGGACGACCTCTTAGTTCGTTTACTCCTGTTACTGAGGAAATTGTCAAATGTACAATCCTTAAGTCAAACACAAAAACATGTGATCTTGACCCCCTTCCCACCGATTTGTTTATTGAGTGTTTGGACACCCTCCTCCCATTTATTACTGCAGTTATCAATGATTCTCTGACTACGGGTTCATTTCCGCTTCTCTTTAAACAAGCTCTTGTTAAACCACTTCTTAAAAAGCCCACCCTTGACCTTAACGACATGAAAAATTACCGTCCTATCTCCAACCTGTCTTTCCTGTCAAAGATCACAGAAAGAATTGTGCTATCACAGATGAATGACCATCTAGTTTCAAATAATCTTTTCAATTCTCGCCAGTCAGCATATAGACCAGGCCATAGCACCGAGACCGCTCTCCTAGGAATAACCAATGATCTTCTGACCTCTCTTGACTGTGGTAAGGTTCCGTTCTTGCTCTTTTGGACTTGTCTGCCGCCTTTGACACGATTGACCATAGTGTCTTAATTCGTCGTCTTGAAATCACATTTGGTATAACTGGTACTCCCCTTTCTTGGCTGATGTCCTATCTTACTGATAATAATAATAATAATTCATTTATTTTGTATAGCGCTTTTCCAGAAGCCCAAAGGCGCTTTGACAGAGTGGAAAACATAATGCATAACAATACATGAAAACAACAATTGCAAAAAGACAAGAATCAAGAAAACAAACAGCAGCGATATACGGCATATATATATAAGACAAGAATCAAAAAGACAAGACAAGAATCAATAGGGAAATATTTAAAGCAAAAGGAGGGAGAAGGAGAAGAGATAGTCAGGGGTTAAATGCTGTGGGTTGAATGTTGAATGCAGCGTTGAACAGGTGGGTCTTTAGTGATGTTTTGAATGTGGTGAGTGAGGAGGAGTCTCTGATGGTGTGAGGTAGTGAGTTCCAGAGGGTGGGAGCAGCGATGGAGAAGGCCCTGTCCCCCCAGGATCTGAATTTGGTCCGGATGGAGGGGGTCAGGAGGTTGGTACCAGCAGAGCGGATAGAGTGCAAACAGTTGTTGTCAATGGCCAGAAATCAGCCCCTTCTCCGCTTTCCTTTGGTGTTCCCCAGGGCTCAGTCCTGGGACCTATCCTCTTTCTTTTGTACACTCAGTCTCTATTTGATCTTGTTGCCAGACATTCAGTTGATCACCACGCCTTTGCGGACGACAATCAGCTGCACAAAGAAAGCACGATTCAACAAATCGTGCCCACTGTTGAAGTGTTAGAAGGCTGTATTGCCGACGTGAAGGCGTGGATGACCCAAAACAAACTTCAGCTGAACGATGCTAAAACAGAGTCTATGATTGTAAGATCGCACAGATGTCCACTACAATGTTCACTTCCTACCACTATTCATGTTGGTGAAACCGATGTAAACTTTGTTTGGTCGGCCAAGAACCTTGGTGTGGTTTTCGACTGTAACATTGAAGGAGCTGCGCTCCAACGCGAGTCGAAATAATTGACGCGACCAAAGACGGAATTCGTCCGAGTTGCTTTATTGAAACAAAACAGTTCAGGTATTCTAACAAGCCCGTTTATCGGGCAGCAATATATATCCACATTTATGCCGGGGCGTTTGCCCGGGAAAACCGAGACCGGGCATGCCCGGGTATCAAGGGCGAGTCCTGGAAAGGCGAGTCTGGACATGCCCGGGCGTCCTGGACGCGGCCTGGCAAGTCGAGGCTGGGCGTGCCCGAGCGCTCTGGGCGAGCCCTGGAAAGGCGAGAGCAAGCATGCCCGGACGCTCTGGGCGAGCCCTGGAAAGGCGAGAGCGGGCATGCCCGGGAAAGACGAGACCGGGCGTGCCCGGGAGGTTCGGGCGTGCCCGGGAACAGCGAGTCCGGGCATGCCCAGGAGAGGCGCGTCTGGGCCCGTCCGGACGAGCCCGGCATGGCGATCGCGTCCTGGCAGGTGCAAGGCGATTGTGTACATTCAGCGGGAACCGCTACACACGCCCCTCCAGAATCGACCTGCACCGGCAGGGTCAATTTAAGGGGGGTCCGGATGACCCGGCCGAAGCGACCCCTGGAGGGTCGTGGGGGGGGGGGGGTCCGATCCGGTGGTGGGTGGTCGAGCGGGGGGAACTGTAGATGGGGGGCGGCCTCGCCGCGGAGGAAGGGCCAACCGTGGTGGTCGGTCGACGTCCACGTGCGCGGGTTTGAGGCGGTCCATAGAGATCCGGCCACCGACGTCGACGACGAAGGACTTGTCGCCCCGTCGCAGGACCCGGAAGGGCCCGTCGTACGGCGGCCGGAGTGGCCCCCGGTGCGCGTCATGACGCACAAAGACGTACGAAGACTGTGCGAAGCGCCGGGGGGACGTAGGACTGGGGGCCACCGTGGCGGGACGTTGGCACGGGGGCAAATCGTCGGGCGGCCTCCTGGAGGTCCGAGCGCTGGCGTGCGGCGGACCAGGGACTGGTAGCATCGGGCACGAACTCGCCCGGGACGCGGAGCGCCTGGCCGTAGACGAGCTCGGCCGCGGCCGCCCGGAGGTCCTCCTTGGGGGCCGTGCGGAGGCCCAAAAGGACCCATGGCAGCCGGTCGGTCCAACCGTCGTCCTGAAGGCCGGCCATGAGTGCGGCCTTCATGGAGCGGTGAAACCGCTCGCACAACCCGTTGGCTTGGGGGTGGTAGGCCGTGGTGCGGTGCAGCGTGACCCCCAACGAGCGGGCGACCGCGCCCCAAAGTTCGGACGTGAACTGTGGGCCGCGGTCGGACGAGATGTCCGCCGGTGCGCCAAAGCGCGCGACCCAGGTGGCGATGAACGCCTGCGCCACGTCGGCGGTGGTGGTGGAGGTGAGGGGCACGGCCTCCGGCCACCTGGTGGTCCTGTCCACCATGGTGAGCAGGTGGGTGAACCCCCGCGATGGGGGCAGGGGACCCACCAGGTCCACGTGGACGTGGTCGAAACGCCGTGCAGGCACGGTGAAAGGTACTAGCGGGGCCTGGGTGTGGCGGTGGACCTTGGCCCGCTGGCAGGCCGTGCAGGCGTTGGCCCAGTCGCGGACGTTCCGTCGAAGGCCGTGCCAGACGAAACGCGCCGACACCAGCTTCTGAGAAGCTTTCCGGCCCGGGTGAGAAAGGCCGTGGATGGAGGCGAAGATGCGGCGCTGCCAGGAAACGGGCACGATGGGGCGAGGCTGGCCCTGGGAGACGTCGCAGAGCAGGACGGTGCCCGCGAAGGGGATGTCGGGCAGGCGGAGGCCCGTGTCCGCCGCGCGGAGGGCCTGCACCGAGGTGTCGGTGGTCTGGTCGGCCGCCATGAGCGCGAAGTCCACGCCGAGGTGGACCGCGTTCGCGCTGGCCTGAGAAAGACAGTCGGCCACGGCGTTGTCTTTGCCGGCGACGTGCCGGATGTCCGTGGTGAATTCCGACACGGCGGAGAGGTGGCGCTGCTGGCGGGCCGACCACGGCTCCGTGACTTTGGCCATTGCGTAGACCAACGGCTTGTGGTCGACGAAAGCCGTGAACGGGCGGCCCTCCAGGAGGTGTCGGAAATGGCGAACGGCCAGGAATAGACCGAGCAGCTCGCGGTCGAATGTGCTGTATTTTAACTCGTTCGGCCGGAGCTGCCGGCTGAAAAAAGCGAGTGGCTGCCAAACCCCGTCCACCCATTGTTCATGGACGGCGCCCACCGCGTAGTTGGAGGCATCCGTAGTGAGGGCGATGGGCGCGTTGAGCATCGGGTGAGCCAGCAGCGTTGCGTCGGCGAGGGCCCGTTTTGCGCTCGCGAAGGCGCGTCCATGGCCGCGGACCAAACGATGTCATGCTTGGCCGGCTTGCCCTCCTCGTAAAGCCTCGTAAAGGGGCCGCATGAGCTGAGCAGCGCGGGGCACGTATCAGTGATAAAAATTCACCATGCCGAGGAACTCTTGTAGGGCCTTGATGGAACGGGGATGCGGGAACGTGGTGATGGCCTCGACCTTGGTCGGCTGCGGCACGGCCCCGGTCTTGGTGATGCGGTGGCCCAAAAAGTCAACGGTCGTCGTGCCGAAGTGGCATTTGGCCGGGTTGACAATTAAGCCGTGCTCGCTGAGGCGACCGAACAGTGTTCGGAGGCGGAGGAGGTGCTCGGCGCGGGACGTGCTGGCGACGAGGATGTCGTCCAGATAGACGAAAAGAAATGGCAGGTCGCGCAGCACGCCGTCCAGTAAGCGCTGGAACGCCTGGGCCGCGTTCTTGAGGCCAAATGGCATCCTCAAAAATTCGAACAGGCCGAACGGCGTGATGACGGCCGTCTTCGGGACGTCGGCCGCCCGGACAGGTACCTGGTGGTATCCCCGTATCAGGTCAAATTTGGAAAATATGACCCGTCCCGCCAAACGGGCGGAAAAGTCCTGGATGTGCGGGATCGGGTACCTGTCGGGGGTGGTAGCGTCGTTGAGGCGGCAGTAGTCGCCACACGGGCGCCATCCGCCCCCCGGCTTTGGCACGATGTGCAGTGGTGAGGCCCACGCGCTATTGGAGCGCCGCACGATGCCGAGGTGCTCCAACGCGTCGAACTCGGCCTTTGCCACGGCGAGCTTGGCCGGGTCGAGGCGGCGGGCCCTGGCGTAGACCGGCGGGCCCGTAGTGGGTATGTGGTGCTCGATCCCATGCCGCACTGCGACGGCCGAAAACGTCGGCTGCGTGAGGGCCGGGAATTCCGCGAGCAGGCGAGCGAACTCGTTTGCCGTCGGGAGGGCGCACGCCAGTTCGGTCGGCGCGGAGCTGCTCATCGTGCACGCCAGGGAGCTGAAGGTCTCGGCGTTGACAAGGCGACGACTTTTGACGTCGACCAGCAGCCCGTGCGCGCAGAGGAAGTCGGCGCCCAGCAAAGCCATGGGGACGCAGGCGGTCACAAAGGTCCACTGAAAGCGCTGGCTGCCGAAGCAGAGGGTGACGTCGCGCGGGCCGAAAGTGCGTATGGCCGAGCCATTAGCAGCGACCAAAGAGGGGCCGCAAACGGCGTCCCGCCTGTCCTGCTCAGAGGCGGGTATGACGCTCAGTTGGGCGCCGGTGTCACAAAGGAAACGCTGCCCGGACGCTTTGTCCCGAATAAAAAGCAAGTTGCCTGAGTGGCCGGCGCTCATGGCTGGGAATGAACGCCGGCCCGGCCGTTTCCCGACTTGCCGAAAGTGCACGGGGGTCGGCACGTCCGAGCCATGTGTCCGAACCTGGCGTGGTAATAACCACGTCCTGGCGTGGTAATAACCACCATGGAGGCCCCGGCCGTCGTGTCGGAAGCGGTCGGTGCGGCGTGGCGGCCACCAGTTGCACCGGCAGTTCGGCCTCCAACCGCGCAGGGCGCTCGGGCGTCGTGGGCGTCGCCTCAGACGGCGGCAGGCTCCAGGTAGCCGCGCCGATGTGTTGGCCCGCCGAGGAGATCTTATCGGCTTCCCTGGCGAGGGCGCGGGGATCGGTGATCAACGTGCCAGCCAGGGCGAGGCGTACCGGGTGAGGCAGCTGGCGAAGGAACAGCTCGCGGAACAGAAAATCCGGAGAGTGCTCACCGAGCAACGAGAGCATATAGTCCATGCGCTCGGACGGGCGCGTGTCGCCGAGCTCGGGCAGGTCGAGCAGGCGCCCATGCGCGTGCCGCCGGTGAGAGGGCGAAAGCGTCGAGGAGGAGCGTCTTCAGCGCGTCATACTTGTCGGCAGCCGGCGGGTGCTCGAGGAGGCGCGGGCCGCGGTGGCGGAACCGAGCGCTGCCACGACGTGGTGGAAGCGGGTGTTGTCTGCGGTGATGCCTCGCAGGGCGAACTGGGAGTCCGCCTGGGCGAACCAAACAGCCGCGTGAGCCTCCCAGAAGGTAGGCAGTTTAAGAGTCACTGCCGTGTCCATGTCGGTAGGTCACCAGTGAAGGAGCTACGCTCCAACGCGAGTCGAAAGAATTGACGCGACCAAAGACGGACTTCGTCCGAGTTGCTTTATTGAAACAAAACAGCTCAGGTATTCTAACAAGCCCGTTTATCGGGCAGCAATATATATCCACATTTATGCCGGGGCGTTTGCCCGGGAAAACCGAGACCGGGCATGCCGGGTGTCAAGGGCGAGTCCTGGAAAGGCGAGTCTGGACATGCCCGGGCGTCCTGGACACGGCCTGGCAAGTCGAGGCTGGGCATGCCCGAGCGCTCTGGGCGAGCCCTGGAAAGGCGAGAGCGGGCATACCCGGACGCTCTGGGCGAGCCCTGGAAAGGCGAGAGCGGGCATGCCCGGGAAAGACGAGACCGGGCGTGCCCGGGAGGTTCGGGCGTGCCCGGGAACAGCGAGTCCGGGCATGCCCAGGAGAGGCGCGTCTGGGCCCGTCCGGACGAGCCCGGCATGGCGATCGCGCCCTGGCCGCGTCCTGGCAGGTGCAAGGCGATTGTGTACATTCAGCGGGAACCGCTACAACATGACATTTTCCAAGCAAGTACTTCAAACTTGCAAATCAGCATACTTTCAGCAGCGAAAGATCGCATCCATTCGCCACTTTCTTACTCCTCAAGCTGCTCTAACTCTGGTCTGTGCCCTTGTCCTCTCAAGGCTAGACTATTGTAATTATTTGTATGCTGGCTGCCCTCAGTTTCTCTTGGATAAGTTACAAAAGGTTCAAAACTCTGCCGCTCATCTTGTCTGTAAGGCGAAGAAGTCTGACCATGTTACTCCGCTTCTTGAATCTTTACACTGGCTGCCTGTCTCTGCTCGTGTGCAATACAAAATTTGCACACTATGTTATAAATCATTGTGTGGAGCGGGACCTCACTATCTCTCTGATTTGCTCACTCTCTATGAACCTTGGCGACGGCTTCGTTCAAGCGACGACTCCATGACCTTAGAGCCGCCACGCACCAGCACCAAGTCGTTTGGCGAGAAATCCTTTTCCTTTGCTGCACCTCTGCTCTGGAATGACTTGCCTTCCTCTGTTCGACATGTTGACTCTCTTCCTGCCTTTAAAACCTCCCTCAAAACCTATCTGTTTCACAAGTCTTTCAAAGTCTCAGTCCTGTTTTCCCTTTGGTTTGAGGTAGGACAGAGATCGAGAGTATGTCTGTGTACATGTGCGGGGGAGGGAGGAGAGGAGGAAGCGGAGTACACATCTGTGGGTTTTGAATGGGGAGGGAGAGGAATAGGGCAAGAGTGAAGGTGTGTCTGTGTGTGTGTATGTTTGTGTGTGTGTGTGTGCGCGGTGTGTGTGCGTTCGCATGATAATGTAAAGCGCCATGAGGGTAGTTTACTCTGCTTGATGGGGCTATATAAGATTCCTTTATTATTATTATTATTTTTATTATGATGCATCCTCACAATTCTATCTCGGGGATCTATGGACATTTCCTTAGACTTCATGTTACAGTTTCTGCTCTGGCATGCACTGTCAACCGTGGGCCCTTATATAGAAAGGTGTGTTTCTTTCTAAATCAAGTCCAATCAATCGAATTGGCCACAGATGGACTCCAATCAAGTTGTAAAGACATCTCAAGGATGATCAAAGGAAATTGGATGCACCTGAGCTCAATTTTGAGTGTCATAGCAAAGGGATTGAATACTTATTGACTCGAGACATTTCACCTTTTCATTTTTTTTTCATTCTTTTCTTTTCATTTCATTCTTTTCATTCTTTTCATTTTGAATGATTTCTAAAAAAAATAAAATAATTCGCTTTGACATTATGAGGTATTATGTATAAATCAGTGACAGAGAATCTCAGTTTGATCTATTTTTAAGTCAGGCTGTAACACAACAAAATGTGAAAGTCAAGGGATGTGAATACTTTCACCACTTTACACCACTCTTGAGCAATCCTTATCAATAAACCCATTTTGAGGCTCCCAAACCCAAGTAAACTATTTGTGCTCAGGACCAATGCTTCTGATATTGGTATTGCAGCTGTTCTTTTGCAGTGACACGAGGGCAGACATCCCTGTTCTTTGTGCGAGCAACAAATTGATGAATCAAGAGAAGAACGACTCGACCCTGGATAAAGAAGGACTTGCTATTGTGTGGGGCATCAGGAGATTTATGCTGTATATTTATGGAATTTAATTTGTCTTGCAAACTAATCATCAGCCATTGCTGTACATAGATAAGTCAAAGTTTCACAATGATACAATCATGAAATAGATCATATTTCTGCAAAACTATCCAATCACGATATAATTGATCAAGGGGATGGAAAATGCTGAAGCTGATTATTTGAGTAGGGTTGTTTAACCTTGATTTTCAAAGAGGAAATGTTGTTTCAATTGCTGATGATTTTCCCTGTTATTAGTATATTGTTTTGGTAAATAATTTGTGTTGGTTGGAAACATTAAGCAATTTTCCTTTGGGTTAGGGTTAGGGTATATTAGGGTATGGGGTATCACAATTTTTTCACAAGTGTGTTTGGTGTATTTGTAGTGTGACCTTGTATGCCTAGTTCACACTTGTATGCCTATTCTTTGTTATATACAGGGTTGTGCCAAAAAAACCAAACCCATCAAAAAATCTGCAATACATTTGTTTTTGCAATATATTTGCAAAATGTATTTTCAAATGTATTGCACTGCAATGCAATACATTTGTTATTCTGAATTACATAAAACTTTAGAAATATGTGCTCCATTTTTTGTGACACAGGAGTACCAATATATCAGAACCGTAACTTGTAAGACTTTAATTTGCCACTCAATCAATCACCTGCTCCAAATGTGCACCTCTGCGCTGAATACAGATTTGACTATGAGGGGTGAAGTTGTTGATTATGAGCTGTCATTCAGCAAGTGGGATGGGACTAACTGTCTCTGTGATTGCTTGTTTCAGCTCAAACATGCTTCTAGGGTTTTCCTTCTACACATTGTCTTTGCGATATCCCCAAATAATCCAAAAAAAATTAGTGGGCTAAGATCATGGAGAATGTGAAGCCAACTCAAAGCTGAAGCGACGGCCAATCACTCTCTCACCAAAGTGGCTTGTCACCCACTCACGGCACTCATTTGCAGTGTGAGGGGTTGCCCCAACCTGCTTGAAACCATTATTCTTCTCAGATACAGTTTCACGTCATCATGAAGAATCCCCTGAGACTTGACTGTCAGTCAAAGTTGTTGACTGTGGTGGGGAAGCGACTTTATTGGACCGTTTCTGACCGACTGTTGGACCTTCTCATTGAATTCAGGAGTTCTCAGCGAGGGGCGTCCGGAATGAGTTGATCTGTCCATTGATTTCGAGTTCAATCGTGCACAGTTCCTTGCTCTCTAAATGTATTTATCCAATTAATATTCTATCTTTGTATGGGGTGTCTCTGCAGTTAAATTTTCTCTTGAACTTTCTTTGAGGTTGGATGAAGGATTGCCTTTCGATGTGGGATTCTACAGAAAAAGTCTTTTTAAAATTAGTCCATGGCATCGTTTCCTACAGGACATCAGCTATCATTTATCTGAGGTAAGCGAGAAAAACAAAACATGAAAAAACTAGAACGGTAGAGCGCATACTTCCAGCAGGCTGAACAGGTTACGTTTTGTATCCCACTGATAAGCCAGATCTAGACCTGAACCAAAATCTAATCAGCTTGTTCTTGTCACCAAAGCAACTCGTCCACCAAGTTTTGTCATAACTCATCCACAATTTTTTGAGATATCGTGTTATACAGGGTCCGTCAGGGAGGTGTGACGATTTTCAGAAAACCCGTACACAGTTATTTTTAGTCGAATTTCAATTTTTTTTTTTTTTAAATACGACATATATATAATGCCATGTAATACACTGTAACAAAGACATTTTAAAAATGTAATTCATGTTTGAAAAATGACATCATCTAAATGGCGGCCGTTCTTGTCCAAGCATTCTTGCAGATGCGCGGAAAAGTTCCAGCATTTCTCAGCACAGCAGCATCCCTCAGCAGTTCCAGCATTCTTTCTGCGAACGTAAACCGCCGTACGAAATCATTCTGCTGCAGTTCTTGAATCACCATGATTTTGTACGCGTGATAATGAAGGTCCAAGTGCAAAATTCGACGAACTGATCTGTCTGATATCCGTAGAGCGCGAGCGTGCCGTACCGCTGACCGACGAGGGCTGGCCTCCACAGCTTGTCGAACCCTTTCAATGTTTTCCGGGGTCCTAACGGTTCGATCACCTCCCCGAGCTGCTCCCGGCCTCACAGATCCAGTTGTCCTGAAGTTTTTTTACCCACTTCAATATTGTGTTTCGAGACGGAACGGCGCCACGTCGACCAACATTGAAGTGAGTACGAAATCTGCGCTGTGTAAGCACCACCGAACTACCCGTTTGAATAAACGTCTCAACAACAAAGACGCGATGTTCAATCGTCCACAGCTCCATGGCTACTGAAATGGCGCCTAACAACGAGTAACCAACAGCCTTCACGCATGCGCTAGACCCCCCACTTGCATTGTTATACCCAATTCAAACATGAATTACCTTTTTTTAATGTCTTTGTTACAGTGTATTAAATGGCATTATATATGTAGTCTTTAAAAAAAAAAAAATTTGAAATTCGACTAAAAATAACTGTGTACGAGTTTTCTGAAAATCGTCACACCTCCCAACACCCTGTATATCGTTTTTGGTCCCATCTTTCAATGGTGAAGAATCACTTAAATATTTAAAACAAGAAAATCTCTTATCCGGATCCGGATCTGCACCAAAATCAAATCAATTATTCCTTGTCACACCCAAAATGTCCACCAAATTTTCTCCGAATCTGTCCACAACTTTGAGATATTCTGTTCACAGACAAACAAGCGGACAGGGTGAAAACATAACCTCCATCCAGCTTCGGTGGTGAAGGCGAATAAATTAATGATGAATAACACTGAGGTTTGGTATGTTCTGGCACACCCGGTACAACTGTGTTATGTTGGTTGAGGCAAGGTCTTTATTTGAAAAGTGAGGTAAAGTAAAAAGTTGACAAGTTGTAATGTTGTCCACAGCCTTGCGTATTCAAGGAAAGACCTTAACCTGTACTGTGCCACGTCAGATTGCTGAAGTTTAGAGTTCACCTGTTTTCCGGTTTGGATATTGATTGAGTAAATAACTTGCTTGACTCTCAGCATTTAAAAGGCTACAGCATGTACATGTAATGCTGGGAAGGCAATGGCAAGCCACCCATTATAACTGTTGCCAAGAAAGTGCTTTGGCAGCACTAACGCTCTGTAAAGAGTGTGGCCCTGTACATTTTTGTTTTTAGTTCCGTCAAGTCATATCTGACTTCTCGTGACGTTCATGATCGAATTTCTCCAGACACCTGCATTCTGCACTGCTTCCCGAAGCTCTGGCAGAGACGGCTTTGTTGCAGCCTTTACCCTATCCATCACTGAGTTTAGCCTCCCATTTGTTTTGCTGTTCTTCCAGTTCTCAGTGCAACACCACAGTAGACCAAGACATCGGAGTGTGCAGCAATCAGAACTGCAACAGTGCACAACTCGACGAAGGGAACGTGGTCACCATGTTTGACCTGCGTGTCGATCTTTCCGATCACACTGGCACTCTCAAAGGTTGCTGGGTGTCCCATCTGGGTGCTGAAAAAATGCTGGGATGCACGGTAAACGGACGCCTTCACACTTGCATGCATTGGTGGGATAGTCAAGGCGAAGTAAGATGTTGAGCAAACGTGTCTGTCGGCTAGGAGAGCATGCATGCTGGCACATTGATAACCAATTGGTGATCTTTTCAGGTGAAGGAGTTTACCTGCATGACGGATTCCCAGAAAACCGAGATTAAGTGGAAATTACTTCTGGAAAGGTGCAAGGTTTATGTGAAGGTAAATTGAATATTTCTGATTTCACATCAATTATAACCTAATCTAGACTGCCAGGGCAGTCTGCAGGTATGTGTACTCATATCCGAGCTGTCTAGACTAAGTTTGAATCTCGACCTATCTATAAACTCACCCTGTCTTTCCAGGCAGGGTGAGGCATCAATGTATGTGCTGGCCCTCGGATGGATGTTAAACTGGATGCCTTGTCTGTTATTAGTTTGTGGACGTTAAAAATCCTATGGTGTATCTTGTGAACAGTAGGTGTTATTGCTGGCACCCAAAACAAATTACAAATTACTGCTGCAAGGAGCACTGCAATAGTGACACAACCATGCTCCCTCCCTTTTTTATATGAAGTCCAGGCTCGTGAAAGAGCTAGAACATATAATGGATCAGGACATAACAGAACAAAAGGAACAGTTAAAAAGAGTGGGGAAACACCAACAGCAGGGTTGAGAGAGAAAATAGAGGGAGACTTGGAGACATAAGGGATATGGGGAAGAGAGAGAGGAAGGAAAGGATTCACTTGGTAGTCAAGATGGACACAGAAGCAAATTGTTAGGAAAGAACATCTGGAAATTTGGATAGAGGTGGGCTTGTGGTGAAGGGGCGGTGCTTGCACGGGGAGGGGGAGAGGTGGAGTTGACTGGTGAATCATAGTTTTCGGGATAAGCTTACTTCCAATCATCAGCAAGGTCATGCAATACATCGTCACAGTTGACATACAATAATTATTTTTCTCCAACAGCCTCATTTCAGATCAATTCAGAAATGAGATGGTGGTTAACAGTCTTGAGGACCTGGAGGGAACAAATGAGATTGAAGAGAATGTGGGAGTTTGTTCCACAAGTCGGAAAAAAGATGAACGAATGAATGGAGGTGAACAGTGATTCTGGATTTTGAGAGTTCCATTGGAAGGGGGTTGCTGGAGGATCGTGTGCGCCAATGCAGAAGCCTGGACAAAGCATGGAAAGAGCAGAGGGTGCATGCCCAGAAAGGAGGTGGTAGAAGACAGAGAGATCAACGACCTGTCTGCGATATGAAAATGATAGGCCCACAGACTCAGCTTTATTGCTGGAGATTCCAATGATCTTGAAGGCCTTGGTTTTCTGAGCAAGGTGTGAGACAGGGGAGCCAGCCGAGAGGGGAGAGCAGTACTCCATCAGGCTGTGGATGAAAGCTTTGTAGGTGGATAGGAGTTCAGGTATACCAAGGAAGTACGGAGAATGCTCAGTCAGTATGCTCAGTCCAATGCCCAACGGAGAATGCTCAGTCAGTGATTGGCTTTGGAACCCAACTTGGCATTGTGATTTGCCTATGAAAGATCATGGCTGATAATGAGACCCAAAAGTTTGAGTGACTGAACTTCCTCAAGAGGATTGTTAAGAAAGTAGATGGGAGGGTATGCTAGACAGTCCTTTGAGAGAAAGAGAGATTTGTCAGGATTTAAAGACATATTGCAAGTGTTTGACCAGCTTGTGATTCTATGAAGGCCTGTAGAGAGGGAAGAGGCTTCAGCCTGCCAATCTGAATGATAAGGGATGTCACCACAGAGGATGGAGTCATCCACAAAGAGATAAAGAGGATTTTCCAGAGAAGTGTTTGATGAAGCCATTTTTACCCCCATATACAAAAAGAAGGACAAGTTAAACAGTTAGAACTACAGAGGCGGCAGCCTTCAATCTTGTGGAAATAACTCAAGCGAAAACGGAATTAAAATGTACAAAGAAAATAACTGGTTTATTT
Source organism: Myxine glutinosa (assembly GCF_964187855.1). NCBI lineage: Eukaryota > Metazoa > Chordata > Myxini > Myxiniformes > Myxinidae > Myxine > Myxine glutinosa. Next base: position 155,857,644 of record NC_136265.1, on the reverse strand, counting down.
AACGGAACCCAATAACAAGGAAACGCGCCAGTTACTAAATAATGTTCCTAAAATGGAGCGCTCCTATGCACAGAACCAGACACAGATAAGGGGATGGTAGAACGGGAATGAAAATAAAGAGGTGTAGGTTATCGTGCACTCAGCTCAATTGGCGCCTTGCCAGCGATCGTCCAGTCCGAGCGCGCACTCCGGACGTGGCTCCGGTGTTGGCGGGAAGTAGGCCTCAATCCGCCTCGTTCGCGTGTTGTTAGGCCTCACCGGGCGTCCCGCTCACCCCGGCCTTGTGGTGTTCCAGCGGCAAGCCACCCTCGTCCATGCGCAATCGCTCGCGATGTCCGGAACCAAAGGAGAGAGTCGATGGCGGAAGAAGGCGTAATGGGCAGCAGGAGAAGAAGGGAAGAGAGTCCAAAGCGAGGAGAAGGACGTCCGGGCACGAAGGGATTCAGAACCAGAGGGGGGGAAATGCCGGCCAGCGAGTTCTTTTATTGGCCGTCTCGTGACATCAGCTGTCCTCTCCACCAACCAGTGTGCCACTTCATACTTGACCCTGATGTCATTGGTGGTACCTGGCCAATCAGCGCTCCTTTTTCCCCCTCGGCCTTCCTTCCACCAATCAGTGGCCAGCTTCTTGCCCCTGCCTTGACCAATCACGAGTCCCCCCTTACTCTGGCCTTCCCGTTGGTCGACACCTGGCCCAATGGTGTGATCTCCCCATCAACCCCTCGACAAATCCATTGTGAGGTGGCATGGCTTCAGCCAGCCTGAGCAATGAGTGTTGCTATGCAAGTTGGTTATGTAGCTGGCTGCGGTTCTATCGGCAGTGCCCCAGACTGGCTTCCGGTGAGTTTTATTGTGGGGGGTGGGGGGGGAATTTAAGTAGTGGGTGTGGTGTAACTAATGGGCCTGCCTCGTGTCTATGTGCGTTGCCATATGGGACGAAGGAGAGATCACATAGGGTAAGACTTACAAGGGATAATTTACCCTTATGACCTAATCTAGTTAACAAGCCCCACCCCCTTGTGACGGTGACAAATATACACTTAATCTGACATTAGGGCTAAACAGGTCCCTGCTTATGTACATCGAGATGGTTCTTCTTCTTCATGACAGTCAGAGCATGATACCAACACAGATCTATCTGATCTATACATCACTCTACCCCAAAATTCATAACAATATCCTTTTAAATCAGGAAAAAGAAAGAAATGGCATTGACAAAATTATTGACATTTGATAGCACAAGCCAAAAAATTTGGACTTAATATTTGGTAGCACAGCCTTTGGACAAAATAACTGTAAAGTGCTTGCTATAGCCATGAATAATAATAATAATAATAATGCATTTATTTTATATAGCGCTTTTCAGGAAGCCCAAAGACGCTTAATGAGAATGAGCTTCCTACACCTCTCTACTGACAGTTTGGGCCATTCTTCTTGTGCAAACTGCTCCAGTTCTCCCAGATTTGAAGGGTGCCTTCTCCCAACTGCTGTTTTCAGATCTCCCCACAGGTGTTCAATGGGATTTCGATCTGGACTCATTGCTGGTCACTTCATAACAGTCCAGCGTTTTATCTTGAACCATTCCTGGATGCTTTTTAAAGTGTGTTTGGGGTCATTGTCCTGCTGCAAGACCCATGACCTTCAATGGAGATCCAACTTTCTGACACTGGGTTGAACATTGCGCTCCAAAATGCCTTGGTAATCTCCCGATTTCATAAAGTCATGCACACATTCAAGGTACCCAGTGCCAGAGGCAGCACAGCAACCCCAAAACATCACTGAACCTCCTCTATGTTTGACTGTAGGGAAGGTGTTCTTTTCTTTGAAGGCTTCATTTTGTTTTCTATAAACATAGAGATGATGTGCTTTACCAAAAAGCTCAAATTTGGTCTCACCTGTCCACAGGACATTCTTCCAGAAGGATTTTGGCTTGTTCAGGAGTGTTTTGGAAAACTCCAGTCGAGCTTTTTAATGTCTTTATCGCAGCAGTGGGGTCCTCCTGGGTCTCCTACCATAGAACCCCCTTTCCTCGAGTTGGTGATACATGGTGTGAGTTGAAACTGTTGTACCTTGTCCTTGTGTCTGAAGGTAAGCTTGAATCTGTTTGGCAGTTGATCGAGGTTCTTTGTCCACCATTCGGAAGGTCTCTGGAGATGGACAATTATCTGGTTTTCTTTCTTTTCTCCATGCTCATTGCAGTACGCACAGTGACACAAAAGAGCAGAATGACTCCTTTTCTCTTTTCAAACTGGTTGAATGAGTGATTTTTTTTATATTGCAGGCACCTGCAACTCACCACAGGTGAGTTCAATTCCAAAGTAAAGGAGAATCACCTGCTTGTAATCTAATTATAATCTAACAACTTGTAAAAGGTGCCAATAATATTGTCTGGGCCATTTTAGGATTTCTGTGTGGAATAAGCTAAGATTTAATAATGTTTTCAGCTTTTTTTTGTTTTGTTCCACTGCAAACCAAAGAAATACATATGTGGATACCAAAATATTTTTTAATTTCAACAATTTTCTGGAAGAAATTGTGCATTATTTGAAAAAAGTGCAAGGGCGCCAAATTTTTTGGCCTCGACTGTAACATCAATATAAATGGCAAAGTTGTAAAACAAGTTCGGAAATTAACTTATCTGGGGGGTACCATATCACAGGGTGGAACAAGCACCAAAGACATCAAACATAGAATTGGGAAAGCACTGTGAGCATTTCAGTGGCTACAAAGTATTTGGAATGGCAAAAGACATCCTACGTGACACCAAAGTTGAACTGTCTAGAGTCCTGTTTCTCACAATCTTAATGTATCGGTCAGAAACTTGGGCAAGCATGATGAACATCGACTCCTTGTTTTTTAAATGGCTGCCTCAGAAAAGTAATGGGAGTAACTAGGCTGGACAAAATAATGAATACTATAATAAGGGAAACCCTTGGAGTAAAACACACAATAACATGGGATATAACACATTCAAAGGATGCCCCAGAACAGACTTCCAAAAATCCTCATACAAGGAAGAGTAAATGTCACCAGAGTAAGAGGAAGGCCACCAAAAAGGTAGATGGACTGCATCAAGGCAGATTGCAGGCCAGACAAATAGCATCACTCCGCGAGGCACAAACATTGGCTCAAGATCGAAGTCTGTGGTGATGGATCATCATTATGGAGCATATGGCAGGACAGGGAGCAGCAGTCGCTGCTCCTGTTTTGACACTTTAGCTGTAGATAGATATCTGATGAAGATGAGTAATGGGCACAGAACACTGCCTTTGGGGAGTCTAGCCTTAACAGGGAGAGGAGATGAGAGGATTTTGTTGAGAGACATGCATTGGCTATGAGGGTAGATGAAGACAGGTAAGCCAAGTGTGGAGTTGACCTTTCATGCATAGACAGAAGGGATGGAGAGCAAGGCGGGTGCTGGTTAGGCCATTAGCATTTATCAGGTCATTTACAATGATGTAAATCCATAGCCACGTGCTGCATACAAACTATGACATAATCTTATCTGATGTGGTTGGAAGAATGTGGATGAGAGGATTCTTAAGAGGACAGGGTAAAGGACACAGGACATTTCTAGATTTGATGACCAACTCCACCACCAATGTATCTTGCTCTTTCTCATACACAATTGGCTCATCTAATGATGTGATTGTGAAGGTCAACATTTCTCTCGCCGGCGAGTCTGGAAGTTCACTCAGGCAAACTAGCAGGGACTGCAAGCAGTCATCGCATTTCAGGACGGGTCTCCTATATTTACTGCCCCTGATTCATCCTGGGAATTCTTCCACAGAAACCTGCTCTCCCTCATGCGAAGATTCATGCCATCTCGTCTTTAGTTATCTTTCCCATCATCCCACCCTTGGTACTCTGAATCCCGTGGTGAGGTAGTTTATTTAAAACAACTTGCATGTTCCTCCTGGAAGGCAAATCCAACCGAAGGCAACCTCAGATCATTCCACAAATCCCGCAACAACTGTGTGTCTATTCTCAGGAGAGATAGAAAAAAGCATCTGTCCATTCTCAAGAATGAGCTTTCAAACTTGTCTCCATCCTCTAAAACCTGGGAGCGCTTTGTCAAGTCTGTCTCTGGTGTATGTATGCTCCACATCCATCCCTTCCCTCACTCTAAGTGGCACCACACCTGAGTCCGCTCATGAGGAGGAATGCCTCAATTCTGTGTTTGCTTGAAAATATTGTCCCTAACCCCTCTCTCTGTACCCACCCTTCCCAGTCGTACCCAACTGCTCCTGGACTCTGTGTCTTTTGCACTTGAGAAGTTGGAAAAGTTTCTGGCAACCCTCGATTCTGATTCCGCAACTGGACTGGACGGCATCAGCTCACGTGTCCAAAAACCTGCTCTGCTGCTCTTGCACTTCCTTTATCTGCCCTTTTAACCCTGTCATTTACACTAGGTCATCATCCATGTACTTGTAAATCGGCCAACATCACTGCATGTAAAAAAAAAAGGTGTAAAAACAGATCCCCTTAATGACAGACCAATTACCTTACTTCCAATCATTAGCAAAGCATGCAATACATCATCGCAGTTGACATAAAATCATTCCTTTTCTCCAATAGCCACATCTCATCATCAATTTGGATTCAGACCTGGTCACTCAACTTTGGCCATGCTGCTTATACTCTTCCAACAATGGATGTAGGCCCTCGATATCAGACATGAGATCAGGGCCATCTCTTTCGACATATCTCAAGTTTCGATACAGTCTGGCATCCTGCCTTGCCCTGCAAACTGTTTGCTCCCCTGCCTTGCCTCCTGGCTCCCCTGCCTTACACCTTACTCAGGTTGACGCCATGGAAACCAAGGCTTTCAAGAAGCCAAGTCTATGGGCCTATCACTTTGCCATTGCCAATGCGTCAGTGGTCTGTCTGTCTTCTGCCTCCTTTCTGGTCTTTCACCCTCTGCCATATTCGTGCTTTGTCCTCCCTCCCCATCCCCCCCCCTATCTCCCCGCCCCCCACACTTCCCCCTCAGGTACCTGCAGGATGCATGCAGTCCACCAGCAACCCCCTTCCTAGTGAAACTCGGTTCCTCTTTTTCCCCGCCTGTGGAACCAACTTCCACACTCTCTTCAATCTCATTCTTCCCTCCAGGTCTTCAAGACAGTTGTTCAAGACAGTTTTTGGAAGATTAAGGAGGAGTGTTGGAGACAGGATGGAACCCTGAGGGACACCGTGTTTGCAATGGATGGAGCGAGATGTTGAACCATCAACAATTACGGATATAAAGTGGTTGGAGAGAAAGCTCAATATGAGAGTGCTGAGTGACAAAGAAAGCCGAAAGAGGGAAGCTTGGATGTCAGACCCCGATGCCAAATTCTGTCAAAAGCTTTTGAGATATCAAGGCCTACAACAAAGGATTCCCCAAAGTCTATCAGAGAAGAGGCCCAGATATTTGTAATGTAAGAAAGGATATCACCGGTAGATCTTGCCTTGCAAAAGCCATATTGATGGTCAGATAGAAGACTGTGGGATTCAAGATGCTTGAGGAAATGTTGATTGAGAAGACGTTCAAAGATTTTGGAAATAGTAGCAGTCAGAGCAATAGGCTGGTAGTTGGAAGGGTTTGAACGATCACCCTTCTTTAAAATAGGCTGTACTAAGGTATGTTTCTGGGAAAGAGGAAATGTTTGGGTTTTTCAACAAAAACGAAACAAATGAGCAAGCACAGGAGCAAGTTCTGAAGCAGACTCCTTCAAGACACGAGGGTGAATGCCATCTTGTCCATATGCCTTGCTTGTGTCCAGAAAGAGGAGTACTTTTTTGACTGCATGGAAATAGATTATACAGAAGGGCATAGGATTGGTAAGGGGTGCATCAGAGGGAGATGGAATGTTAGATTCATCCAGTGTGGAATTGGAGGAAAGAGAACCAAAATGAGTTGCTTTATCAGTCGGAGAGACAGTGATAGTATCATCAGAACGGAAAAGCGAAGGAAATGTAGAGCACCAGAAGTTCTGGTCCTTTTAGCTAAGGACCAGAAATATCTATTAGTGAAAGAGAGGTTGTCACATTTCCTTTGGATAAAGGAATACTTCGCCTCACAAATAACATGTTCGCAATGATTTCTGCCAGATATGAAAGCTGAATGTGTGTCGGAGGAAGAAGAGTTTTTCCATGTCCGATATGCCAAAATCCCTTGCCCGAATGGCCACAGAGCAGGAATTATTGAACCAACTGTTGGTAGGAGAGATAGATTTGAAAGAGAAGGGGATATAAGCCTCCATTCCTGCAACAATAACTTCAGCTATATACATTCAGCAGCGATAGAGGCATCGTCGGAGGAGAGGCAGTAGTCTTTCCAGGGAAAATCAGAAAATAAGTTTCGTAAACCAGTCCAGTCAGCAGTATTGAAATGCCAATACTGGCGTTTAGTTCGGAGCAATCAGAGAAGGAGTGGTGGTAAGTAAAGTGATGTTCACAAGATTGGGGTCAGAAGAACCAATTGAAGGTGAAATTGTGAAGAACAAAGCCAAAGTATTGGAAGAGTGGTCATAGTGATCTGGGATATGGTGGTGGATAGTTTGTTCCAAATCATTGAGAATGGAAAATGGAAGACTTTCAACTCCCCCAACATCCATGTGGGAAGATTTTTAACCACTCTCTGCGGTGTACATTGAAGTCTCCTAAATAGAGGAATTCTGCTTGAGCGTGTTTGATGTCATGGCCTCATGGCAGGAATTATGATAGTCAAAGAACGCTATAAAGTTTTGTGGAGTTGGGAGAGCAGTAAGTGAAACAAAGGAAAATAGTGATGGTCGGGAGACTAATCTTAAGCCAGATGGAAATGTTTGTTGAAAACTAATAATTGAATTACTTTGAACAAAAATTTATGTCTTTCCTTTGCTTGGAACAAATCATAAAAATGCCTTTTTTTAAAAGCCCGTCTTTCTGAATTGGTAGAAGAAGAAGAAGAAGAAGAAGTAGACGAGAAGGATCTCGAGCTTTAATGTAGCGTTTCCAATGGTACGACAGCAGGAACCTTTAGAATAAAGCACAATTGGCACGGAAGGAGCACATAAAATTATATTTAGTAATATTTATTGAAGCAATAGAAAAATGTATAATAGTATACGGAACGAGTACATGAACAACTTCCACAGCCACGACGGCAGCAAAACAACTACATGTTACAGAAATATCCATTTTTTGTGTGTTCAACTTCTTTTCACGTCCTCATTGGGATTCACAGAAACATGTGCAATATGTTTGTGAAGTACAACATGCTGTCTTTTGATTAAACCCATCCGTGAAGTGACTGGTAGGTACATCTAGAAGCTTGTAATGATTATTTTAATGGTGCCAATCATTCCCACGTTCTTGTAGGGTCGTCCAGGGGAAGTGTTTGGTGTTTCGCGAACAGACTGCCTAGGATTGACGTTTGACTGTGAAGGTGGTTCAGGCAGGCATTTGTAATTCGTTCATGGTGCCGGTGATATAGCTCGCTTACTCTTCAGGACATCCACCTTGGGATCTAATTTAACTTCCACCAAGCACCAGTGCTGGCAGACAGGTCCTCAGACTACACATTGATGCCGCCATACCTGCAAAACACCAGGGTGTCAGTTTATCATTGGGTCGACATTCACACGCAGGGTAGACAGTTCGGACGAGGTAGACAGCTACATCTTAACCTGAACTAAACTGGGTGATCGTGAGCTTTCCCTAACTGATCTCGGTCATTGATGGTCTGATGAACTTGAAAAATTGCACATGTATAGACCATCAAGTAATGATCCGACGGTGAAATTATTTTTTTCATAATATGTTAATTTGTCTAATTATTGCCTAATTATATTGTTCTATAATTATTCAGTATGTCTTGAACAAAATGCTAAAACACTCAGAAGATATTACAGGCCAATTAATTTACACCCATCATTGTGCTAATGCATGTAAACCTTATCCACATGTGCTTGATGTACATAAGCATATGCAAAAATTACAGATTTTTAGGACATGTGACTACTAATTGTCACGTGACACCTGAACTAGAGTTAAACAGCCACAAACCAGCACAGACTCGGTTTGGTTAACAATGGTGACGAATAGCGGTGATGATGTTTGGTTTTAACGATCCTTTTGTTTTGCGCGTGAAGTTCACACCGTTTTTAACACTAACCGATGGTCCTTCACAGATGAACCTGTCCATGATGAACAACACGATCGTGCGAGTGAAAGTTCTGTCTTGCGAGCTCGCCGATCCCGAAGAAATGTTGAAATGCTTACCCTAATTACAATCGCCTTATCGCGGGATTGCATTTACTAACTTCAATCATCCCATTGTTTAATGATCCGTTGTGTTGTATTTTCCGCGACTCATTTGTGCTTTTTCAAATGCCCCCCCCCCCCCACCCTTCCCAATAAATCGATGCCGAACCACGGCCCTGTGCTAACAAGATCGCTTGGTGTCGCTGTTGTTTAATCGCCCAGAGACGCACTCGGCGCGTCCGCACTGACAATGTGAAACGTCACAAATCGTGTATTACATGTATCTCAAATTCTCAACAGAGTGCATAATCGCATGATCGTTACAATCACCCATTGAACCAGACCGTAAATCTGGCGCGAAACAATCCGCAACAAGGCCGAATTCGCTCTTTCACGAGCCTCGATCTTGTATACAAAAAAAAAAAAAAAAAAAAAAAAAAAAAAAAAAAAAAAAAAAAGAAACAAACAACAACACCGTCGGTTGTAAAATAAGCGAAATAAAAAAACCGATCTATATCTCTCTCTTTCTCTTTCTCTCGCTCTCTTCTCCCTCTCTTTCTCCCTCCCTCCCTCTCTTTCTCCCTCCCTCCCTCTCTTTCTCCCTCACTCCCTCTCTTTCTCCCTCACTCCCTCTCTTTCTCCCTCCCTCTCTTTCTCCCTCACTCCCTCTCTTTCTCCCTCACTCCCTCTCTTTCTCCCTCACTCCCTCTCTTTCTCCCTCACTCCCTCTCTTTCTCCCTCACTCCCTCTCTTTCTCCCTCACTCCCTCTCTTTCTCCCTCACTCCCTCTCTTTCTCCCTCACTCCCTCTCTTTCTCCCTCCCTCTCTTTCTCCCTCCCTCTCTTTCTCCCTCTTTCTCCCTCCCTCCCTCCTGGTCTCCCTCTCACCCTCCCTCCCTTTCTCCCTCTGTCCATCATGCTCTCCCTCTCTTTCTCGCTCTCCCTCTCTTTCTCACTCTCTCCCTCCTGCTCTCCCTCTCTTTCTCGCTCTCTCCCTCCTGCTCTCCCTCTCTTTCTCCCTCTCTCTCTTCCTCTCTTTCTCCCTCTCTTCCTCTCTTTCTCCCTCTCTTCCTCTCTTTCTCCCTCTCTTCCTCTCTTTCTCCCTCTCTGTCTTCCTCTCTTTCTCCCTCTCTCCCTCTCTTTCTCGCTCTCTCCCTCCTGCTCTCCCTCTCTTTCTCGCTCTCTCCCTCCTGCTCTCCCTCTCTTTCTCGCTCTCCCTCTCTTTCTCGCTCTCTCCCTCCTGCTCTCCCTCTCTTTCTCGCTCTCTCCCTCCTGCTCTCCCTCTCTTTCTCCCTCTCTCTCTTCCTCTCTTTCTCCCTCTCTTTCTCCCTTTCTCCCTCTCTTTCTCCCTTTCTCCCTCTCTTTCTCCCTCTCTGTCTTCCTCTCTTTCTCCCTCTCTCCCTCTCTTTCTCGCTCTCCCTCTCTTTCTCGCTCTCTCCCTCTCTTTCTCGCTCTCTCCCTCTCTTTCTCCCTCTCTCTCTTCCTCTCTTTCTCCCTCTCTTCCTCTCTTCCTCTCTTTCTCCCTCTCTTCCTCTCTTTCTCCCTCTCTTCCTCTCTTTCTCCCTCTCTGTCTTCCTCTCTTTCTCCCTCTCTCCCTCTCTTTCTCGCTCTCTCCCTCCTGCTCTCCCTCTCTTTCTCGCTCTCCCTCTCTTTCTCGCTCTCTCCCTCCTGCTCTCCCTCTCTTTCTCGCTCTCTCCCTCCTGCTCTCCCTCTCTTTCTCGCTCTCTCCCTCCTGCTCTCCCTCTCTTTCTCCCTCTCTCTCTTCCTCTCTTTCTCCCTCTCTTCCTCTCTTTCTCCCTTTCTCCCTCTCTTTCTCGCTCTCTGTCTTCCTCTCTTTCTCCCTCTCTCCCTCTCTTTCTCGCTCTCCCTCTCTTTCTCGCTCCCTCCCTCCTGCTCTCCCTCTTTCTCCCTCTCTCTCTTCCTCTCTTTCTCCCTCTCTTCCTCTCTTTCTCCCTCTCTGTCTTCTTCTCTTTCTCCCTCTCTCCCTCTCTTTCTCGCTCTCTCCCTCCTGCTCTCCCTCTCTTTCTCCCTCTCTCTCTTCCTCTCTTTCTCCCTCTCTTTCTCCCTCTCTTCCTCTCTTTCTCCCTCTCTTCCTCTCTCCATTTCTCCCTCTCTTTTTTTCTCTCTCTCGCTCTCTCTCCAGTCAGTTATCCATTATCATCGGACGACAGAACATGGTGTATTAGCATGACATTTCATTGCACCGCCTAATTGCACGATGTGCCTTGCTGCGGTGGGTGTAATGAGGGCTTCCTGGCTCGTACCAAATCGGGTGTAAAGCGAAATATATAAATGGTACGTGTGCCCAGCGTCTGCACCTCATCCCGTCGCCCAGATGACGTGACGTCACACCTGTTAAGGCGCGCTCGCGAGAGCCCCACGCTCCGTTCTGCAAAAGCCAGTGAGTGCAGGTCGGTGCAGCTTCGTTATGTTCGACATGACCGACACCACCGTGGAGGACTTCGAGCAAAATCTCAATCGCTTCGCTCGCAAAGGCGCCCTGAAGCAGAAGAATGTCCACGAGGTGAAGAACCACAAATTCATTGCACGCTTCTTCAAGCAACCCACATTCTGCAGCCACTGTACGGACTTCATCTGGTACGTGCTGAGGATTGAATGTGATTAAGTAAAACTTGCTTCGAGCGCACCGTGTCCAGAATGCGCGTCCATTGGTATACTTACCCTCTCCCTGCACCGGCTGCCTTCGAGGAGCTAAAAATGGCACCTCGTGCAAAGATGAAAATTAATGAAATAACAATGTGTTGGACAAGGACGACGTTATTAAAGTTTTGCTTCTTATCTTTCCTGTTGTGTTGAATTACAGGGGATTCGGCAAACAGGGATTCCAGTGCCAAGGTGAGCGCCAATGGTCTTGATATTTCGAGCGAAGTCCTTTTTTGTTCTCAGATGAGTATTCAAACTGATGTATTCCACCAAAAATGGGGAAAATGTTAGAAATCGCAAATATCCGGTGGGGGGAGGGAGGAGTTTATTTATGTACGTACTATGTAAACATGTATGTATGTATGTATGTATGTATGTATGTACAATAATAATAATAATAAATGGTACGAGCGATCAGCATATGTATATACACACATTACAGTAGTAGGTTTTCACTTGGACCCTACTAATACTGACGTCCCTTCAAGCAAGTGATTGCACAGCTGATTTTTTTTTTTTAAAGCCAGACCCTCCCTGTGCTGTATCAAGGCAGCACCTTCGGTGCTTCCACATCTTCCCTCCTTAAAAAGACCATTTGTGGTGCAGCGTTCCCAAAATGCACAAAGGCAGGCCTGGCATTGTTTCCTATTATTTACGATATCATGTTTGCTATTTCCGAAATAGGCTTGTCTCTTGTCAATGCAGTATGAGGTCCCGCATTTAATAGGCCATCTCTTTGTGAACGCACGAACGATACCGTGTGCAAAGTGCACTGTGAGCTGTGCGCATCCGCACCATGCAATCCCACACGACGGTGCACATCGCCACTGCACGACGAAGCAGCGAGCCGGTGGACGTGCCTACCAATGGCGTGCCTCATTATCCTGTCATTAGTGTAACGGGACCGTGCGCCCGTAAGCTACATACGTAGGCGATCTGCCTTGCTTTAATGAAAGCTTGCCATGCGACATTGTCTTGGACAGAATTCTGAATTGCTGGGAGAATAAAAGCTCCATTCCAGGTAAAATACTTTATAGGGTGTCCCATAAGTCTGCAACAATTTTAATCATTTTGCCCTATGATTCCAGACTTTATTTATATATATATATATGTGTGTGTGTGTGTGCATGTATATATATATATATATATGTGTGTGTGTGTGTGTGCATGTATATATATGTGTGTGTGTGTGTATGTGCATGTATATATATGTGTGTGTGTGTGTATGTGCATGTATATATATATATATATATATGTGTGTGTGTGCATGTATATATATGTGTGTGTGTGTGTCTGTGCATGTATATATATATATATATATATGTGTGTGTGTGTGTGTGTGTGTGCATGTATATATATGTGTGTGTGTGCATGTATATATATATATGTGTGTGTGTGTGTGCATGTATATATGTGTGTGTATATATATATATATATATATATATATATATATATATATATATATATATGTGTGTGTGTGCATGTATATATATATATATGTGTGTGTGTGTGCATGTATATATGTGTGTGTGTGTGCATGTATATATGTGTGTGCATGTATATATGTGTGCCCTATGATTTCTCGCTGTGCATGCATATATGTGTGTGTATATACATATGTGTGTGCATGTATATATGTGTGTGTGTGTGTGTATATATATATATATCTGTATATATATATATATCTATATATATATATATATATATATATATATATATATATATATATATATATATATATATATATGTGTGTGTGTGTGCATGTACACAGTCCATTCAGAAAGTATTCAGACCCCTTCACTTTTTTCACATTTTGTTATGTTGCAGCCTTATGCTGAAATCGTTTAAATTCATTTTTCCCTCATCAATCTACACTCAATACCCCATAATGACAAAGAGAAAACAGGATTTTAGAAAGTTTTGCAAATTTATTAAAAAGCAAAAACTGAAATCTCACATTGACATAAGTATTCATACCCTTTGTTATGGCACTTGAAATTTAGCTCAGATGCCTCCCATTTCTGTTGATCATCTTTGAGATGTTTCTACACCTTGATTGGAGTCCACCTGTGGTAAATTCAATTGATTGGACATGATTTGGAAAGGCACACACCTGTCTATATAAGGTCTCACAGCTGACAATGCATATCAGAGCAAAAACCAAGCCATGAGGTCGAAGGAACTGCCTGCAGAGCTCAGAGACAGGATTGTGTCGAGGCACAGATTTGGGGAAGCCTACAAAAAAATCTCTGCTGCATTGAAGGTTCCCAAGAGCACAGTGGCCTCCATAATTCTTAAATGGAAGAAGTTTGGAACAACCAGGACTCTTCCTAGAGCTGGCCACCCGGCCAAACTGAGCAATCGGGGGAGAAGGGCCTTGGTAAGAGAGGTGACCAAGAACCCGATGGTCACTCAGGCTGAGCTCCAGAGATCCTGTGTGGAGATGGGAGAAACTTCCAGAAGGACAACCATCACTGCAACACTCCACCGATCTGGGCTTTATGGCAGAGTGGCCAGACGGAAGCCTCACCTCAGTGAAAGACACATGAAAGCCCGCTTGGAGTTTGCAAAAAAGCACCTAAAGGACTCAGACTGTGAGAAACAAGATTCTGTGGTCTTTCATGTGGACACAATCATTCTGTGGACACAATCCTGTCTCTGAGCTCTGCAGGCAGTTCCTTCGACCTCATGGCTTGGTTTTTGCTCTGATATGCATTGTCAGCTGTGAGACCTTATATAGACAGGTGTGTGCCTTTCCAAATCATGTCCAATCAATTGAATTTACCACAGGTGGACTCCAATCAAGGTGTAGAAACATCTCAAAGATGATCAACAGAAATGGGAGGCACCTCAGCTAAATTTCAAGTGCCATAACAAAGGGTCTGAATACTTATGTCAATGTGATATTTCAGTTTTTTATTATTAATAAATTTGCAAAACTTTCTAAAATCCTGTTTTCTCTTTGTCATTATGGGGTATTGAATGTAGATTGATGAGGGAAAAAATGAATTTAAACGATTTCAGCAAAAGGCTGCAACATAACAAAATGTGAAAAAAGTGAAGGGGTCTGAATACTTTCTGAATGCACTGTATATGTATGTATATATACTCAGAGGCAAAAGTTATTGTGACATGGAATTTTTTCATTGGTAATCTTGTGAATGAATTTTTGGATTTGAACCAGAGAAAGTGTGTTAAAATGGTCGAAGAAAGGCAACCAAGCAGTTGTTCGAATTGCACGAAATTTGCAAGAAGCATGACATATTCGAGAAAAATGGCCAGCAATGGTCACTTTAAAAGGCCAGACAACCAGACGCTGATCATTTCCACTCAATGCAGTCTTAAGAAGTGCAGAAGTCAGAAAAACACCTCTATTCATCGTTCTGGAACTAGTTCGACATGCCACGCCTCGGGGAAATGGTTCTTAATCAGAACAATGTTGATGTGTTACCCTGGATCCTGGACCCTGAATGTTACCCTGCAAGATCCCCTGATTTGTCACCCATTGAACACGTCTGGGATGAAATGGAGCGACGTTTACGACGCCATCCGAATCCTCCAACAACGCTGCAGGAACTCCGCCAAATCCTTCCCCGGATATGGAATGATCTTCCCCAGGACTTTCATCGACGTTTATTGGCCTCAATGAGGCGAAGGTGCCAGGCCTGCATCAATGCACAAGGTGGACACACTCGCTACTGACCGTGTGAACTTGCTTGTGAACCCCCTCTTGTGTTGTGGATCATTTGCATATGCCAGGTGCGCTGTTCTTCTGGACTGTTGATCGTTACAATACCTTGAAACATTTGTCTTTCCATGTAATAACATTTAATTCGCGGCAGTAAAAGTTTAACACTGATTCTGTTTGTTGTTTGTTTGTCACAATAACTTTTGCCTTTGAGTATGTATATATATATACATATATATATATATATACATATATATATATATATATATATATATATATATATATATATATATATATATTATATATATATATATATATATATATATATATATATATATATATATATATATATATATATATACTGAAACGCAAAAGAAACTTACCACCTTTTAAACCTTTAAATATCAACAATAACACTG
>NC_136265.1:155635145-155837645 GCF_964187855.1 Myxine glutinosa | reverse complement strand
CCACACGTGAGAACGACCGGTTTTGAGAAAGGTTTGGGACTAGTTTTTAAATTACATGTGACACTTAGATGTGGTTCCCCTCTAACATTTAATCTAACTCCCTGTATGTGACAGTTTTACAACACTAGATATGTCCCACCTACTGCATTGTGTAACTAACTCTAACCGACTCACAGCCACAGCTAACCGAATTGTGGAATTGGCTTGAAACTAAACATAAAGCCGGTGGGTAGCATCTTATTTACAATTGCAG
The DNA here is from genome assembly GCF_964187855.1 of Myxine glutinosa. Classification (NCBI taxonomy): domain Eukaryota; kingdom Metazoa; phylum Chordata; class Myxini; order Myxiniformes; family Myxinidae; genus Myxine; species Myxine glutinosa. Next base: position 155,837,392 of record NC_136265.1, on the reverse strand, counting down.
AACCTAATTATTTACATTTACAAAAACTTAAAGGTCTTCTTTCCTGGCACACCAGAATACAATGTACAAACCGTGTCCGTTTTTATTGCCAGCAGGGCCAATCTTATGGTCCACCTGCGTGACATCGACGCCACTTAAAACCACTGGTCCGCAGGTGCAAGGTAAGTTTGCAGCAAATGACTGCTCAGCAAAAAGGCAAGGCCACAGAACGTGTGGTCCATAATGTGTATTGTGGTGCAGCAAAATGCAGCAGGGGTGCCGCACAGGTGTAGCCAGTTGCAACTGCACAGTTCAGTGTTCCTGCACACTCCCCTCCAAAATGGGTCCATGGGTGGGGAGGAGAGACAAAGCACAGTTAGCAAAGGAAAGGATGCAAAGGTACACATCAATACGAGGCAATGCAACATGAGGGGCGCGGGAGAGCGAGCAGAGCAAGCTCGTCCCTAACCGTTCGTAACCCCCCATGTCAGCTACACTACAGTACCCTTACCCCTCCCTGTATTTACACTTTACAAATTCGTCTCTACGTCCTGTCTCGCTCCCATATCCCCCTCTAAACCAAATTCGTCTTCCAATCCCTCCCAAGAAGGAAGAGATGGAATTACACACAATGTCACAATCACGTCAAGATGCGTCTTACCCACTCAAATAGTTCACAAAACCTGGTGTGGAGTTCCGTCTCCTTGGTGAGTTGATGTGGATGGTGCGAATAGATTCCTCATCCTAACTATACTCTAATAACATTAACTCAGTTACACTACCCGGGGTCTTGCCCTGCCAATTCAATTGGCCATCATTATACAATGTGGTTCTAAAAACCAATTCCCATTGACCCACCCTGTGGTGCCCTCCAAATTTGGGTCTCACTCCCCAATTTTTCACTACTGTGCCTTTGCACAATTTCGGGGTTTTATTCGTGTGGCTCCACTAGCAGGTCCAACTACCTGCGCACCTCCGCCACTGAAGTCGCCACCCGAGCTTACCTTGCTCCTTGCGACTACCCTAAATCGGGGAAGGCCCCTCCTGGCTCTCTCACCCCTCGGATGCCCTCTCTGGCATTGGGCTACCCGGGTCCTCTCCTGGATCCTCGGGCCCCACTGAACACTACTCTGAACTCTAACTGACTGGCTCCCAGAGCCCACCTGCGGCCTCACCTGGCCGACAAACTACCAGTGGCGGAGTGCTCCAATAACCATACGCACCAACAAAGCCCACACGCCCAGCCATTCACTGACTCATGCACCCATCCAAGCACTTCTTTGCCACTACCTGCACCACAGGTGTCAATATCCAAACAATTTACCTAAACCCTCTACCTGACTTTTAACTACCCACCCCGGGTATCCGTGAAGGGGTCCATCTTCCCCCATTCACTCCTTCGCACCATGCATTCCACACCTTTTACTTCACACCAAGAAATCCACACCACTCATTCCACACACCAAGCTCTCTTGCACACCTCTTGTGCTTACATTCCTCTTTCTCACTTGCACCCCATGCAAGTGAATTCACTCAACACAATTCCACTTGTCCTCAATACAGCACCCATACACCACCTCTGGTTATCCCCAACCAATTCCTCATTTGGGCCTCAATCTCAAGCTCATACACACACACACAATTTCTCCACGCTACTACACACACACAGCATCATCTAACTGGCTGCTTTTCCCCCTAATACTCATGCTTTCCTGTCTTACCTTACACTAAGCACTCCCTCGTCATTATCATCCATCTAATCTGACTATGTCCCCTCTACCTGTACAATGTACCTACTTAAATCTCATCCCAATTGTCATCTAAATCCCTAACAATAACCTAGCCCGCCCTCGGCTAGTTTTCACTGCCACCCCATAATCTATTGCTCATGTGCCCCAATTTGTGAGGGATGGTAAAACTTCCATTCCCCCACACCGGGTACCAATCCCCAACACTATTACTATCTGTCCACTCCACTTGAGCCTCTCGGTGCGGCAATACATCATCGTCACAGCTTGGCTTCGCAAAGCCGAGCAATGTATGCGGGTGGTTGGTCTCCTGTTGGTTGGGTCTGTCCGGAATTTCCGATTCAGGGGAGGAGGTTTTGTTGGGCCAAGGTTCCAGGCGCCATCTCTGCGTGGAGCCTTTCGGTGCCCGGCACGATGGCCCAGCCGCCCACGGTCGGAGCACCGCGCCCCCCCAGGGGGCGAAGCTCCGACCTCTCCTTCCTCCCCTCAAACCATGCCGATCGCCTTTCCCGCCAAGGCGCGGCACCGACCATACAGGGCGGGGCCCGGCACGAATCGTGCACGGCGCTCCTTGCGAGACCGCCGCGGCAACGATCCCGCCGCTGGTCCCCGCAGCACACAAAGCACCCCGCGCACCGAGGGCTTGCTTCGGCTATCCGTCGCCCTAAACGCTACCCCGGTCTGCATCGATGCCCAAGTTGCATTCTCACACCCACACGCGACCCACTCCTCTCTCGCACACCGAGGCGCCCCCATACACTCCATTACTGCATTCTCCCGTGCACACCTCTCTTGCACACTCAGGTGCACACCACTCAGGTGCACTCATGCCGTTCGCACACTCCATAATCACACATCCTGGCGCACTCCTACTACTCGCGCACTCCGTTACACACTTGGCCATCGCACACCCTCACGCACACTCTTTTGTTACATCCTCAGTAACAACCCCGGGTGTGCACTCTCCCAGTACACACCTAATCAGCGCACACTTAGCCACGGGTGTGCACTCTCCTGTCGCACACCCAATCACACGCTCTGGTGTGCATTCTCCCTCACTCTCGGCCATCGCACACTCTGTTTCACACTCTTCACACATACACTCCGTTGTGCATTTGCTCTCACTCTCTGTAACACACTCTCCCGTTACACACTCGCACTCCGGCGCATACTTTTTCCTCACATGCGCGCCATTCGCTTTCACACATCGCACCACGGACCTTCCACGAGCGCCCGGGTTACGTCGCGATCCCAAGTGCGCCAAAAATCTTTTCACGCCAATTTGGCTTGAATTGCACCTTCATCAATCATGGCGGTGTTCACGTTTCACTCCGAGTCTGTGTCGTGCATACAGGACACCACTGAAGGCGAGTGACACTCAGGTGATTGCGTGCCAGGTAGTACCAGGTGTTAACGGACATGTTTCACATGACACGCAGGTGACTGCGTGCCAGGTAGTACCAGGTGTTAACGGACATGTTTCACGTGACACTCAGGTGTCATACACGCTCCTACCCACCTTCGGGACCTTTTTCTCCGGCAACCGCACCTGCAAACCTTTATTGGGATTAGCAAGCACGGCATCACAATGCGAACACGGACTTTGCACATATTCCATTTCTTCCTCCCACGATACATTTACTTTTTCTCCCGTCTCTTCAGCCCCAATTTCAACTATACACATTTCATTTTCTTTTTCCTCAACGACCTGCACACAAAATTTTATTTTCCAACTTGGCGGCCGTCGGCATTTCCATACCCCGTGTGGCGATTTCTATCCCCTCGGTCAACTCGACTGCGCTCTGCTCTAGCTCGCTTTCCACGCGTTCCCCACATCGCGTTACCCCGTCGCGTACCAATGCGACTTTCCCGCTCGACCTGCGCTCAATGTCCTCCCCCATCTTTTTTATTAACTCCCCTCGGGTGTCCATTTTGCTTTCCAGCCCGTTTTTCACCTTTTCCAATTGATCCCCCATTTCCTTCAATTGGCCCTTTTGGGTGTCCATTTTCCCATTTAATTTATTTATGTCATTCTTTTGGGCGCCCATCATTTCTCTCATTTCCCGGGTTTCGTCCTTAATTTCCCTCCTTGTTCTGTCCCCCACCTCTTTCAATTCTTTGGTGGATTTGTCACCGCTACGCCTTGCTTCCTACAATTCACCCTTTACTTCTCTCATGAATTGCGCCATGAGTGCGTACAGGTCCGAAACGGCTGGTACCGCGGGCTCGGCCCTCGCCGCCATGTGCGAGGCGCCGCCATCTTCTACCCCTACAGCCGGCCCCTCATCAATTGCCTCTTCTTCCCCCAATTCTTCCTGTGGGTCCTGGGTTATCGATTCTAATCCCTCATCCTCCTCATTTACCCCCACCAGCATTCGACCATCTTGGCTAGCCATGGCACGAATTTAATTTGGATTTTAAAACTAAATTTTTGGTCGCTCGTAATTTGGAGCCAATTCGTCCAAAATTTTTTTTAGTAGGGTTCCAAATCCCACTCCTGACACCAATTGTTGCGGATCTGCCGCCGGCCTTCTCCCCTTACCAAGGGGGGGATTACTCCCCTTGTCTTTGACTGGCCTGCCGGGACCCGGGACCTATGACGTCCCTTCCGGACAGCGCGAAATCGGGTATTAGGACCAAATTCGCTATTACCTAAATACTCGCGCTACCCTGGAAGCGAGGAAATAAGCCCGCATGAACCACGTGTGTTGGTGAGACGCCAAGCGGTTGCGTACACGTGATTCGCGCTATTATGATGGTGGAACCCGATTCAAGCCATTTTCATTCGTACCACGCTTAGTCAATGGCGAAATCACAAAGGCGATCGAATTGGAAAGGAAGAACAGGTTTTATTTACACTATACAATGGTTCAACAAAAAGGGGACACAGAGCAGCCTTATACAGTCATACTAACCCTAACCCTAACGCCCCGCGAACCTTCTCGAACTCACCAGACGCGCCTCACCACGCCCTCTCACGCCATGCCGCTAGAGCCCTGATTGGCTGGTGGCTCTTACCGTCATTGCCTCTGCCGCTCCTGATCTCAACGCCACCCCCACCCCAACCCCGCGCTCCTCCATCTCAGGCCTACCTCGTGTTACTCGATTAGTGGGCAGCCAATGCTTAACAAACTGGATCGAGGCTAGGGTGGCTGGGAAATCGGTGGCAAGTAAAGCCTATTCTCTGTCTTTACACAACACAGGTACTAAGAGGGGAAATTACCTATTCTTACACATACTAAGACATAACTACACTACAAATGGGCCTAGATGTTGCTCGTGTGACTAACTATGGGGGGCAAAACTTTAACCTTTAATGACTTCAATGTGCCAATCTCAAAACCGTAGCAATATATATATATATATATATATATATATGTGTGTGTGTGTTTGTGTGTGTGTGTATATATATGTGTGTGTGTGTGTGTGTGTGTGTGTGTGTGTGTGTGTGTGTGTGTGTGTGTGTGTGTGTGTGTGTGTATATATATATATCTGTATATATATATATATATATATATATATATATATATATATATATATATATATATATATATATCTCGGTGCGGCAATATTTATATATATATATATATATATCTACAGTGCGTATCAAAAAAAAGGTAATCCGAATTCAAGGGGTTAATATGCAAAGGTTATTTAGTTTGACAATTTACATGTGGTTTACCAATTATGAGGAGATCCTCAGCTTTCCATTGATGCCTTTCATGCATCATTGCTGTCACACATGACCGAGTACATGTTCATTGAAAATGACAAGTTCAAATCGCATTTTTACATGTTTGGCTAATCAGTGCAAGACAGTTTTAAATGGATGCATTACTTGTCGACTGCCAAGTTGATTATGTAAAATTGTTAAGCTGGTCTGGTAATCGTCGGTTGCGTCATCCTTTGTTTAAGATGGGTATTTAAGATGGGCCTACAGTGTATGGGTTTAGAGACAGTCTGAGTAATTGAAAAGATGGTTCAACTTATGACTGAATAGCAGACATTCGTGGTTACAACCTTTCACCAAACTGGAAGTTTGCAGCGAACTCGTGATGCGTTCAGGGAACGTTTCCCAGAACGGGAGCCTCCAGCAGCCAAAACCATCTGGGGGAATGTTAGAAAATACCAAGAGCATGGCACTAGCCTCAACCGCAACAAGGAGAATTGTGGTAGGAGTCGCACTGGGCGATCGGAAATGAACATTGCAGCAGTAAGGCAGCAGGTTTTGGAGCATCCTCGGGATGCCAGCGCAAGACGAAATGGGACGGGATTGCCTTTGGCAACATTCAACCGAATCACAAGACTGGACCTCCACAACATCCATATCGGATTCACATCCAGCCTCAACTTACGCCAGGGGATTTTGCCATGAGGCTGGTGCTTGCCAGATGGTTGATAGCACATTGCGAAGCAGATGTCAATTTCCTGCGGTATCTCGTTACCGGCGACGAAGCTGCTTTCATCATGGATGGCCATGTCAATACCCATAATGTTCTTGAATATGCACCGACAGGACAACCCCCGGAATTTAATTTTGACACCAACTTGAATCGACAAAAGTGCACTGTTTGGTTGTGACTTTGTGGAAGTGGTCAGGTGATCGGACCTTTTTTCTTTCAAAGGAATGTCAATGGTAACAGGTATCTGCAGATGATCAATGACGAAGTTTTACCGCAGCTGGAGGAGAACCTTGAGTGACAGGTTCATGGTGTCCAGATATCTCTGGTGGTCCCAAGACAGCGCCCAGCACATTGTCTTATCGCTGTCCGAGATCGACTGAGGGAACTCTTTGGAGACCGAGTCATCGCCCTCAACCATGCAGTGGAATGGCCGCCAATATCACCTGACCTCACACCATGTGATTATTTCCTTTGGGGACATTTAAAGAACAAGGTGTTCGTAACTCCTCCCCGTGATCTTGACGAATTGCAGGGCCATATTCGACATGAAGTGGGTGCTTTGCGCAATGACCCGGCTGTGGTGAGACAAGCAGTTCAGGGCATGCTCCGCCGCTGTGAGCTTTGTGTTGAAAGGGGAGGTGGACATGTTGAAGGTGTGGGTGCATGAAGGCCAATCATTCCTGAGAAAAGTTCACATCTGACGTTCATTTTACACCAATTATTATGACTTGCATCGATGAGCCAAACTTGTAAAAATGCGATTTGAACTTGTCATTTTCAATGAACATGTACTCGGTCATGTGTGACCAATGATGCATGGAAGGTATCAATGGAAAGCTGAGGATCTCCTCTTAATTAGTAAACCACATGTAAATTGTCAAAATAAATAACCTTTGCATATTAACCCCTTGAATTCGGATTACCTTTTTTTTGATACGGACTATATATATATATATATATATATATATATATATATATATATATATATATATATATATATATATATATATATATATATATATATATATATACATATATATATAAATATACAGTGAAACCTTGACTTACGAGTTTAATTCGTTCTGTGACCGAGCTCGTAACTCAATTTGCTCGTTTCTCAAATTAAATTTCCCCATTAAAATGAATTGAAATGCTATTAATCCGTTCCAGCCCCCCAAAAACCACACCAATTTTTTTTGAAATATATATATATATAAATATCTCGCGCTTTATATTTCACCTGTATGCAGCATACAAGTTGGCAGGATGGCCTGGACTGGAGGTACGCACACTTGACTCTAAACTGTCCAGCCTGGGTTTGAATCCCGACCCAGCTATAACCTGTCATGTCGGTGTTTCACAGGCAGGGTGATTCATCAATGTGTGTACCGCTAAACTGGGCGCCCCGTTTGCGTCCCATTAGTTGTTGGATGTTAAGGATCTCACCGTGTCTTCCACAAAGAGAAGGGGAGCTATCGCCGGCACTCTGAACAAGTTGTGGCGTGGCATGCTCTTCTCCTCTGCCGTTATATACGTCCTCCTCGGCATCTTTTTCCAGAAGAGCCCTGTCTCGTCACAGTTGAAGATTTGCTGGGGGATGTATCCTCCGGCTTCTATCAGTTCGGCAAAAGTTATAATAAAATCTTCAGCTGCCTTCACATCCGAGCTTGCTGCCTCACCATGCCTCACCATGCCTCACCATGCCTGACGACGGAGTGAATGCCGGTCCTCTTCTTAAAATTATCAAACCATCCCCGACTGGCTTTGAATGACTCTTCCGATGCCTCGTCCGTTGATGTTCCCGCCGTCTGCTGCACCAAATCCCCGTAAATGTCTCGTGCCTTCTCACAGATGATGCTCTCGGTCACGGTATCTCCTGCGAGCTGCTTCTCCGTCAACCACACAAACAACAACTTCTCCATCTCTTCATGGACAGAGGTCCGGAGCTTTGAAATAATCTTAACGCCCTTGGCTGGCGTTATAGCCTTTATCGACTCCTTCTGCTTCAAAATCGTACATATCGTAGAAGTACTACGATCGTACTGCCTCGCCAAGTCGACAACACGCACACCTCGCTCATGTTTTTCGACGATTACATGTTTTATATCCAAGCTCGCTCGCTCGTAACTCAGATCTCGGCTCGCAACACAAAGCAAAAAATCGACCGAGCGACAGCTCGTATCTCGGAAAACTCATAAGTTGGTGCACTCGTAAGTCAAGGTTTCACTGTATATATATATATATATATATATATATATATATATATATATATATATATATATATATTGTTACGTGTGTGGGGGTAGGTAATGAAATACCTTAGTCGAAATAGAATTGTATAGATTAGCATGCCATGAATGTGCCACGAAGCCACCTCGATGTAAACTAAGTAGGCCGAATATCCGTGTAAGCGTTTGTGTGTCTTCGTACGAGGGGCGAAGTAGTGTTACTTAGGTAGGGCTTAAGAATAATTCCCTGTGTGTAGTTACCCTGTGTCTATTTCTGTGTCTGTCTATATATATATATATATATGTCTATTTCTATATTATGTACATACAGTCATGTGAAAAAGTAAGTAAAGTTTTGAGTTTTTCAACATATTTCAACATACAGCTATTTGATCTTCATTTCAACAATATTGATAGATAAAGGTGATATAATATAAGAAATATCATGAAACATTTACATTTTGTAGTCCATTGTATAATTTAAATAAACATAAATGCAAATTTCGCATGTGGAAAAAGGAAGTACACCCCTACATTTATCACTACTTCAAATACCTAAAATTAGAATCAGATGCACCAGCTCAGATGCAAATGATTAGAACATCGTTAGAGAGGATCTTGGAGGAACCTGTCTCATTTAAACCTCAGACATTTAGTTTGGTTTGCTCTTTGTTGTTGAAGTGTGCGGCATCACCATGCCTAGATCAAAAGAGCTCTCTGAGGCCTTCAGAAAGAAGGTTATAGATGCCTACGAGTCTGGGAAGGGATTTAAAGCAATCTCCAAACAATTTGAAATCAATCATTCGACTGTCCGGAAGATCATCTACAAGTGGAGGAGATTCCAAACAACTGCCAACTTGTTCAGGCCAGGCCGCCCCAGCAATTTCAGCCCGAGAGCAGACCGCAAGATGCTGAAAGAAGTCTCTAAGAACCTCAGAATGTCATCACAGGACCTACAGGTAGCTCTTGTCACTGTTCATGTCAAAGTGCAAGAGTCTACCATTAGAAAGAGGCTACACAAATTTGATCCACATGGGAGGTGTGCCAGGAGGAAACCTTTGCTGTCCAGAAAGAACATCAGGGCAAGACTAAAGTTTGCCAATGAACACCTAGGCAAAGACCAGCCCTTCTGGAACAATGTGCTCTGGACAGATGAGCCAAAGGTAGAGCTATTTGGCCACAGTACGAGAAGATATGTTTGGCGAAAACCAAAGACAGCATTTGACCACAATAACCTGATACCAACTGTAAAGCATGGTGGTGGAAATATTATGGTTTGGGGCAGCTTTGCTGCATCAGGGCCTGGGCAGCTCACCATCATATAATCCACTATGAATTCTTCATTGTACCAGAGGGTGCTTGAGGATAATGTGAGGCCATCCATCGGAAAGTTGAAGCTCAACCGAAGGTGGACCTTGCAACATGACAATGACTCTAAACATACCAGTAATTCCACCAAGGAATGGCTGAAAAGAAAGAAATGGAGGGTTCTGGAATGGCCAAGTCAAAGCCCGGATCTAAATCCCATCGAGATGTGGGGGGATTTGAAACGAGCTGTGCATACAAGAAACCCCTCAAAAATCGCACAGCTGAAAGAATTCTGCATGGAGGAGTGGGCAAACATTTCTCCCCAGTCGATGTCAGAGACTGGTCGACAGTTATAAGAAACGCCTACTTGAGGTTGTTTCTGCGAAATACCACCTATGATGGCCAAGGGTGTACTTACTTTTTCCACATGCGAAATTTGCATTTATGTTTATTTAAATTATACAATGGACTACAAAGTGTAAATGTTTCATGATATTTGTTATATTATATCACCTTTATCTATCAATATTGTTGAAATGAAGATCAAACAGCTGTATGTTGAAATATGTTGAAAAACTCAAAACCTTACATGGGGTGTACTTACTTTTTCACATGACTGTACATATATACATTCATTTATACAGAGTGGTCCAGAAACCCTGGGCACATTTTGAAGAACGATACCTGCAACAAACAACTACGTTTATTTTTGGTTTTCGGTGCAAAACAAAACATGATTTCTTGTTAAACAGTCTGATCAGTCTAATATGCATGAAACAGACCAGTTCAAATGTTCAAACTGCACTCTGACACACTCTGACACGCAGTTCTGCATGTTTCAGTTGTTAAGGCAGCAGTCTCATTACGGATGAATTGTTTCAAGTCTCTCAGGGTTGTAGGATTCCTCGCATACACTTTGTGTTTGAGGAAACCCCAAAGGAAGAAATCACAGGGTGTTGTTAAATCACAAGACCGTGGTGGCCATTCAACCGGACCATGACGGCCAATCCCTTTATCTGTAAAGTTCAAATCAATGGCCTGGCGTACACTGGCAGCATAATGAGCAGGCTCACCATCATGCATAAACCACATTTGGCCATCATTGAGTGGAAATACAAGCTGCTCCAACATTAGAAGGTAATTTGCAGCATTCACATTTTCTTCGAAAAATATTGGTCCAACAACGCTTCCAGAAGAAATGCCTGCCCAGACGGACACACTAGCTTGATACTGGACGTTGTGCTCAACAGTAAATCTTGGGTTGTCTACTGCCCATATCACGCTGTTATGACGATTCACAGAAACAGATAAAGTAAACTTGGATTCAGCTGACCACAAAATCCTGTTCTGCAAATCATTGTCCATATCCATTAACCCAAGCAATGTCTCACATGCCTCAACGTGCCTGTCAAAATCATCCTCAGATAGTTGGTGAATTAATCTGGGTACATATGTTTTTGCATTAAGGTCTTTTAGTATTATTCGAATCGATTATCGGCTTAGGTAGGTGATGTTTGATGAAGGACAAGTTGATAATGGTGTGTTACTGGCGAGTTGTTGTTGAATGACCGCTCTACTTTCCTCAGTTCGAACAGTACGAGGCCGACCTGGTGACTGTTTTGGAAGAATGCTGCCGGTTTCATTTAACTGCTTGTTTATTCTGCCGATGGTTCTGTCAATTGCATCGGTGCGGTACATTCTTTGACAAGTTGTCTGTGAACTTCAGCCGAATTTCCAGATACAGAATACAAGCGTACAGCACAAATTTTCTGTCTCACGATATCCTCCGTCATATTAGGGCGTCTAATTCACAATGAACTGAACTAATGCAAAGACAAACGCGTGCAGCACAGTGAGCATAGCTCACCCCGATCCGTATCTCGTGATGCACCTCACCCTGTTGCATATCACATGATGCACCTCACCCTGTTGCATATCTCGTGATGCACCTCACCCCGATCCGTATCTCGTGATGCACCTCACCCTGTTGCATATCACGTGATGCCTGTGCGTGTTGAAGCGGTCACATCCATTTACGAGTAATCATGTTTTGTTTTGCACCAAAGAATAATCATAAACTTAGCTGTTTGTTGCAGGTATCGTTCTTCAAAATGTGCCCAGGTTTCTGTATCACCTTGTATGTATATGCAATATGCATATATATATTTGCCGATTCGGAACGGCGTTGGCTGTCCAGGTCGATGCATTGCAATTTGGTCCATGCAATTGCAAACTCGGACGCGGTCTATTTGGAAACCATGTTTGCACAGCATCGATGCAAACAGCTCGTTTCCCAGCGTGTGGAAAGTTTGTAGCTGGGTCCTCTTCATGCCAGTTGGGGATCGTCTCCTTCAAACCAGTCTTATTTCGGGCAACTGCAACATGAAGACACAACTCATGTTTATGGGGCGTTTGTCATATTTACCATGCTTGCCAACGATTGGGCAGGAATTTGTCATTTGTTCAGGGCGCTTACTGCGGTGATAACTCGACTAGTCTTCATGAAAGACTCCGTGAGGTCTTTAACACACACCAGCTAACGCTAGCATGCTGATGAGACACCCAGCTTCAAGTCCATCTGGGGGGCGGTGCACTTAGTGCAGTATAATGTAACACCCTGCCTGTGAAGCAACAACCCGACAGTTTATCGTCTGATCGGGAATCTAACCCAGGCTAGACGGCTCAAAGTTAAGGAAGCTAACTTGATCGGAGTTGGCCCACCAACTAAATGATGATGGATTAAATGGCCTACTCATCTTTGTGCATTTCCTTCATGAATTATATAACAATAACTAAAATAATTAGAAGTGACTCAAAAAATAATATTATTACTGAACGGAAAGTGCAGGAAAGTATCTGTTTTAAAGTCCCTTGGCACCATCCCTTCAAACTGCTCGGGAATATGAATGGTTAAAAGGAAAAAAACCATTGGAAGAATACAACAATGCAAGATAAAATGTCTTATTTACAAGCCTTCAAAATTGTTTCACCTGTGGCGAAGAAGTAATAAATACCATACATCGATATCTAGTCTGTGGCCGGTGCACCTTTGGAAACGTGTATCTGCTTCCAGAGCCAGAAGTTTCATGACAACGCACGTCCTTCATTACCTCCGCCACCGAAGGTGGGCGGGGGTTGTTTTCACTCCTATCTGTCTGTCTGTCTGTCTGTGAAGAGGATATCTCAAAAAGTTGTGGACGGATTCGGACGAAATTTGGTTGAGACGTTTGGTGTGTCACAAGGACGAATTGATTCCATTTTGGTGAACATTTGGATCTGCATCCGGATCAGAGACCTTTTTTATTTTTTAAGTGATTCTTCACCATTGATTGATAGAGCTAAAACCAATATATAGCACGATATCTCAAAAAGTCATGGACGGATTCGGACGAAACTTAGTGGACTAGCTGGGTGTTGGACAAGAAAGAATTGATTCAATTTTCGTGAAGATGGAATACTGATCCGGATACGAGAATTTTTTAATTATCAAAGTGATTCTTCACCAATGAGAGATAGGGCCAAAATCGATACATAGCAAGATGTTTCAAAAAGTTGTGGATGACTTGTGACAAAGCTAGGCAGATGAGTTGGTGAGGTGACAAGAACAAGCCGATTAGGTTTTGGTTCAGGTCTTAATCCAGATGTGGCCTATCAGTAAGATACAAAACAAACTGTTCAGTCTGGCGGAGGTGTGCTCTCTACCAAGTGCCGATCTAGTTTTGCTAATGATTCAGAATTAAATATATTTATAAATGTGAAATAAGGCTGTCTTAGCTGTCTTCCTTTTCGTCCACTTCACAAAATCTATGTCGCTGGGCACAGCAAACAATTTTACAGTGGGCAAATTTTAAGAATTAGAGTTCAAAGAAGGGATTGTTACCAAGTGTGCCATTTCAGGTAAATTATCTTCTCCAGACACAGGTGTTGACACATTTACCAAGTAGTTATTTCAAACCTCACACACATCTGTCTGATTTTAGAGTTTCTTGAACGTGCCTGACCCCCTATGATCTTAGAATAGATGCAGAGATTGGCCCGGTTGGTACTTGGAAGGTAGACCTTCGGTGATAGGTGGTGTGTTGTCGGCTCAAGGCCTGCAGGTAACCTTCTCATCTCTGAGCTGTCTGGATGTGTTTTCATTTGGAGCTGAATCAGATTTAGTTAGGCAGTTAAGAGGAAGCATCTTTCATTTTTTCAGGAAAGCACCAAATTTGGCACAGATGTAGTATGGACCTATACAATTGTTTTCCTGGGGGGCGCCAAAAAATTCAGAAATTTTGAAATTAAAATTTAATCCTGAGGGGCACCGTGAAAAAGGGGAGAAAACGGGTATTGATTCGAACTGTAGATTCTGATATTGTGGTCTTGGCAATAGCACACTACTTTACCTACCAGTCACACGGTGTGGAGGAACTCTGGATTGCCATTGGCACTGGTAAAAGCTACCGCCACCTTGCCATCCATAAAATTGCCACCGGCCTTGGCCGCAGGAAGTTCGAGTCTTTGCCATTATTTCATGCCTTCACTGGCTGTGACACAGTGTCATTTTTTGCCCAAATTGGGAAAAAGACAGCCTGGAAGGCTTGGGAGGCATACCCCAGCATCACGCAGACCTTTCATGCTCTCGCTTATAGGCCATCTGTGGACGCTATTACTATGGAACTGCAGAGCATAGAAAGATATGTTGCCATCCTCTATGACCGGACTACCGAGATAAAGACAGTGAATGACATGCGCCGACACTTGTTCACGAAGAAGGCAAGAACAATTGATCACATTCCCCCAACAGCAAACGCCTTCGAACAACACCTAAAACGTGCATGTTTTCAGGCTGGACACGTATGGAGTCAGGCACTTGTGCCCTACCCAGAACTTCCATCACCAGCTGATTGGGGCTGGATGAAAACAGGGACTTCTTGGACACCAATTTGGACCACAATACCACTGATACAGGAGGCATGTTCAGAGCTTACAAGCTGCATGTTCAGAGTTCAAGAGGCATGTTCAGAGTAAGTCGGCCTGTAAAGGCAACTGTAAATGCTCCAGGGCAAATCTGCCCTGCACATCACTGTGTGACTGCGATGGACAGTGCTTGTAGTACTACGCGTCTGTGCGAGAGCCTCCACCTTTCAAGTGCCCACAATATTTTAAGTTAAAACTGCAACTGTGTGTAACTTTGATTAATTAATACCATTCCATTGTTATCAGAGACCAATAAAACAATGTGTATCACTTGGAATTGAAATTTTACCTAAAATACTATGACAGATTCAAGGAAAATGGAAAAAAAGGGCGGTCATGTTGAAATTCAATATGGCGGTCACCAGGGGTTGTGAATTTTTGGGCGCCCCTCAGGAAAACAATTGTATACATCCATATTACATCTGTGCCAAATTTGGTGCTTTCCTGAAAAAATTAACGATACGCCCTATTTTTCGGTCTTAACTGCCTAAGTAATTATAATTGCCATCCCGGCGCAGTACAAGCAGAGGGTGCTGCATCCTAGATTACATCGTCTTTCTGGTGTAGGGGACGGAAAGCCAGAATTTCGGTCGTGGATCTTCATGAGATACCCCCACTGTATCCCTCGAAAACGGTATGCTATTGTTTGCCAGTACCCTGTCTAAATTCCCAGCGTCGACATAAACTTAGATCGGTAAAGGTATATTAAGGTGAAGTTATATTGGTTTAGTGATAACAATGTTTAGTTTAGTCGCTCTTCAATCCCACTCCTCCCTCCAGGTCTTTAAAACAGCTGTTCACCACCATCTCTTATCTTCTCCCATCCAAAACCTTGATATTTTCTATCCCCGTTAATTCACCCCAAATCCACTTTTTTGAAATACCAACTTCTATCTTTCCTGGAAGTCCGAGCAGTGTCCATGTGTTTTATACCTCTCACACCCCCTTCCCATGCTTCCTCCCCGCAAGCTCTCTCCCTTCCACAGATCTCCCGATGTCCCTGTTCTCTGCTGTTGTACTTGTTTGCTTCCCTCTCTCTCCCCATCTTGTCTCCCGCTCCCCTTATTATATGTTTTATGTGTTGGGGTTTTTTTTTTTTTTGTGATTAATGTTAGCGCTTACACGAGCCTCGATCTTGCATACAAAAAAATGAAAAGGATAACCAAAGTACAACTTTCCTTGAAAGCTGTTATAACTGTAACAAAAGCAGACAGCTCCATTCAAATAATAATTGTGATCATTTTGTATCAAAAATAAAACGACAGATCTACATATGCTTGTCATGGAAAGCAAAAAACAACTAGAACGCCACTCAGTAGAGCGCATACTCCCGCCGTGGATCAAGTTGGAATAGTACGATTTCACAAACGTTTGAGGGAGTAGTTCAGTGACAACACAAGACAAGACAGACATTGCACAGATATATATTTAGAATATATAGAAGATGATGTTAAAAAAAAACAAGGCAATTTCACTTACATTTTCGGATTCAGCGTTCAATTCTATATAAGTGAGTGTATTTTGAGGCATGTGCGACTTCAAATAAAATTGTAAGCCAGAAAAAACGTTCGTTTCATTCCTTCGGGATACAACATGTAAAACTGGCCCAAGCGTCAAAACAAAACTCGCTCATTTTAAGTCGTACAAGCTAATGCGACCACTCTTTCTTCTGGGAAGAATCCCGTGCACAAGCGGGTCACACTTATAACTCACCTAAGTCTTTATAAGTTCATCAAATACTGACACCGCGATTGACATTCGCTGAGGTAAATCATAAATGATGATATCTCTTCTGAGGTAAAAAAAGAAAAGAAAAAAAGTTTTAAAGCATTATTCGTATCAACCGATACATTTTATGAAATGGGGGAACCTAATACACACTTTGGTGGTTTTAAAATGACAGAATATATGTTATTAGAAGAAACAAAAAGAGCCTTGAAGACGACGCTGCTAACAAAATACACTGCTCTAACACATAACCACGAGTTTAAACTACATTTACAACAAATATGAAAACTATTTTCATATCACAATGTTAAATATAGAATATATAGAAGATAATGTTAAAAAAAAATGAGCCCTATCTTCCATTGGTAAACAATCCTTCAAAAAATTCCTGGATCCGGAATAATATCCTGAGCTTCACCAAAAAATAATCAATTCTTCCTTATCCCAAGGGCAATCATCCCACCAACTTTCATCCAAATCCGTTCAGAACTTTTCCAGATATGTTGTTCACAAACACACACACACACACACACAGACACGATCGAATGCATTACTCCCAACAACTCGTAGTTCAACTAGAGTTCCGTTTTTTAAATTTGTTCATTATAGTCAATTAGGTTCGAGTAATACGCTTTGCGGCCTACCTAATAAAGAAGTGGATTGTAATTCCAAAATAGGTAGTCAGGTTCACTATGTTTTTTCGTTCAAAATCATGGTAGATTAGCAAACCTATACATTTTTGGAAACGTTATTACATGGAAAATCTGAAAATCAATGTTTACATTTGCCAGTTCCGACCAATTCGATTCGACCAATTCGACCATTCGACCAATCGCTTCGATCGACCATTCGACAATTCGATCGATTCGATTCGATTCATCGAATTCGATTCGATCGACCATTCGACCAATTCGATTTGCCAATCAATTTGACCGACCTTTGCTTGTGTGGAACGGACTGCGAAAACGATGCGGACTATATTGTCGGATACGACACACAGGACAGTGATGACGAACTCTAAATGGCATATTCTGTAATCGTGTATGTTTGATGCCATTGACTGCCTGTGTATATTTTGTCATTGACTGCCTGTGTAGATGTGAAGTTATACTGACTGCATGTGTATATATGATTTTGCTGACTGCCTGTGTATGTTTGGTGATATGAATTATTCTGACACATTGTGATGTTATTAACTGCCTGTACAAAATGATAACATGTATTTGATTATGCAACTTGTCGCGAATATAAAGACAGTATTTTGCAATTCAAAACCTTTGATTCGTGTCTTACCATTCCCCATAGCACTAATTTGATACTTTCATTGGATTCCTTGTCCCTGAAAATATAGGTTTAGTATATTTTAAAAGGTTTTTAGGGTAATTAGAGGCAGAAATAGAACAAAATATGTATTTTACAGTGGCCATTTTGAAAATCCAAAATGGCCGCCATACAGGTATCTCTCCAAATGTAAACATTGATTTTTAGTTTCCTTATGCTATAACCTTTCCAAAAATGTATAGGTTTGCTAATCTACCATGATTTTGAACGAAATATAATTTATTGACATAGTGAACCTGACTGAGGCTCCAGTTTGGAAGACGCGATCAAACAGTTAAAATGCGAAATTGTGTGAAGTACAACAACTCGGTTCATGAAACGGTAGAAAAATTGAGGAAAATATTTCGTTGATTGACTTTATGTCAGGCCATGGACATGCTGATCACCCCTTGTGTAATCTCGTAGCAAACATTAATATTACAGTTTAAAAAAAAAATTGAAAATAAAAACCTAAAGCTCCTGGAGGAATGAAACGACAAGGGATTGCGATGTGGCTGCCGCGAAATATATAAAGGAGAGGTGACGGACACATATATGACCTGTAGGAAGATCCTCGGTATGGTGGAGATTAGCGAGGAAAAAAAAATGAATGGAAATGGGAGACGACATGAGATGGCGGAGAGCTGCAACTGTGATGCAGCGGGGGGGAGAAATACGATTGCATAGACACAGGGAGGCGATGCCGCAGACTCCAGCCGTTTTGCAAGGGCTGGCGGTGGTGCAAACACCTCCAACATCCACTTCCCTTCCTGCCACTCCTCTCTGTCTTCCAACCATATGAAGTGCACATCTCCACAATGTAATGGCACATTGCTGGAGCATCCTCTTTGAAGATAAGTAGGTGGATTATAGCGGCGACATCCTGAACAAATTACAAATTCCTGTCCCCCATCCCGAAGACAAGCAGAATGGTGACCCTTATCCTTATCCGGTCTTTGTACTTGACCTTATCCAAAGATGAATTCCATTGTTGGACCTTGCAGACTTAGGGCTAAGGGAGAAGATGGATGGATGGATCTCGTGACCACGACAGCACAATCCCTCATGAATGTTGTCGGCTGTGAATCCCTCGTGGCTCCAAAGGTTGTTGCGCATTTCTATGCCTCCGCAGCCAAAGGTGCTCGAGGCATTCTCGTTTCGGGTTGTCCATCTGTACGTGAGCGTACGAACTGTGATACGAAGATGAACTTATCAGATTAGAGTTTGGGTTGAAAAGGCCAAATGTCTATGGTCATGTTGAAGGAGCTGCGCTCCAACGCGAGTCGGAAGAATTGACGCGACCAAAGACGGAATTCGTCCGAGTTGCTTTATTGAAACAAAACAGCTCAGGTATTCTGACAAGCCCGTTTATCGGGCAGCAATATATATACACATTTATGCCGGGGCGTTTGCCCGGGAAAACCGAGACCGGGCATGCCCGGGTGTCAAGGGCGAGTCCTGGAAAGGCGAGTCTGGACATGCCCGGGCGTCCTGGACGCGGCCTGGCAAGTCGAGGCTGGGCGTGCCCGAGCGCTCTGGGCGAGCCCTGGAAAGGCGAGTCTGGACATGCCCGGGCGTCCTGGACACGGCCTGGCAAGTCGAGGCTGGGCGTGCCCGGGCGCTCTGGGCGAGCCCTGGAAAGGCGAGAGCGGGCATGCCCGGGAAAGACCAGACCGGGCGTGCCCGGGAGGTTCGGGCGTGCCCGGGAACAGCGAGTCCGGGCATGCCCAGGAGAGGCGCGTCTGGGCCCGTCCGGACGAGCCCGGCATGGCGATCGCGCCCTGGCCGCGTCCTGGCAGGTGCAAGGCGATTGTGTACATTCAGCGGGAACCGCTACAATGTGATCTTTAATTGAAAATCTTTGTTACCACAATAACTTGTGAACCAAAGAAGGGATTTTAACCAAACTTGGCACAAGTCTGGACTGCGATACAACGATGAACTGATTCAATTTTGTGTTCAACAGGTCAAAGGTCATGTGTCCTTTGAAAATCATTTTGCAGATCATAACTCAAGTTCATTTGAAGCATTTGATATTTTATAGATTACACGTCTGCAGTTGGGTGGGTATATATATATATATATATATATATATTCTTAACCTTTGTTAATTTCTGCAACTGTTTGTTTCTGCAACTGGTACGTCCTCCTTCCTTGACCTCGTAATGATTAACTTTCCATCCAATCTCTCCTGTTCCTTTTCTGCACCTCCTGGCTCTTCTGATCATTTCCTTGTCAAGAGTCCAAAGCTGGGCACCAAACCGTTAATCCGTTAATCGTTAATTAACGGTTAACTTTTTCGTTAACGATTTAACTTTTACGTTAACTTTGACAAACATTATCGGACTAACTAACTTCCGTTACATTTAACTTCCGTTAACTCAAGTCTGCTAACCCAAAAATTTCATGGTCTACCCGGTTTGTGGGAGGGATCTAAGCACGGGCAGCGTCTCCGGTCCGCGCCGGAACTCCATTTATTTTTATGGGTCCCTCGGGACAACCAACAACAACAACCACGTAGTTGCTTCTCAATTGCAGGTGCGGGCACTTCAAACATACATTACAGTTTGATTCGGAACGATCGGCTTGGCGAGCGATATCAATCTGAATGGTAATGAACGCACCTCTGTGCTGTAATGTGCTGTAATGTGCTGTAATGTGCTGTAATGTGCTGTTCTGTTCTGTTCTGTGCTGTTCTGTTCTGTTCTGTGCTGTTCTGTTCTGTTCTGTGCTGTGCTATATGTCATGTATGCAGTGCAAATATTCACCGTTGTATCCCTACACCGGGACCGGGTTGTATCCCTACGCCAGACGACCTCGGATGGCGCTGCTGGGAATCGGGCCTTGATCGGCAGAGTGAATAAACGCGTACGACAATTGATCGCAGTTTGTCGAGATACTTTACATGGCGACGAGGATAAACATCTAGATCATGACTTCTTTCGGCCATATCGATGAATTCGACCCTCATGAGGGGGATTTTGACACGTATTCTGAGCGGTTGTCTTTCTACTTCGAGGCGAACGGCATCGCGACCGAAGCCCTGATGAAGGCCGTCTTCCTGTCCGTTTGCGGAGGTGAGACGTTCACACTCGTTAAAAACCTGATTCGGCCTCGGACAATCCAGGAGCTCACGTATGCAGAGCTCAAGGCCGCTTTGAAGGAACATTGCAACCCATCTCCTTCAGTCATCCTGTGTCGGTTTAATTTTCACATGTGCAGACAGCAGCAAGGTCAGTCGATCGCAGACTTCATTGCACACCTCAAAAAACTGTCACATCTGTGTGAGTTTGGGGACACGATCGATGACATGCTCCGTGATTTGCTGGTGGTTGGCATGTCCGATGACCGCACTCGTAGACGCCTGCTTGCTGAGAGAAGACTGACGTTCCAAAATGCCAGAGACAACGCCATTTCCATGGAAAGTGCTGAACGCAACGCTACAAGTACAAGCATCGGTGCCACTCGCTCGTCTGGTACCAGCCCTGCTGTGAATCGGTTGGATCATGTTCAGCCAAAACGTTGGAACAAGGCTCCTCGTCAGAAGCCAGTGCAGTCTCAAACCCACAACAACTGTTTTCGGTGCAACGGAAAGCACCCTCCGGAGACGTGTCGGTTCAAAGTTGCCACCTGCCATTTCTGTTCGAAAACTGGCCATATTGCTCCACCTTGCATCACTCGCAAATCGGGAAAAGGAAAAGCTGCTGACAAGATTCATCAGTTTATCGGTTCGGAGGAACCCGAGCTTGACCAGGTGAGCTCTGTTTCCGACAACTCAGAATCGTATGACCTGCTTCATATTGATTCTCACCATAGGCGGGACCCTCTTCTTGCCAATGTTGTCGTCAACAATCGACCATTGCAAATGGAGGTCGACACTGGTGCGGCCGTCTCGCTCATCAGCCATGCTGTTTTCACAAACCTGTGGAGTGATGCTGACCGACCCCATCTGAAACCTACTACCTATGGACTCTCCACCTATACAGGTGAGAAGATTGTTCCCTGCGGTACATGTGACGTCACGGTGGGCTACGATAACCGTGAGTTTCACCTACCCCTGATCGTCATTCCTGGAAAGGGCCCTTCCTTACTCGGCAGGAACTGGTTGAGCATGATTCGACTGAAGTGGGAAAGCATTCATCAACTCCGGGCAGCCAACATTTCTCCTACCGCAGCATACACACTCAAAAGTGTGTAGTATCTCGACAAACTGCGATCAATTGTCGTACGCGTTTATTCACTCTGCCGATCAAGGCCCGATCCCCAGCAGCGCCATCCGAGGTCTGGCGTAGGGATACAACCCGGTCCCGGTGTAGGGATACAACCCGGTCCCGGTGTAGGGATACAACCCGGTCCCGGTGTAGGGATACAACCCGGTCCCGGTGTAGGGATACAACGGTGAATATTTGCACTGCATACATGACACTATAGTGTGCTGTACTGTGCTGTAACGTACTGTATTGTACTGTGCTGTAGTGTTCTGTAATGTGCTGTGCCATAGTGTGCCATAGTGTGCTGTAATGTGCTGTATTGTACTGTATTGTACTGTGCTATAGTGTGCTGTGCTATAGTGTGCTATAGTGTGCTGTGCTGTACTGTGCTGTAACGTACTGTGCTGTAACGTACTGTATTGTACTGTGCTGTAGTGTTCTGTAATGTGCTGTTCTGTACTGTGCTGTGCCATAGTGTGCTGTACTGTGCTGTATTGTACTCTATTGTACTGTGCTGTAGTGTGCTGTGCTGTGCTATAGTGTGCTGTACTGTATTGTGCTGTGCTATCGTGTGCTGTGCTGTGCTGTGCTATAGTGTGCTGTACTGTATTGTACTGTATTGTGCTGTGCTGTGCTATCGTGTGCTGTAATGTGCTGTGCTATAGTGTGGTATGTGGGCCCCGCATTTTTTTTTTAAATCGGGCCCCTTAACATGTAAGGCCGGCCCATGTTCTAAAGACCCAAAAAGGCTTATTTTATAGTTTTGGCACTTTTTTAGGTGGTTTTAGAGC
This sequence comes from Myxine glutinosa, assembly GCF_964187855.1. Lineage (NCBI taxonomy): Eukaryota > Metazoa > Chordata > Myxini > Myxiniformes > Myxinidae > Myxine > Myxine glutinosa. Next base: position 155,814,714 of record NC_136265.1, on the reverse strand, counting down.
AAAAAACTGTTTTTTTTTGTTTTTTGTTATAGGAAAAATTAACGTTAACGGTTTATCGATAACTTTCGTTACATTTTAAACGAATTAACTGATTAACGGTTATCGAAGTTAACTTTTTGGTTAACGGTTAACTAAGTTAACTTTGTGATTAACTGTGCCCACCTTTGGTCAAGACCTATGGGATGGGTATAGTCAAGTCAAGACCTTTGGAGTCTCTCTGGCTATTGTAAGGGAGCAACCTCAACGATGCAGAACATAGTTATTCGCACAAGCCATCTGGCAAGCATTGCATTCTGTCCTCTCGCAAAAGGATTGGACCGTCATCTCCACAGCACCTGATATTGATTCCGCCTGGGAATACTTACACAAAGCCTACTTTCTCTCATGCACTGCTTTATTCCATGTGGCTATCCTATCCTATCCATATTTCATTCTGTGAGAATGTATTTGCTAACTCCAACGCAAATCCAGTAGTCTGCATAGGTAAGAAAATCAAAACTAAGAATCTGATATGAACAATTCATCACCTTTGTCAATTTATCGTCACCCATCTCTCAACTACACATGGGAGATTTCAGATACTTGTCACATTTTTAAACATCAAAAGTTGTGTTTTAGATCCTGGCTTAATGACATCTGTGCATGATAATCAACCGACAAACACAACTATTTACTGCATTCATCATTCATCATCTCTTCTCTCTCATCATCATCATACTAAAATACGCAATTTGGTGTCTACCTGGCTTAGATACATTCAGTCGTTACTTTTCCAACCTCAACCAAACTTGACATGAGACTAAGGCTCACACGATGGAGGTGGCAGCATCTTCACTTGCCCCCTCCCCATAGGGATTGTCTGTCTTGGACAAAATCCGTGTTGAGGTGTATATCCGTGTTAAGATAGCTAATCATGGCATTTTTCCAAAGCCGCTTATAATAACAAAAGTAATAACAACACCAATGATAATAGCATAATATTAATGTTATGACAAAACGATATTAATCCCAATAATATCCTCCCACCCCAATGGGGTTATTTCCTCCTTGGACAAAGGCCGTGTTACCGTGTATAAATAAATACCTTATCGTGGCATTTTGTTGGGCACCCCAAAAATATTGTAAACCACAAACACGTATGATTACCTTTTGAAACAGTCGCTACTGCTGTTTAACACGAAACTGAAATGGAGGAAACTTGGCTGTGTCCAGTTACCAAGCAGCTAAGCCAGCAGCAATGGAGTGCTTGCTTGAATGCTCCTGTATACTGTATATGTGAATACAGTGAGTGTACTTGTATGAAACATTCCATTCAATATTCTCAGGTTCTAAGGCTCCACCATCTCTGTATTGACGATTTGGATTTCACATCTAAGGCCAATGAAATGCATCAGTGCTTCACCGATCCTGGATATCCAACTTCACTTGTGGAAAAAAGCTCTTCATGTCTGCCAAATTGAAAGACGCAATCTTAACAACAAAAAATAATAATTGGAGAATGATGAATGAATCCTTCTCACTCAGGTTGATCATCCCCACAGTCTTACTCCTCAGTCACATTTGCTCTACGGCTAGGATACGGCGGCCGTACCCCCCCTAAATTGACAGAAACGTGCGGCGGCCGCAGAGTTTCTGAGGTGGCCTCAGGGTGGCCCTAGGGCGTATGGCTATCTTTTACAGGCCGTAGGGGTCGCCGTGGAATTATAGCGCGGAGTTATAACTTTTTTCATTTCTAGGTCGGCCGTAGCAATTCGACAAGCCGTAGCCATGACAACTGTAAGTGCTGTTATACATATGAAAAAGAACTGGTATATATACACACTCGTTACCGTCCGTCTGGCCACACGTTCGCCTTAGGGGCCCCCTGCGGTCGCCTTGCGGGCACCTTGAGGCTACCTTGCGTCTGCCTTGACAATTCTATGGCCGCTGCAGGGACGCCCTAAGGTCGCCGTGCGACATCAAATCAAAGACCGTACGGCACCCCCACGTTTTCGGTCTCCACAATTTCTAAATACCCCGTGCGGCTACCCGAAAAATAAAAACATATGTGACTGCTACATTGTGTGACCGTGGAAATACTGCGGCCGCCCTATAATTGCTAGTGGCCGTAGATTTTTTAGACCCTACGGCCGCCGAGCCAAATGTGACAAGCATTACAGTTAAAACAAGAAGAAAAAGACATAAAATGTCATAGCCCCCGCCGTGGTTTTAGTAATTTTGCTGTACGGTGTAAAAGGCTGTCAGTCGGCCATCTTTGGTCAGATGACAAAACAAAATCTTCTGCATATGTATACTCATGTATTGTCTTTGTTCCAAGTTTGAACAAAATGGGACCATGCATGTTCAATAAATGTTTGGGGATACATTTAAGTAACAAAATGGCCACCAGTCGGCATCTTGGACCTGTTCTCGAAAAGAAATGACTGCATATGTAAGCCATCATTCATTATCTGTGTGCAATGATTTAACAAGATCGGTAAATGCATGTCCGAGAAAAGGTTGATGACGTGTTCAATATCGGGTGTTTTTTCAACTAAAATGGCCGACAGTCCACCAGTCTTTGATCAGACCGCAAAATAAAGTGAGTTGCACATGTACGCCATCATGTACTGTGCTAGTGCCAAGTTTGAACAGAATCAGACCACGCATGTCCGAGAAATTATTGGAGACGTGTTTAAGTAACAAAATGGCCGCCAGTTGGCCATCTTGGATCTGATCTAAAAACAAAATGATTTGCATATGTACGCCATCATGTATTGTCTTTGTGCCAAGTATGAACAAAATCGGTCCATACATCTCCGAGATATGGTTGCGGACGTACATTTGCACGGACCGATGACCGAGACCAAATCCATAAGCCCCCGTTTTGGATTAAGGTCAACAAGGACTAATAATTATTATCCAGAGAAATAAATAAAAATTCATAACGACACAGAAACCGTTTTATATATATATATATTCTTTTAACCACCTTTTTTTCATTCAAACGTGTAAAAATTGCAAAAAAAAATGATTAAAGGCACAATACCTTCCAATCTCCCACCAAGAACATTCAAATGCAAGTGCAGTAGTTGCAACTCCTCTGGCTTTATCAACCATGTCACATCAATGACCGAATCACATGATCAATATTACCGATTACTTCACTTGTACCACCTCCAATGTAACTTACTGCATTTTATGCTCACGTTGCAACAAACTATCGTGGAAGCTAAAAGTTTTCAGCAAGCATATTGGTTCACGAGTTATCAAGTGACCACTATATTCGTCATGTGTGTGTTTGTGTGTCTGTGTGTCTGTCTGTCCGCAGCATAACTACCCGATGATATCATCCGATCTTGATGAAACTTGGGTGGGAGGTTGATGTCATGATCTAGTTGTGTCCTGCCTAGAGTGGGCGTATTGTGCCCATTGTGGGCGGAGCCACGGCCGAAAAAGATGTCTTTTTAGGGGGTAATCGAGTTCAAGCTACATCTTCTCCGAGGGGTTTGGTGGAATCCAACAGGGGTTTCGGTATTTGGTTAGGCCAATGTCATGTGTCTAGCCCCACGGAGCTCGACTTTTCATTTTTAAAAATTTATTTATTTATTTATTTTTCATTTCATTTTTCACCGAATTTTCGGTGTTGTGTAGCTAACTAACCTCATAACTGATTATACATTATTTCCTATCTCATTTCAAGGTCAGTAACCTTCGTTTTGACATTTCCGGGTCTGGCCTGTCCGGGCCTGTTTCGGTTACAGTCCGTCCTTTGTCATTGAATACCGCTCGTTCGTGAACCGTCGTCGTCTCCTGACTTGTACTGGCTTATATTTCCTCCACACCTTTGAGCCGGTTATGTAGCTGCGTGAGTGAGGATGAAGGGCGGCTTTGTCTGGGTACATGTTCGCTCTCAATGAGGCTGAGGCTTTGCACGGAAGTGGTTGTGTGTGGGTTAGTCTGGGATGTAGCTGTGTGAGGATGAGTGTTTGATGAACGTTTGCCATGATAAAGCTTGTGTGGTAGTTCGCATAACATGGCTATGTCATGCTTGTCATGGCTGACCCTCACACTACTTCATCCTCATTATAAATAGTCATGGCTTGCTTCGAATACAGTTTCACATCAAAATGCTTTCCAATTTTCCCCTGTCGTGTAACAGCCTCAGGATGTTTCAGAAAATCAATCAGGATTTGAGGGGTAATGCTTGTGGAAGAGCAACAAGTCGCCATCATTGAACTAGAATGCACGCATGTGACATTGTGTGGTGATGCATGAGGCGTGAGATTTCACAATTTGAGGAACAAATCGATGAATGAGATTGCACTCGCCTGTTTGACTTCGCTGCCTCTAATCGGCAGAAACACAATTCAGAGTTGAGAAATTGCTTTGGACTGTTTGATGCTCCCATCTGAACACGTTGATCATGATGCGGGAATTCCAGGTTCAGATCACGTGCATTCTCTTGATAAGTCTGTCAAATGTGTGTCGTCTGACTTGCTTGTACAAGTTCGTCCATGATGCCAATTGGGCCAAATCCTTACTTGATCTTTGATTAAGGGGGAAAAAAAGTTTACAATGATCAGTGACCTTGATTACGGTAGTTAGATTGTACCCACTCACCTAACTCTTCAGCAACCTCCCTAGGGGCGGATCCAGGAATTTCAAGACGGGGGGGAGGGGGGGGTGCATGAAACGATAGCGCTGGGGGGGGGGGGCAGGGGGGGTCTGGGGGTTCTCCCCCAGTTAATTTTAAAAAAATGATCGTCAGAAACGGCATTTCGTGCGTTCTTGGAGGTTTCTGCAGTTCCTTGTGTTCTTCCCTGGTCCAACAGTTCGGCAGATCCGCACCCCCTGCACCCCCCCCCCCTGTATCCGCCCCTGCTCCCCCATTAGTGATAATGAACCAATCGATCAATTACCAACAACCTCCGTTGGTGTATAAATCATTACCTCGGCCACCGAAGGTGGATGGAGGTTATGTTTTCACCTCTGTCTATCTGTGTTTGTTATCTGCTCTGCGGGGGGAAATGGCCTCTAAAGGTGGTTCTATCTGTTTTTTGTCTGCTCTGCGGGGGGAAATGGCCTCTAAAGGTGGTTCTATCTGTTTTTTGTCTGCTCTGCGGGGGGAAATGGCCTCTAAAGGTGGTTCTATCTGTTTTTTGTCTGCTCTGCGGGGGGAAATGGCCTCTAAAGGTGGTTCTATCTGTTTTTTGTCTGCTCTGCGGGGGGAAATGGCCTCTAAAGGTGGTTCTATCTGTTTTTTGTCTGCTCTGCGGGGGGAAATGGCCTCAAAGGTGGTTCTATCTGTTTTTTGTCTGCTCTGCGGGGGGAAATGGCCTCTAAAGGTGGTTCTATCTGTTTTTTGTCTGCTCTGCGGGGGGAAATGGCCTCTAAAGGTGGTTCTATCTGTTTTTTGTCTGCTCTGCGGGGGGAAATGGCCTCTAAAGGTGGTTCTATCTGTTTTTTGTCTGCTCTGCGGGGGGAAATGGCCTCTAAAGGTGGTTCTATCTGTTTTTTGTCTGCTCTGCGGGGGGAAATGGCCTCTAAAGGTGGTTCTATCTGTTTTTTGTCTGCTCTGCGGGGGGAAATGGCCTCTAAAGGTGGTTCTATCTGTTTTTTGTCTGCTCTGCGGGGGGAAATGGCCTCTAAAGGTGGTTCTATCTGTTTTTTGTCTGCTCTGCGGGGGGAAATGGCCTCTAAAGGTGGTTCTATCTGTTTTTTGTCTGCTCTGCGGGGGGAAATGGCCTCTAAAGGTGGTTCTATCTGTTTTTTTGTCTGCTCTGCGGGGGGAAATGGCCTCTAAAGGTGGTTCTATCTGTTTTTTGTCTGCTCTGCGGGGGGAAATGGCCTCTAAAGGTGGTTCTATCTGTTTTTTTGTCTGTCTGTCTGTGAACAAGATATCTCAAAAAGTTCTGGACGGATTCGGACGAAATTTGGCAGAGATGTAGCGTATGTGACAAGGACGAAATGATTCGATTTTGGTGAAGATCCGGATTCGGATTTGGCTAGTAGAATTTTTAAGCGATTCTTCACCATTGGGAGAGAGGTCCAAAAACGATGCATAGCAGGATATCTCAAAAAGTTGTGAACGGATTCGGACGAAACTTGGTGGATAGGTTGGGTGTCTGACAAGGAGGAATCGATTTGATTTTGGTGAAGATCTGAATTTGGATTCGGACACGATAATTATTTAATTTTAAGTGATTCTTCACCATTGAGAGATCGGGTGAAAAAGGATATATAACATGATATTTCAAAAAGTTATGGACGAGTTATGACTGAACTTGGTGGACGAGTTGGTTAAGTGACAAGAACAAGGAGATTAGATTTTGATTCAGGCCCGAATCCAGATCCGGACTATCAGTGGGATACAAAACGTAACCTGTTCAGTCTGGCGGAGGTATGCGCTCTACCGAGTGCTGTTGTAGTTTAAATTGCCTCTGTCTTATTGACGACCTTTACGAACATCTTCATTCTGCTACCAATAGTTCCTATTGGTAGGAAGCCTAAATATTTACAGTATTTATGGACAATGAATCTGTCTCTGAATGTGATACAACATTGGTTGTAGGATTTTTGGAAGCATGTGTCTGCTGCAGTGTCTCAGTGGCATCACTTGACTGATGTAGATAACTGTAGTCCATGTAGCAGAGGTGGTGGTATATCTAACCTCTATGGCAACAGTCTTTACCTGCAGTCTGTAGGAGGAGCTCCTCATTGTTGTTGTCTATGGCTGCCTGCTTGGATTGTCGTAAGGTTCACAATAGTCCTTGAGCCCAGACCCCAATTTTCACATATTGGTACCACCCAGAGGGACCAAACCAAATTGCTATTTTCAGCTTGCTAGATGTCCCTAGTTTACATTTTGGTATGATAGCCTTTGTAGATGAGTAGCTTAATGGTGGTTATCACCTCATATGTAAACATACCCTGCGCAAAAAAGACGAAACACACGTTTTTCCTTTTTTTTTTTTTTTTTGTATACTGAATCGAGGCTCGTGAAAGAGCTGACATTTACTTCACAAACAGATCAACCAGACAAACAAAATATATAAAAAGAGGGAGCGGAAGACAAGAGAATGGGAAGCACACAAACACTGGAGAGCACACATTTAAGAGCAGGGAGATGTGTGGGAGGGAGAGGGCTTGGGGGGAGGAGGCGTGGGAAGGGGAAGGGGGGGGGGGGTGGGGGGTGGGAGAAGTATAAAACACAAGGACACCAAGGACTTCCAGGACAGAAGTTGGTATTTCAAAAAGTGGAATTGGGGTGAAATTATCGGGGATAGAAAAGATCAAGGTTTTGGATGGGGGAAGATAAGAGATGGTGGTGAACAGCTGTTTTAAAGACCTGGAGGGTGGAGTGGGATTGAAGAGAGTGAGGGAGTTTGTTCCAGAGGCGAGAGAAAAGAGGAATGAAGGAGCGAAGGTGAGCAGAGAGTCTTGATTTTGGCAGTTTAACCATAAGAGGGTTGCAGGCAGATCTTGTGTGACCTGTAGGAATATTTGCGGAACAGAGCCCAGAGAGAGCTGGGGGGGCAAGGCCAGAAAGGAGTCGGTAGAAGACGGAAAGACCACCAACCTGCCTGCGGTGAGTGAGTGAGAGGCCCTTGGAGTTAGCTTCATCGCGGGAGATTCCAATGATTCTGAATGCTTTGCTTTCAACAGCGTGAAGACGAGCTAGGTGTGAGGCAGGAGCACCAGCCCAGAGGGGAGAGCAGTATTCCATTGCGCTGCGGATGAAAGCCTTGTACGTGGTGAGGAGCTCAGGTGTGCCAAGGAAGGACTTCGCACGACGGAGGATGCCCAGTCGGCGACTGGCTTTGGAGGCCAGATTTGAAATGTGGTTTTCCCAGGAAAGATCATGGCAGATAGTGAGACCCAAAAGTTTGAGTGACAGAACTTCTTGGAGAGGATTATTCAGAAAGTAGATGGGAGGGTTGTCCAGTCGGTCTTTTCGGAGAGACATCGTAAGAGTGTGAGATTTGTCAGGATTGAAAGACATGTTCCACTTGTTTGCCCAGTCTGTGATTTTGTCCAGGTCTGCAGAGAGTGAGGAGGCTGCAGACTTCCGATCTGAGGGATGAAGAATGGAGCGACAGAGAGTAGAGTCATCAGCAAAGAGATAGAGAGGATTTTCAAGAGAGTCGGAGAGATCATTGATGAAGACCAGAAAAAGCACAGGGCCCAGAACACTGCCTTGGGGAACTCCAGCCTGAACAGGAAGAGGAGATGAGAGAAACCCATTCAGGGCCACACGTTGACTACGACTAGAGAGGAAGTCCGCCAGCCATGCGTGGAGATTTCCATGGATACCAACAGAGGAGAGTTTGGTGAGCAGAGCAGGGTGCCAGACCATATCGAAGGCACGTGATATGTCAAGGGAGACGGCTCTAATTTCCTGTTTGGCATTGAGGACCTCCATCCATTGCTGAGAAAGCAGTAGCAGCATGTCCAGAGTAGAGTGACCAGGTCTGAAACCAAATTGATGATCAGAGATCAAGCCATTGGAGAAGAGGAAAGATTTCATATCTGAAGCAATGATGGATTCCATGATTTTATTGATAATTGAGAGAAGGCTGATTGGTCTGTAGTTGCTGGGATCTGTTTTTGCACCTTTTTTGTGCAAAGCGGTGATGTTGGCAGATTTCCAAGCAGATGGCAGATGACCTTGAGCAAAAGAGAGTGTGAAGAGAACAGAGACAGGGAGTGAAAGAGCGGAAGAACAAGATTTTAGGACCCGTGGGCTGATGCCGTCAGGTCCAGTTGCAGAATCAGAGTCGAGGGTTGACAGAAACTTTTCCACCTTGTCAGGAGGAAAGGACACAGAGTCCAGGAGCAGCTGGGTACGACTGGGTACGGTGGGTACAGAGAGGGATGGGTTTGGGACACAAACTCTAAGAATTTACTTGGAACTTTACTCTAAGAATAACAACTTTATTAAGATAGTTAGGAAAGAGTCAAAAGTACATTTTGAATTATTTTTCAGTAGAAAACAATCTTAAAATGTGTCTTTTTATGAACTGGGATGTTTCACACACTTGAAGGTAAATTGAAATAAATGTGTTCATACACTCAATGTTGTTACTTCTGGCAATGTCATTTCAAAGAACTTTTTATATTTACATGGATTCACACCCTTATTCTGTTTAGAAAAGCCTAAATAATAAAATAAAACCAATATGTCACTTATCATGTCATCACTTAATAACCCGTCAAAATTGAAATTTCTGTTACTGTGATACACACTCTCATACGTGACTGTACACTGCCAAGTTAATCAGTGTCATCATCAGTGTCCGAGTCTGACAACTCTACTTCCAGCTCTTTTTCTCTGGCTTGGTTGGTGCAGGTTTGTAGTTTGCACATGTCTGTGCACTTCAAGCTATATGCCAGGCAGGTACAGTCCGGTAGTTTGCATGAGCGCACACATTTGCAGGACAGCAACTGGAGCACAGCTTCTGGTGCAGGTGATCCACGCATCCACTGCACAGCAAGCTTGCCCTCTTCATCTGTGGTCCAACTACAGTCCTTGGGGTCAGGGATGAATGGGTGACTCTGCAAACATCTCCTCCAGATGGCCGCTTGATAGTTCACACGGAGGGCATGCAGGAAGAGACAGTCCTCACAGGGAGGCAGCTGGCTAGACTCCACTTCACCACGTCTCACACAGAACAGTTGGTAGCGAAGCTTGTTGACTGTGGCAGTCTGTGCAGAAGGCATGTAGAGATGGCAGGTGACCTTTTGGAGTTTACTGAACAGCTCCCCAGATACCTCCCATGACTGACCAAGTTCAGCAAAGGCCTTCAGATAGGTCTTGTCAGACTTCATTCGCTTGAAGGCAGCCAACTTGCCACGTTCAGCAAATGCGCTGACTGTATCACAGCCTGTGTAGCCATGCATACCAATCAGTGCCTCACACACCTCACCTCCCAGAGCATGGCTCAGCTTCTGGATGTCAAGGTATCTTGTCCTGGCCTTGGTTCCGCACTTCATGTACATGGGACATGGGATGGACTTGGCAACAGCCAGGCACAGCACGAGGACATCTGTGTCTTCTGCACTGATCACAACGGACCTGATGCCAGATTCTGCTGCATGAACACCATGTAGTAAGATGCGGGTGTCAGCTTCTTCCTGTGAGGACTTTAGCTCTGTGGCCTCCTCCCACTGCTCTTTCGACAGTTTGTAACATTGATGTCCACAGGTCACATACAGTAACTTGTTGTCAAGCTTCTGCCTGTGTTCTGGCCCCTTCCACGTCTGCACAAGGAACTCGATCAAGCTGGTCTTGTTAGATGAACTGGAGATGAACTTTCTCCACTGTTGAATGTTGTGCCCAGGTGCTATGGTCTTGAACTGCAATGCTGTGTCTCCTCCCCTGTTGACCCTTTCCGCATTTTTGATGGATGTGTCTCTGTAGACATCGAAGACGACATCAATCCGGTGGCTCTTTCCACCTTCATGGAGGACTTGAGACAGTGCTGATTCTGCCAGCTGTGAGAAGGTCTTTTCATTTCCTTTCAGTTTATGGACTAGGCTCATACCATCAATGACTGTTGCTGAGGGCTCTGGGATGACTTCTGCTGGAGAAACATTCTTTTCCAACTCCCTGGCAAGGGCAGCTTTGTTGGTCTTGTGGAGAGACCCATCACCATTGGCCAGAGCCCATGGCAGGGGCCCCAGTGGATGAGCCAGCACGTCACTCATGTGTAGTTTCCTGCTTTCGGCAACAAGTATCATCTGGCCAAACAGTTTCCTGTCAGCTTTGATGACTACTTCTTTGGCAGAGCTTTTACTACATGACTTCTTTCTGGTGTCTGAAAACGTCTTCAGCTTCTTCTTTGACATCTTGTCATGAAACGTTGTAGCTGGGGCAGCTGCTTCAAAGCGCTCTTGTTTGAATGTTTGATATGCCTCCTCTCCTACCTTGCGGGCGTCGAGAAGGTCCTTGGCAACTTCTGCTGGGGCCACCGCACCAGTTGACAGACTGACAAGCTCTCCATGGTCAAGGTTGAATGGATTCAACCAGCTGGTTTCCATCAGTGGAACCATGGACTGGATGTCAGCCTCATCTCTTCTGATTCTTGGCATCTGTAGGTCAAGATGACTGAAGTTGTCATGTTGGCCTACATGAACCATGTCCCTTAGCTGTCTCATATAAGTGCTTCGGTACTCAGATGTCAGGTAGTATCTAGCCACAGCTCCAGGTTTCAGGCTGACCCCTTTTGTGCCTCCACGTGTCTGGGTGTCCTTGTTGACAGTCTCTTTGATCGTCTGGTCCACAGGTATCCGCCCAAAGGGATTCTTGCAGCCGATCTGCACAGAAAACCGACCTTGCATAAAGTGGGCATGGATGTCAGGATGTTCGATGGGTAGCCGAGACATTGTGGCATAGTAGTAGGTCAGGAACCGGGCGTAGTTCACCTTGTCATAGGCAAAGCACCAGGGAATCATCTCTCGAATAGCTGCCAGGTGAAGCATCCAGTTACCTTCCCGAGATGCTCGGATGAGGCCCAGCATAATCTCAACCATGTCTAGGTAAGACATCCAGAAGGCTGCAAGGCTGTTCTCATCTCTGAGGGAGTTCAGGTAGGTTTCGAACAGCTCCAAGATACGTGTGCATGATTCATCCTGAAGCAGGTCCTGGAAGGATGCTTGGCAAACATTGTTGTGGAACTCTCCAATGCTCTTCAGGGCTTCTTCTAGGTGTTGGCTGTCTTCAGGATGAGTGTTCTCTATCCACAGAAGGAAGCCTTTCCAGGCAAGCCTCATCAGTGCTTCATATGCAGTCTTGTGTGCTCTAACTGCCCGGTTGTACCTGCGACCTTCCATTAGCCCAGCCACAGACCCTTCTGCAATGACACCTGATTCAACAAACACATCTCTGAGTCCTGCATCTTCAAATCTCTTCCCTAGGATGGACAGGAGGTTGCAGATTGTGTGGAAGACGCCCATCCTGATGATGATGTTCTTGAATTTGTCATGTTTCCACACTATCTCAGCAGCCTTGGCAAAGAGTGCTTGGTCAAACACGCAGACTATCTTGTCCAGCTGCAGGGACTGCATGATGTGAAACGTTTGCTCCAGTACGTCATTCACAGTTGACATCTCAGTTGCAGGAGCATTGATTGTGGGAAGGTAGCTCACAGTGTCCTGGATCACTGTCACATCATTGCGGATCTGGATGTTGAACCCTGTCCAGCTGCTTATGGTCTGGTTCTCAGGATCTGACATTCGAGTCAGGAGCCATACATGGTTCTTCTTCTTTGCATCTTGAACTTCTTTGTTTGTGTCGGAATCAAGGGTCTCAGTCTTAGGTGGCCCAGTTCGCTGTCCAACATTGTAGGTTGGTAGCATCAATGGGGCAGGACTGATGCTCCTCTTCTTGGATTTGCTGACTGTAGGCAGGACCTTCTGTGGCATGGGCCCTGCAACTTTGGGTTGGACAGCAACGCCATTGACCCTGTGAGAGGTGCCTTATCCACTCAGTGTCTCTTCAAGACGGTCAATGTTATCCCAGGCCAGGGTGGTAAACACACCAGGATGCATGTCTTCTGGCAGTGGTATGTCCTTTGCTGAGCGTTCCAGCTTCTGGACACAAAGAGCTGTGTCAATCTCCTCTACTTGGGAGTAGGAAATAGCATGGCCAAGACGATTCAGACTTCGTATCAGTTCTGTGTTTACTGTCAGTGACTTCACAGCAAATGGGAGGAGTATGTGCTTGGGTGGCTTAGTCTTGCCACAGGTGACAGCAAAGACGAGATCACTGCCAAAAGAAGCAGCAAGACGCTGGACTATTTCAGAGGGATTTGCACACTCAGTATCCCCAGTCAGCAGGGTATACAGGAACTTTGTGACAGCTTCAGGGATGACACTTTTCTGTGTATCAGGTGGCCATGACTGTTGGACATCTTGTTTCTTGATCTGATTCCTCAGCTGTATGGCTGCTTTGGTGAGGACATCCATGGATTTGATAGACTGTGCTTCACGTAGATCTTGCTTCATGTTGTGGGCTTCCTTGACAAGGTCATCCATTGACAGGCTGTCTGGATAGAGAAGCACCCTTCCTTTCTTATTTGAGACAAAGTGAAGTGACCCTTCCAGCTCACTTTCAAGCTTGCGACGAACATGCTTCTTTGTCGAGGGTTTGATCTTGGTGATGCCATGGGAGTTCATGGATCTCTCAAGCCTGGCTGTGAGGTCTGTTAAAGGCAATATTTCAGGGTTTGGGAGGAATTCAGTCCTCACATGCATGAACAGTTCCTCATAGGCTTGTCTCTCTGTCTCCTCATAATATGCTGCCTCACTCTCTTCCTGTTGTACTTCTGAAGAGCTGGTAGAAGACACTCTTCTTGTGTACTCTTTGTAGCACGTCTTGTGGTAATTCCCCTCTGCGGCAACTAGGTCTCTGCTCAGCAATGCAAGCGCTCTTAGATCACATTTCTTTATTGCCGCCTTGCGGATGGTGTCGTCTGCTCGTAACTCAAGACACTGCATAAGAGGTTCCCTTGATTTTTGTCCTTTGATGTATTTCGGCTTCTGGCAGAAGATGCAGATCTTGTCATACAGTCTTGAAGTAGGCCTACTTGGTGCATCCCTGGTCCTGGATGATGATCTTCTGGAAGCAGCTTCTGTGGGTTCAGCACTGGCACCTTTGGAGAGGATCGAGTCCAAAGACTTCTTCATGGTAAACATGCTGCGGCATTTGCTATGGTACTGTACCTGAGGTACTTCCCCTTCTTTTAGTCCTTTTGCCAAGTCAAGGACTGGGGCATGCTGTCTGATCTCTGCAGCCCGGAGCAAAGCCTTCCATGAATCCAGGTCCCTCAATGTCACCAGGGAATCAGTCATCGTCTGAGCAATGAATAAGACAGTTTGTGCACGGCCGCTTCTTCGGCAGGGTGGTACCTTGATCCATCGACATCACTCTGATCACTGTACAACACTATCTGCAACATACAAAAAGATAATATTGGTTAAGATATTAGTTTTGAAAGAAAAGATAATATAAGTATAATTGGTGAAAAAAAACGCTTAAATCTACCTGTAATTCAAAATGTTAAGTTTCCAGCTGAAGATAAATACAATTATTGCAGGCAGTAAACACAATACAATGTAAAAAATAGTGTGAATCACATTTATTTTGCATTTTGCTTTTTAATCAAAAGGAAATAACCTTATTTGCATTGTTTTAATCCACATTGGTGGAGATAGAAATTTGACACTGGCGTATCTTTCATTTTTTGCAAATTACACAATGGCGCTAATGACAAAAAAATGAGTTTTAAAAATTATTGACAAAGCTACCTATCTCAAAAGGCAATCATATCTTATTACACTCATATCAACCCTATAAACATTTTAGTATTACTTTGGTTTGGTCCCCCCAGGTGGTTCCGATATCTGCTGTGGCCCATGGATTACAAGGGATTTTGCCTTTTTGTCCCTCGTCGCACCGCGGAGCGAAAGGGTGACTATGGTTTTTCCCCTCAGTCCGTGTGTGCGTCCGTCCGTCCGTGCGTGCGTGCGTCTGTGTGGACGTGCGTGCGTAAGTGAAGGACCGAATTCTAATTTGGTGTGGGTGCAACTAGGCATATGGTAGAACGCTATTGAAAATTGGGTCGCCAGGTCGAAATCCAAGATGGCCGCCGCCATATATATGTCTGAACCTTGTGAGCGAAATATCTTGAAAAATAAACGAACTACTAACGTCTAATCTAGTGTGTGGGTGTATCTAGGCATAAGGAAGAACACTATTGAAAATTGGGTCACCACGTCAAAATCCAAGATGGCCGCCTTGCGTTTTCCACTTTGTCAACTCACGTCACTTCACCGACGGGGGACCTAGGCGTAACGCTTGTTATAGTTACCTCACACGTTAGATACCTCTGTTTGCATAAGATGTCAGCACCTTGGGAGTACAATTTGAGATATACCGGCACTTTGGGAGTACAGGATGAGATATACTTGAACAAGACCATACATGCACTTGAATGCAATAGCGGCCTTCTGATCTTCACGGTAGATGGCAGAGTTGTTTCACTTGAGCTTTCTATTGCTGCATTGACAGAAACAGGAGCTTGTAATGATTCCTGAAACACAACATATACGAAAAAATTGGCATCGGAATTGACGACAGTCGAACCTGCAACCTGTACTAAGGGATCTTGATCATATAATGCTTATTTTACTGTATAGCAAGCATAGTTTACAAGTTCTACAGCATCTGTTTGTTTTGTTCAGGGCATTGACCACATGTACGTGTTGGCTTTTCGCTCACCTCACCTGGAACGTAGTTCTCGGGAGTTTATGCGATGGCACCCCGTCCGTCAGTTCGTAAACACTTGAAACTTCTTCTCCGAAACCACTGATGGGATTGTGACCAAACTTGGCACAAATGATATTTGTTATGTTGTGACCAAAGTTTGTTGACGGCATTACAAAAATTGGCGTTTAAGGGGGTCTACCAGGGGTCAAAGTGGGTCCAGGTTTGTCCCCCCAAAATAGGAAACTACACACACCATTTCGATGAAACTTGACCACAACCTTCATCATCCGTGATGTTCCAAAGTTTGTTCAAGGCATTAGAAAAATTTGGGTCTTAGGAGGTATATGGCGTTGGGGTATTTTTTTGTTTGATTGTTTAAAGCCTTATGTTTATGTTAGTATGATTCTACATGCTGCCCTGTCTTCTAGCAACCATTGAAATTGGTTTGAAATACTGTGATACTGTTTAAAATACCTTTATTCAGTGTGGTATACTGCCTTATTCTCCCAGGTGAGCACCCAGGGCTATTGCCCCTATTTTGGGGGATTTGGAATGGGATGTTTGCTTATGAATGATGTTCATTCTGACGAACTGAATCCGATATGGACTTTTTTCATATAATGTTACCTCTTTATAGGGACACATTATGCATATGCATTCTACATGTAGATTTGAATAATGTGTATGGGTGTTCGGTTCCCTCCAGTAGAGAAGAGACTATTTTGCCACTATGTGTGGGAGAATAAATTTTAGGAAATGTAAAAAGAAAGGTTATACTTTTAATTCACACACACGCTGTTTCTGCTTAGCATCAGCTGCTCTCCTCACCTTCAACTTATGAGTATACCTACTATAGCATGACCTAATGAAAATTTTGGTTCACGAGTTATCAAGTGACCACTATATTCGTCATGTGTGTGTGTGTGTGTCTGTCTGTCCGCAGCATACCTACCCGATGATATCATCCGATCTTGATGAAACTTGGGTGGGAGGTTGATATCATGATCTAGTTGTGTCCTGCGTAGAGTGGGCGTATTGCGCCCATTGTGGGCGGAGCGACGCCCGAAAAAGATGTCTTTTTAGGGGGTAATCGAGTTCAAGCTACATCTTCTCCGAGGGAGTTGGTGGAATCTGACAGGGGTTTCGGTATTTGGTTAGGCCAATGTCATGTGTCTAGCCCCACGGAGCTCGATTTTTCATTTTCGCCCCAAGGTCAAGGTCATAAGGTCACGAAATTTAGAAAAGTCGATTTTTCATGGTTTTATTACATTGTTCGCTTCCTGATAGGGTGAAATGTCGTACATGATCTTATATTATCACATACATCATGAAATACAAGTTTTCCAACAAATTTCAGAATCTTCGACCTTTGAAGGTCACAAAGGTCAAAGTTTCAAAGTTGTCGGAATCTAACCGAATTTTTGGTGTTGTGTAGCTAACTAACCTCATAACTGATTATACATTATTTTCTATCTCATTTCAAGGTCAGTAACCTTCGTTTTGACATTTCAAGGTCACAAAGGTCAAATTTTCAAAGTTGTCGGAATCGAACCGAATTTTCGAAATCGAACCAAAGAATACCGCTCGCTCGTGAACCATCGTCGTCTCCTGACTTGTTTAAATTAAATGTATCATGTCACTGCCTGTTCAAAATCGAAAGAAAATTGCTTTGCCAGTCAACTGCACCGGGGTGACAGTGGAGTGTTCATCCTGTTCATGTGCAACTATTTGACAACTTTATTGCGTGTACGATACAAAACTACTTCATAGATATTTTAAGATTAGGTAAATACAAATACATTTAATGAGGATTTTTTTTAACCTATGGTAAACACCATTCGGAGGTATTGACAGACTTTGTAGGAATTATTACCTCCGCCACCGAAGGTGGGCAGTTACGTTTTCACCCCTGTCGTCTGTTTGTTTGTCTGTCTGTGAACAGGATATCTCAAAAAGTTATGGACAGATTTGGACGTAATTTGGTGGATGAGTTGGGTAGGTGACAAGGTCAAACTAATCCCATTTTGGTGGTCGGTGTATCACTGAGATAAAAAAAACGTAAGCAGTTCAGCCTGGCGTAGGTATGCGCTTTACCAATTGCCGTTGTAGATCTAGTTGTATGTCTATTGCTGAGTCCACATCACCAGATGACTGTAACCGTAGGTCCATTCCAGTCAAGAATTGACGAGCAATTTCACCTTGCCTTCCTTTGTTGTACATCTGCCATATCTCTGTATATTTCAGGAAGCAGCACTAGCTGTGGGGTTTGAACAGTGTGATGTTCCCTTTCAGATTGGAAAAGTGCATGAAGTGTGTTACATCTGACGGTCTCGCTGAAGATTGCCCACTCTCCATCTCTGAACTAGAGGACGCCATGTTGGGATTTCTGATCACATGATAGTGTGCCTATGAAAGCACCTGACACACTGGTGTGACTGTCATTGTCTGATTCTATCTCCCTTCGCAAATGTTCTTTCTGCTAAATTAATGGTAATTATGACTTGATGTGCACAAAATGACGGTGGGATCACAGTGATTCTTGTTCTGCAGATTTTATTTTGAGCATTAGACGTGCTCAAACAAAATCCCTTTCACGAGACTCTGAAACAAAATAAAAACGGCAATGGCGCATAGTCTCGTGGTTTTCATGCAGATATAATTGGCATGTTTTATGATGACTTATAGTGTGAGAAGGTATTGGAATTCGTAATAAAATTCCAACATGGTTTCGTCAAAGAATCGATGAGGCTGTTGATTGATTGAGGTCCTCTCCCCACCCTGAGCCACTCGTTAGGAGTATGATTTTTTTTTAACCACCTAATACCTCCATTGGCACACTTTGAGTCCAACCACCAGTTTTTAACTCATTCCTCCAATGTGGTTCAGGAGTACATAGAAGTCAAACACAAACTGACACTTCTTGAATTATATATACAAGCAACGGTACCTGCCCTATGGGTGGGGCTTCAATTGGGAGGCCCAAATGAAAAGGCAAAATATCAGAAATTGAAGGCTTTTTTTATTTTAAACGATTTATATAAACATCCGTTAAATCAAGAATGAATGAATGAATGATCGTTTTAAGGCCATTTTTCCCGCTAGAGAGGGGGTTAGCCTTGCGGGCCCCATGACAATCATGGTTCCCTGTTTGAGGCAATGTTTTATGGCCGGATGCCCTTCCTGACGCCAACCCTTAGTTGCCACTTACGATGCGCAGGGATACGGTGTACCTATTCTAAACCGGGGTACACACCGGGATCATTCATCCCAGCAAGCTGGTACTCATTTTGCCGACCTCAGAAGGATGACAGGCTGATTCAACCCCCCTGGCGTCAATTCAGCGATCGACCCGGATTCGAACTCGGGATCCTAGGATCCCAAGCCGGCACCCTTACCGCTAAGCCAACACCAGGCAATGATCATGAAATCATGGCATCAGGAGGTTACAAAGGCATTTTGAAGCGCAATGTTCAACCCAGTGTCAGAAACCTGGGTCTCCGTCGAATGTCATGGGTCTTGCAGCAGGACAATGACCCCAAACACACTTCAAAAAGCACCCAGGAATGGTTCAAGACAAAACGCTGGACTGTTCTGAAGTGACCAGCAATGAGTCCAGATCTAAATCCCATTGAACACCTGTGGAGAGATCTGACGGCAGCAGTTGGGAGAAGGCACCGTTAAAATCTGGGAGAGCTAGAGCAGTTTGCCCAACAAGAGTGGGCCAAACTGCCAGGAGAGAGGTGTGGGAAGCTCATTCATGGCTACAGGAAGCTCTTGACTGTAGTTATTTTGTCCAAAGGCCGTGCTACCAAATATTAAGTCTATGGTGTCAATAATTTTGTCAACGCCATTTCTTTTTATTTTCTGATTTAAAAGGATATATTAAGTTGTGAATCACAAACAAAGGTTCTGTAATATTAACAGTGAAATAAAGAATTGAGGAGACCAAATACTCTTGTCAATTTCAACTTATTTTTGGAGAAAATTGTGAGTTATTTGTAAAAAGTGCAAGGGTGCCAATATTTTTTGGCCACGACTGCAATTTTAACATTGTGTATATTTATGCATTACGAAGAAGATAATTAATTTAGGATCATTTATTACCACAATTAGGCTACTCCCAATCATCTGAGACCGTCAATTTCACGGAATTTCCAGGGGGAATATATCCAGAGATTGTGAATGGGGCAGACATGAAGGTACTTTGGTTAATTGTTCTCATGAGACATATCTCGCCAATACCAGTGAAAGGAGAAGTTTGGAAGGTGGGAAAAGATATTTATGATTAGGTAGGAGTGCGTGAAGTTTGTAACGGTGTAATGTTAAGGTGGATAGGGGAGGGGAAAGAATAACCATTCCGCCATTTTAATGAGATAATGAAATAATATGTAATGATGTATGAATGCATCATGCTTTGAAGAATGGGAAGAAATGGGGAGGGGAGGACGGAGAGGGGGTTTTGGATTTAGGGGGGGATGAGGTCTGAAGAATTGGAGTGTGGAGGGGATTGAAGCCTTTGGACTTGGGGTGGGAGGGGGGGGTTGAGGACTTGATGTTGGGGAGGGATTTGAAGAGTTGGGGTTGTGGATGGGTTGATCTAATCAAGTAAATATTCTTTACATAATGTAGTTGAAGTTACATTTAAATAATGCAAAATTTTGGCACTGCTCGTTACTATATATTGTACGAGCAAAAGTTCCCGACCCAGTGATGGGGAAGGTTTAAGTTAATAAATTAATGGACTTTAAAATGGTTAATTGTGTTGCACTCTTGGTTTCACACAGTGACAAAGCTCAGAACTACATATACCACCCACTGCAAAATGGTGGTGCCACATTGGGTGGCGGAGGTTGGATTTGTCTTAAAAGATGGTAAACTAGAACGGCACTCAGTAGAGTGCATACCTCTGCCAGGCTGAACAGGTTACCTTGTATTCCACTGATAGGCTAGATCTGCATCTGGACCTGAACCAACATCTAATCAGCTTGTTCTTGTCACCTACCCAACTCATCCCCCAAGTTTTGTCATAACTTGTCTGCAACTTTTTGAGATATTGTGCGATATATCAGTGTCCCCATCTCTAAATAGTGAAGAATCACTTAAAAATTATCGTATCCAGATTCAGATCTTCACCAACATCGAATAATATCTTTATTGTTAGATACCCAACCATTCCACCAAATTTTGTCCGAATCTGTACTTTTTAAGATATCCTGCTCACAATCAAACAAACAGGCAGACAGGCGTGAAAACATAACCTCCGTCCACCTTTGGTGGCGGTGGGAAATATAATTATTTTAAATTGTGTTCTCCATGAAGATCTGTATTAAAATCTACTTTAATCCAGATGCTCATGTTGATTTTAAAGATTGCTGGAAGGGACAATTAAATGACTGACTATATTGCATCAAGAAAAGTGAAATGAAAATGCAAAATAACCAATCAGCAGCTTTTCAAACTTAGTGCGGGAAGGGTCTGCCGTAAACAGGAGACAGACAAACGCACTGACGCCACTCCGGCTCGCAATAAATATAAGGTTATGCGAACTGCATAGAATGCATGCAATCTGGTAATGACCATTCATATTACAAGGTTAGTTAGGAGGCGTTATCACTGTTTTTCACCTCATTTTGTCATGTGTTCTACACATGAGATTTATCCAATTTGACCCTCATGCCTGTGCTTTATTGACAACCTATGAACCTGATCAGTTTATTCATCTCTGATATTCTGACCCCATTCTTACAAATAACTTAAAGTAACTTAACATCTCCATCCCTTTATAATTTCCTTTCACATTGCAACAACAGTTGTGCTTTCTTTAATGGGGGTGGAAAAGATCATGGTGTTGGATGGGAGATTATCTGAGATGGTGGGCCATGTGCTTCTTGCAAAAACCTGGAGGGGACAAAACACAGAAATAACAGAGGGTGCAGGATGAGAAAGGAGATGGTGGAAGACAGATCGACCACCAAGTTGTCTGTGATGGAAAAATGATAGACTCAGCTTCAGCAGGAAGAGTCCAATAATCTTGAAGGCCTTTGTTTCCATGCCACAACACGAGACTTTACACACAAATACAGCCACTGAAATTAGGGGAAGTGATTCCTGCAACTTGGTTAAGTGATTCCAAATATTCCTTTTTAAACTATTTTGAGTCAAATTTCCAAAATGCAAACTCTATTCTCATCGTCACTTACTTTATCTTATTGTTCCCTCTGTGTAATTCACCCCCCCCCCCCCCCCCCCACCACAATTCTGTCCAACGCATCATTCCCCTTTCCTCCTCACTCTTCCCTGACCACCCCAGTGTCTGTTAAGCTTCTGCCCTCCATAATTACCTTACGCTCGCGAAGCGAAAAGCTGGGTTAAGCATTCAGTTGGGTACGTGCGCCGTGCATGTCTGCATTTTAAAAATTCATTTTCTCGGCAACCGTTGGTCCGATTGACATGAACTTTTCACCATAGGAGGGCCTCCTCCTGTAGAATATTTAATGATTATTTTGACGTCATAGGTCACGTGTTACAGGCGCCTTCTTGGAAAAACCTCGCACCTCTATATCTCTGAAACCACTCCATGGAAAAAATTGAGACCTGGCTCATTGTCAACTACTCCCCATGGGGAATAAGATATGTCAATGATGATGTCATCGGTGCCTTCGTTATGACGTCATAATTTGACAAATACAACACTTATCCATCTGATCATTTTTTTTTTTTTTCAGCAACTGTTGGTCTGATGGACACGAAATTTTCACCATAGGAGTGCTTCCTCCTTTAGAATATTTTAATGATAATCATGACGTCATAGGTCATGTGTTACAGGCGCCATCTTGGAAAAATCGAAAAACGTTGCACCTCTATATCTCCAAAACCGCTGCATGGAAAAAATTGAAACATGGCTCATTTTAAAGAACTCCATATGGGGAATAGATATTGTTAACGATGACGTCATTGGTGCCATAATTATGATGTCATAATTCGACAGGGACAACACTTAGTCTGATCAGTTTGAAATGTATTGAGTGTGATCTATGCAACAATTATATTAATAATAATAATAATAATTCATTTATTTTGTATAGCGCTTTTCCAGAAGCCCAAAGGCGCTTTGACAGAGTGGAAAACATAATGCATAACAATACATGAAAACAACAATTGCAAAAAGACAAGAATCAAGAAAACAAACAGCAGCGATATACGGCATATATAGAAGACAAGAATCAAAAAGACAAGACAAGAATCAATAGGGAAATATTTAAAGCAAAAGGAGGGAGAAGGAGAAGAGATAGTCAGGGGTTAAATGCTGTGGGTTGAATGTTGAATGCAGCGTTGAACAGGTGGGTCTTTAGTGATGTTTTGAATGTGGTGAGTGAGGAGGAGTCTCTGATGGTGTGAGGTAGTGAGTTCCAGAGGGTGGGAGCAGCGATGGAGAAGGCCCTGTCCCCCCAGGATCTGAATTTGGTCCGGATGGAGGGGGTCAGGAGGTTGGTACCAGCAGAGTGGAGGTTGCGGGTGGGAGTGTGTCTGGAGAGGAGGTCAGCCAGGTAGGATGGGGCCAGGTTATGGAGGGCTTTGTATGTCAAGAGGAGGATTTTGTACTGGATTCTCTGGGGGATGGGGAGCCAGTGAAGCTTGTAAAGGACGGGGGTGATGTGGTCACGGGTCCGGGAATGAGTGAGTAGACGGGCAGCGGAGTTCTGAATGTATTGGAGTTTATTGGTGATTTTTGAGGGTGAACCATAGAGGAGGCTATTGCAGTAGTCCAGACGGGAGGTGATGAAGGCGTGGATGAGGGTTTCTGCAGCCGTGGAGGAGAGGGATGAGCGGAGACGGGCAATGTTTTTCAGGTGAAAGAAGGCTGACTTTGTGATCTGTTTAGTGTATTTGTCGAAGGAAAGGGTTTGGTCAAAGATGACGCCAAGATTCCGGATGTGAGGGGAGGTGGATACTGGGATACCGTCGATGTTGAGGGCAAAGTTATGGGTGGATTTTGTGAGCGTTTTTGGGCCAATGATGATTATTTCAGATTTATCACAGTTAAGCTTGAGGAAGTTGATTTGAAGCCAGGATTTTATTTCAGTGATGCAGTTTGTCAGGATAGAGTGGGTGTCGGTGGAGACGGACTTGGTGGAGATGAAAAGCTGGATGTCATCGGCGAAGCAGTGGAATTGGAGACCATGACGGCGGATTAAGTGACCGAGCGGGGACAGGTAAAGGATGAAGAGGAGGGGGCCAAGAACTGAACCTTGGGGGACACCTTGGGGGAGGGGAGCAGTGGGGGATTTGCAGTTATTGATGGAGATGAACTGGCATCTGTCAGAGAGGTATGATTTAATCCAAGAGAGGGCAGTGCCGGTGACGTTAAAGGTGGATTCAAGTCGGGTGAGGAGGATAGTGTGATCGATGGTGTCAAAGGCAGCGCTGAGGTCGAGGAGGACGAGAATGTTGAGGTTGCCAGCGTCAGAGGAGAGGAGAAGGTCGTTGGTGATTTTGAGGAGAGCAGTTTCAGTACTGTGGTTGGAGCGGAATCCGGATTGGAATGTTTCATACAAGTTATTGGCAGAGAGATGATGTTTGAGTTGAGTGGCTACAGCGCGTTCCAAAACTTTTGACAGAAAGGGTAGGTTGGAGATGGGTCTGAAGTTGTTTAGGGTGTCAGGGTTTAGACCAGGTTTTTTTAGAATGGGGGTAACAGCAGCAATTTTGAGGGAAGGTGGGACGATGCCTGTAGACAGGGAGGAGTTTATTGTTGCAATGATAAGTGGAGAGAGAGCAGGGAGGGAGGCTTTGACAAAGCTGGAGGGGATGGGGTCAAGAGTGCAGGTGGCAGTTTTCATTCCTATGAGGAGTTCAGAGAGGTCAGTAGGAGAGATTGGGGAGAACCGAGACAGGGGATGGCAGGACAAGGGGGGGCAGGTGGTTGGAGGGGGAGCGGGTGCGGCGGTGGTCAAGCTGTTGTAGATGTTGTCAATTTTGCGTTGGAAGAAAGAGAGGAAGGAGATGCAGTTGTCTACTGTGAATGACTGGGTGGTGGTGTTCAGGGGGCGGAGGAGTTTGTTTATTGTCGAGAAGAGTGCTTTTGGGTTTCCGGAGCCAGAGTGGATAATTTGAGAGTAGTAGGCAGAGCGGGCGCGGGAGAGGGCATCTTTGTAGTGTTGTATGTGGTCCTTGTAGGCTTGGGAGTGAACTGTGAGACCCGTTTTATTGCGGATGTATGATGAATATATTAGAGATATAAGAGATATATTAGATATATTAGATTAGAGATTAGAGAGATATATTAGAGAATATAAATGTATGATGTCATCGCTCACGTGGTCTGGCAGCCATATTGGATCAAAAAAAAAATGTTCAAAAACAGGAGAGTTGGCTCGCAACAAGTTGACTGCGCAGGGTTAGTATTCTATGAATACCATCTAGTTTAGCTCTTTTTTGAGCCTTGCTGGTTGATCTAATGCAGATAACTCGATATTTCTAATTTCATCTTGTTATTCTTTACAATTGAAACACCGTCGCGCATCTTGTCACCAATGCCTATTCCTTTCAACAAAAAGAGTGTTGCAATGAATTTTGGAACCGAGTTTGATCTTGCTACAATCAGTCAGGACTCTCCAGAGACCTCGAAAATGTAACAATGCGATGCACACCCAAGAGCAATAATTGTGATTCGTGCTTATTTTGTTTTCCTTTCATTAGTATTTACTCTTTTAATGAGCCTTTAATTCTTAGGAAGTGCATTCACCAATTCAGTTTTGCATCCACACAGTTTCAAAATAGACTCTTTAAAAAAAAAAAAAACTGAGGTTTAACTGTTGCAGATGATCTTATTCAAATGATGGATTGCATCAATGTGTTGAGCACATTCCAGGTGTTCCTGGCTCAGAAAAATCTGATGGATCGGCTTCATTTTCTTTCAACACACTGTTTCTGTCGAACTGTGTAGGCCGCACACACTTGGACAGAGCACTGTTTGTCTGCTGCATCCTTGGTGATTCATCTTCCACTGCCAGTCATATTAAAATCTCTCCGCAGCCATATACCATCACAGCCTAGTTCGCTTACATTGTTTAAACGTCCGTTTGGATAATTATCGTAAATGGAGATTGTTAAAAAACAATTTCAGAAAAACAAAATGGGAAGCCAAATACTATATTTCTCATCAAAATTGTTAACGGAACAATACAATACAACAGCCTGTGTGCTTGTCTTTGTGAAACCCTCAAAATATCTCTCATCTCTTGCTTGCATAAAGGGGATTGACTTTATGGTTTCCTCCGGGTCACATGCACTTGCTTTTTGGGGGAGCTTTGGGGGGCTTTGAAATTAATTATATCTTATTAGCCTGACATTTTTTTCTGCTTTGTTGCTGGCGCCATATTCACTGCTGTTTAAAGGTCAAGCCTGCATTGTGCATCTTATTACTTGGTGCATTCGTGCAGCAACTTTGCATGCGCACACAGAGCAACCGATGGAAGCCCACGTTGTTTTTTTCATGTTGCGATTGATGGGAGGAGGATGAGGCCTGATTTTGGAAACGATGAGCTTGAGAAGAATGCACCAAAGCGGGTGATTGTTTTTTTTTTAACTGTTAAGAGCATGGTCTTTCTGTTGGGGTCCAGTCCCCTAAATCAGTGGTTCCCAAACTTTTTGTGCATGGCCCAAAATTTGAAATCGTGTTCCCCTCACAACCCAAATGGTACGACCTTGGGTTTGGGAACCCCCTGCCCTATATGGTCTAAGGATCTTCAAAATGGCCTTCAAAGATGGAGGTCATATCCCTTAACAGTTAGAAACAGATTCCTTTTTTATTTTTATTTGGAGAAGCAGATATGCAATGCAATGTTCTTTAATGATTGGATTTCATTCAGTAATGTAATTTCTAATATGTCCAGGCTAGTTTGAAATGTAATCCTCATTAGGAATGCAATCAAGAGAATAGAGTTGCTTATGTAGCACATACAGATGTGAAGTGAAATTAAATATGTAATAATCATAAAGTTTCATCGATGTATGACATTATTTACATTCACACTGTGGGGGAGGTTTTTGGGCTGTGTATACATGTTGCCAACAATTGCTTGTGGGCGGGAAGTAGGGACAGGGAATTGTGTACACAAAAATTGCAATTGCCAATAATGTGTATGAACCTTTTTATTTGTTGGTCGTTCGAACCCTGACCGAGTCCTACCAAAGATTATAATTAGAACGGCATTCGATAGAGTGCATACCTGCACCAGGCTGAACATTTTATATTTGTATCCCACTGATAGGCTGGATCTAGATCTGGACATTAACCAAAATCGAATCGGATTGTTCTTGTCACCCAACCAACTCATCCATCTTGTCTTATCCGAATCTGTGAACATGGTGCATTTTTGAAATATTGTGCAATGCATAGTTTTTGGCCCCATCGCTCAATGGTGAAGTATCACTTAACTACAACGACACTCTTCGACGTCAGCACGTCGACCGATATGCCTCCGCCCACATTATTACATCATTATAACGAGTGAGGTACCCGTGCTACGCACGGGTGGGAGGCCGTAAGCAAACAGGCAATGCAGATACGGTGAATGCTAAAGCATGAAACCAATAAATTCCACATTCCTGTAGCACCTTCAGTCGCACGTCAGACATGGACAGCAAGTTCGTGAAGGACTTCCATGAAAAACGTACCCGTTCGCAAACAAACGGGTACGTTCACGCACAGAAACATCGATCGTGGGTCCGTGGCGAATCTGCATATGGCGATCCGCAAAATTCACGTTTGGAAAGTAGAAACCATCACGGCATGTCGTTATTCACTTGAACTCGATATTTTTTTTTTCATTCCAAACAGTATAACTCCAATCGCAAATTAAATAGCATTAATATAAAAAATAAACTTTTAACAACATTGTTAATGTTTCCTTCATTGTAAAAACTACCAAGTCAACAGTGAAAATGATTTTCAGCTGATAGGTGTGACGGCCTTGGCAAGATCGATGGAGACAGCGATCTGTTCCTGAATACACCGCCCAAATAGCTATGTGCAATTCTCTCATGTAGAGATTAAACTCACGTCGTTTGAACTTTGGCCGAGGTCATTATTTACTTTTAATGATGTTTATATACGAATCAAAAAGAAGATAATTGGTTTTGGGTCGTCCTTTCCGCATATCTCATGGGATTGTGAGTTGGAGAGAGGGGCCGTGATGGCGGGGAGGGGTTTGGCATTCTCTCAAGCAGGGATTCAACTCATGTCCTTATAAAGGGTCTTTGTCCGAGGTCATTATTTTTAACTGTGTGTTTTCATTCGTCAGGTTGCGAATGGTGCAGCCGTTTGTGCGGTATCCGGGAAAATAACGTTAGGCGGGAGTCCAAACCTGAAAATGCTGGAGACCAAAGCTGAAATTGGAAAAACAATAAAGCTTATTTTACTCCAGGGGGTCCCAGGATTACCCACCCAAAATATCATTGCGATCGGTTCAGCCGTTTTTGCGGTACCTGGGAACGGACGGACGGACAGATGGATATTTGGTGAATTATAGTAAGATACTTGTACCAAGTTTGATTTAAATCCCTTCAGCTGTTCTCAAGTTATCACATGTTTACCGAACATGACCTTTTTACCTGATATAAATCCAGACATAAATCAATTCAGACCTTTGACCTCTTGACCCCCAAATTTAATCATTTCATGTTTACATCATTATACACACCTGTACCAAGTTTTAATTTAAATCCCTTCAGCTGTTCACAATGTATCACATTTTTACCTGACATGACCTTTGGCCTTTGACATTGGGACCCCAAAATCTAATCAGTTAATGTTTACATCATTATACATATCTGTACCAAGTTTGAATTAGATTACTTCAGCTGTTCTCAAGTTATAGATCTATTACGGACTTTGACCTTTGACCAATTGGCCCCATAATCTAATAAGTTAATCTTTACGTCATTATACATACCTGTACCAAGTTTGAATGAGATCACTTCAGCCGTTCTCAAGTTATAGACCTATTACAGACTTTGACCTCTTGACCTCTTGGCCCCATAATCCAATCAGTTCATCTTTACCTCATTCTACATAACTACCAAATTTGGTGAGAATCCCACCACTGGTTCACAAGTTATCGTAGTAACAGGATTTTTACCAAACATGACCTTTGACCTCGTGAGCCCAACATCTAATCAGTTCATCTTTCCCTCATTATACATAACTGCACCAAGTTTCCAGATCCGGATCGTCACCAAAATCAAATCATTCCTTCCTTGTCACATACCCAACCTGTCCAATTTTTTTTCGAATCCGTCAACAACTTTTTGAGATATCCTGTTTACAAGCAGAAAATCGGGCAGACCGAGGTGAAAACATAACCTCCATCCACATTCAGTGGCGGAGGAAATAATACAACCATAATATATATATATTTATGTTGAAGGCTCCAATCACGGACTGTATAGTCCTCATCAAGGCCAGGCCTTAAATAAAAGAGATGCATCAAAATAATTAAAAGAGAGAGAATATAAAGGTGAGGAGTGAAAATGAGTAAGAAAAGTATATGATGAAAAATGTATGATGTTTGTTTGTAAGAAAGAGATTAAAGCTAGCCCGGTAGCTATAGATTGAATGAGACAGAAAGTAATCCTGACACGAAGAGTGTGAGATGGTTCTGGGCACCACCTTAACGCTCCTAAGCCCGAACGGTAGTACTGCCCTGAGCGGTAGTACCCGAACGGTCCAATCGGATGGGTGTTTTTAGGAGACACCATCTCCTTACTGGATGGCCATTGGCTCCTGAAGGGAGGTTCATCCGCCCTTTAACAGGTATTGTTTTTAGTCCTGCCGGGTGTTAGTCACCCACCCCACTGGCAAGCCAGTAAGGGTAGTCGGTTTAGTCGCCGACTACCCGACCATGCGGCAGGTCGCACTGGGGTGCAAGTTACCAGTATCAGTCAAGAGACCAACCTGACTTGTAACTTTGATTGTAATCTTTGTAAGATTACCTGAGAGATGACATCATGTTGTCATGACAACACACGGTCCGGTTTTACAATCTCGAATATGGCCGCCGTATCTTTGTGAAGATGGCACAGTGTTTTGTTCCAGATTGTAATCACCAATAGGAGGGTCATACCTTTGGCTTTTATCGTTTTCCAAAGAAACCAAGTGTTAAGCAATACTGGTTTGAACAAATAAGGTGATTTGTCGCTTTTATTCTTCATTATCCTGCTCTTCTCTTTATACGGGGTGAGGTACCAAGCTCCTGCCCTGCCTTGACCACCATGCTCCTCCACTCCCCTCTGTCCTCAGCCAACTCTCTCCGCTCACCGACCACCCCACCTTACTGATATCCCTCCTCACAATCCTCCCATCTCATTTGTGGTGTACCTCTTTTCCTCCTACCTTGCCATTCTTTCTTCCCCCATCTGCACCACATATCCAGCCCATCTCACCCGGAATTTCACCAATCTCCCCGTCAAGATCACCTGCACACCAATCTCCTCCCTCAGTTCATCCATTCTCCTCCTATCCACCCTCTTCACTCACGCAATCCTCCTGACCCAGTTTTTCTCGCACACCTGCAGCCTCTGTTGTTGCCTCCCTGCCAGTGCCACCATTTTGAGACCGTAAAGGTAAGCCAGTATCACACAGGACACCAAAACTTTCACTTTAAATTATCTTGATATGTTTCTGTCTGTTAAATTTATTCTATCAAAACAAATTAAAAATCAGTACGAAAATTTGCCATTGCAGAAGTTACGTACTCACCCTGTTATTCCGTGTACTAGGCCAAGGTAATCCCTCTAGCTGCTCTACCTTTAGCTGCTCTATTGAGTATGGAACACCAAATCAAATCAATGTATACCTGTCAGGTGTTTTTTCATGAAACATACATGTTTACATGAACATATTTACATATTTACATATACATATAGAATTTTATATTATTAAATATATTAAATATACATTTATATTATTTTTTATATTATATTGATATTAAATTTTTATTATATTTATTATATTTATATTTATATTATATTTTATTATGTTTATATTTATTTATATATGTATATATATATTTATATTATATATTTATATTATATTTTATAATTATATTTATATTATTAAAATTTATATTATATTTATATTAAATATATATTAAATATACATTTACATTACATATACAATAACATATTTACATGAACGAAGTTAGGTGAAGTTGAAAACAAGGAGTTGATACTCTGTGTCCCCCGCCTTTTGGATGGTATGCGGAATAGATCTGTGTAAAATGAAGCTAAATCTTGAACGGTTTTTTAAATATCATATACATGGACAGGTGATCGGTCGAACGGAGCTCATTTTAATGTTCCCGTCTCTGACCCTGTTGGAGGAGTGAGGGTCAATAATTTGTGTTGAGTGGGTTCGACATGAGATGGTGCGATGGGATTATTAAATAATTATTTAATTCGACAAACACACCAGCAGGCGATTTTTAAAAAGTGAAGAAAAATTGAAAGTTCATATACTTGAAGAAGTCGACGAAGAGTGGGTAGCTACTACAAAATCCCCGATACATTTCTGATGAGACTTGATGAGAATGTTATCCCATCCCATGAGAAATCTTCGAAACATATTTTGTGCCATAGATGAGTGTATGTAACCTTTTAATATTCGAAAGGGATGTCCAGGTCAGAGAACAGGGGATATAAAGTTGGAGAGTTGGGAGAAGCATTCTAAAAGGGAGAGAAAAAATAACTTTACAAGTTCAAATTTGTTTCTGAACCAAGTACATATGAAGTTGATTGGCCATTTCATCAACACTAAACCAAACCCTTTCCAGCAACACAAGATCTTGAGTGCATTCATAAGAGTGTAATATCATTGAGAGAAGAGTGAATTGGTCTTTCCTTCTGACATGTTGTTGTACAAAGACAATGTTGGTTCTCCAAAACTCTTACAACCTGTTTGCAGCTCCGTGTGCTGGAACAGCAAGATATTCAGTACCAGGACTAGTATCTCCAGTGGTGGTTACAGGAGTTAAGAGGATTCTTTGCTAACCACAAGCCTAAGTCAAGAAATGTGGTTTCACCAAATTGGTAGATCCTTTATATATGGTTAATTCCTAAACATACAGCAAGCTCAATTATGTCTTGATCCACCAAATCAAAAAGCATACATGTACCTCTTTCAGATGTTGAAGTACAGTCGTGGCCAAAAATATTGGCACTCTTGCACTTTTTTCAAATAACTCACAATTTTCTCTAAAATAAGTTGAAATTAACAACAGTATTTGGTCTCCACAATTATTTATTTCACTGTAAATATGACAGAACCTTTGTTTCTGATTCAGAACTTAATATATCCTTTTAAATCAGAAAAAAAATAAAAATGGCAATGACAAAATTATTGACACCCTAGACTTAATATTTGGTAGCACGGCCTTTGAACAAAGTTACTGCAGTCAAGCGCTTCCTATAGCCATGAATGAGCTTCCTACACCTCTCTACTGGCAGTTTGGCCCACTCTTCTTGTGAAAACTGCTCCAGTTCTCCCAGATTTGAAGGGTGCCTTCCCCCAACTGCTGTTTTCAGATCTCCCCACAGGTGTTCAATGGGATTTAGACCTGGACTCATTGCTGGTCACTTCAGAACAGTTCAGCGTTTTGTCTTGAACCATTCCTGGGTCCTTTTTTAACTGTTTGGGTTCATTGTCCTGCTGCAAGACCCATGACCTTCGACGGAGACCCGGCTTTCTGACACTGGGTTGAACATTGCGCTCCAAAATGCCTTGGTGATCTCCTGATTTCATGATGCCATGCACACATTCAAGGCACCCACTGCCACAGGCAGCACAGCAACCCCAAAACATCACTGAACCTCCTCCATGTTTAACTGTAGGGAAGGTGTTCTTTTCTTTGAAGGCTTCATTTTGTTTTCTATAAACATAGAGATGATGTGCTTTATGAAAAAGCTCTAATTTGGTCTCATCTGTCCACAGGACATTCTCCCAGAAGGATTTTAGCTTGTTCAGGTGTGTTTTGGCAAACTACAATTGGGCTTTCTTAGCAGTGGGGTCCTTCTGGGTCTCCTACCATAGAACCCCGTTTAGTTGAGTTGTCGACGGATGGTGCGAGTTGAAACGGTCGTACCTTGTGTCTGAAGGTCAGCTTGAATCTGTTTGGCAGTTGATTGAGGTGCTTTCTCCACCATTCGAACAATCCTTTGCTGCAAGCTTCGATCAGGTTT
This sequence comes from Myxine glutinosa, assembly GCF_964187855.1. Lineage (NCBI taxonomy): Eukaryota > Metazoa > Chordata > Myxini > Myxiniformes > Myxinidae > Myxine > Myxine glutinosa. The sequence goes on along the minus strand of NC_136265.1, from coordinate 155,782,226 downwards.
TCTCTTGCGGCCACGTCTAGGGAGGTTGGCTACAGTGCCATGGGCCTTAAACTTCCTGATCACATTGCATACGGTGGACACAGCAACATCAAGGTCTCTGGAGATGGATTTGTAGCCTTGAGATTGTCAATGCTTGGCTACAATCTTGTGTCTGACCTCCTCAGACAATTATCTGGTTTTCTTTCTTTTCACCATGCTCATTACAGTGACCAAAAAACAGGCAGGTGTGCATACAATGACACAAAACAGCAGTAGACTCATTTTCTCCACTCAAACTGGTTGAATGAGTGATTTTTATATTGCAGGCACCTGGAACTCACCACAGGTGAGTTCAATTCCAAAGTAAAGGAGAATCGCCTGCTTGAAATCTAATTATTTCTAACAACTTCTAAAAGGTGCCAATAATATTGTCTGGGCTATTTTAGGATTTCTGTGTGGAATAAGCTAAGATTTAGTAATTTTTATGCCTCCACCGCCAAAGTCGCCGGAGGCATTATGTTTTCGGATTGTCTGTACGCCCGCCCGTCCGTACTTCCGTATGTCCGTTCGTCCGGGCTAAACCTCGTTTTTCTCAGCAACCATATGTCTGATTGAGACGAAACTTGCAGGGTAGGAGTGACACTCATTCAAAATGTTTTTTTTTTATAATTGTGACGTCATAGGTCACGTGGTATGGCAGCCATCTTGGATTAAAAGCAAATAATAAAAAAATTATTTCTTGGAAACCACGAAATGGAAAAATTTGAAACTTTGCACATTGTCAAGTACTCTCAATGGGGAACAAAAGCATGATAATGATGACATCATAGGTGAAGTGGTACACCAGCCAAAAATGTTTTAATCGAATTCATTATCCTAAAAATCTGAAATTGCATGCACATGATCTATGACCCATTTGTATTTAAATATTAAATTCATGACATCATAGGTCACATGGTTTGGCAGCCATTTTAGATTGAAGGAAAATATAAAATAATTATATCCCTGAAACCGCTCACCCTATCGATGCTAAATTTTACAAATATCATCCAACAGCACTGTTGCATATAGTTTGAAAATGATGATGTCATACGTTACGTGGTTTGGCACCATCTTGGATAGAAAAACGAACCTTATCCGATCAACACGAAATTTCACAAACGTGATCCTCTACCCATACATATGCAGAGTGATGGCATCTACCCATTGTGGGACTATGTGGAGGTATATTGGCGACACAGTCGCATTGTTCTCGTTTTCACCTATTTTTGTTTTGTTCCACTGCAAACGAAAGAAATACATATGTGGATACCAAAATATTTTTTTAATTTCCACAATTTTCTGGGAAAAATGGTGCATTATTTGAAAAAAGTGCAAGGGTGCCAATATTTTTGGCCACGACTGTACTTGGTGCAGCCGGTAGCATCCATCAGCTCACTGGCAGTACTTCAGGCTATGCTCATCAGAAATATATATAGGTGATATCTAGCATCAGAAAGACATCTAGGTGATATCTAGCATCAGAAAGACATCTCGGTGATATCTAGCATCAGAAAGACATCTAGGTGATACCTAGCATCAGAAAGACATTTAGGTGATGGGAGGCCACACAAGCTCACAGAACGGGACCGCTGGGTGCTGAAGCGCGTAGCGCGCAAAACTCGCCTGTCTTCAGTTGCAATGTTGGAACCCATCTGTGGATCGGTCCCATCGGCCGATGGGTCTGACCCATCTGTGGATGCACGAGAAATGACAATGCAGACCCATCGGCCGATGGGTCTGCGCCATCTGCGGATGTGTTGTTCACCTTGAAGGAATGTGTATGCATCAATGGTGGATGAGTATGTTTATTTGAAATGTTTATTCAAATATATTTTTGAAATTATTTTTGAAATTTGAAATTTGAAATGTTTATTAAGCAGTCCGTGACATGTGGTTTGTCGATAACCGTTTGTTGATAAGATAAAAATAAGATAATGTCGCTCCATTTAAAAACGCTGGTCTACTTCGCTGGTGGCACTGGCAGACTCAGCTCTCCATTGTTTATATAGCAATTCCTGGCATTTTATATAGCAACACATTCCTTCAAGGTGAACAACACATCCGCAGATGGCGCAGACCCATCGGCCGATGGGTCTGCATTGTCATTTCTCATGCATCCACAGATGGGTCAGACCCATCGGCCGATGGGACCGATCCACAGATGGGTTCCAACAGCAACACTCACTACCGAGTTCCAAACTGCCTTTGGAAGCAACGTCAGCACAACAACTGTTCGTCGGGAGCTTCATGAAAAGGGTTTTCATGGCCGAGCAGCTGCACACAAGCCTAAGATCACCATGCGAATGCCAAGCGTCGGCTGGAGTGGTGTAAAGCTTGCTGCCATTGGACTCTGGAGCAGTGGCAATGCGTTCTCTGGAGTAATGAATCACGCTTCACCATCTGGCAGTCCGACTGACGAATCTGGGTTTGGCGGATGCCAGGAGAACACAACTGCCTGAATGCATAGTGCCAACTGTAATGTTTGGTGGAGGAGGAATAATGGTCTGGGGCTGTTTTTCATGGATCGAGCTAGGCCACTGAGTTCCAGTGAAGGGAAATCTTAATGCAACAGCATACAATGACATCCTAGACGATTGTGTGCTTCCAACTTTGTGGCAACAGTTTGGGGAAGGCCCTTTCCTGTTTAAGCATGACAATGCCCCCGTGCACAAAGCGAGGTCCATACATAAATGGTTTGTCAAGATCGGTGTGGAAGAACTTGACTAGCCTGCACAGAGTCCTGACCTCAACCCCATCCAACACCTTTGGGATGAATTGGAATGCCGACGGCGTGCCAGGCCTCATCACCCAACATCAGTGCCTGACCTCACCAATGCTCTTGTGGCTGAATGGAAGCAAAGCCCCTCAGCAATGTTCTAACATCTAGTGGAAAGCCTTCCCAGAAGAGTGGAGGCTGTTACAGCAGCAAAGGAGGGACCAACTCCATATTAATGCCCATGAATTTGTAATGAGGTGTGTGATGTTTGGGTGTCCACATACTTTTGGCCATGTAGTATATCTAGTGTCAGAAAGATATAACAGCTGCATTAAGTTTCCTTTTTCCCCTACGAATGAACATCAGCAAAATAGCAACTAGCAGAAAGACTGGCAGGCTAATTAATAGTCGGGCATGATCAAATGACTACTTATTTCTTTGAGCATTCCCCATGTGTGAAGCATGACCAGTTCTTATTTTATCTCGATCAAAGGACCACCGTCATGTCCATAATTTTAATTGCAGACAATCCTGATCCACAGGTGTACTGTCACCATCAGTCTATTTAATGTGTAATCATTGGACTTATTCTTGGACCTGTTCTATTCATTGTACCTAGTGCAATGTCCACCTATTCTTAGCATAAAACTATTTTCATCTCCGCAGGTGCTTATCACTCTTCGTAATTCAATGGAAGTAAGGAAATTCTCTGGCTAAGTATAACTTGTTGTCATTTAAAATACAGATATGACTATCTAATAGACCTTAGACTTAGAGCATATATGCATAGGTACGAGTATTATATGATACCAGACTTTCATTGAATTGTCTTATCACACCTATTGGTACAAGTATTGTCCACCCAAATATGAGGGATAATTTTTTTTTTACAAATACAATGATTATCTTCGATTATGCAAAGATCTCGTTATGCATGATACATTACCTGGTGGTAATGTGGCTGGCTTAAGATCCTATGATGTTATCTCTTCTATGAGTTTTATTTTGGAAAGCAGTTAGAGGTTCATGGAATAGCAAGATCAGTCTGTATAAGTTAACCATACCGACAGCCGTGAGATGGGGAAGAGGCAGACTCAGATCGAGCAGTTGGATGGCTCTGAATTCGTCCCAATAACACATACGTAGAGTGGAGTGAGTTTGTTTTCAGCGGTGAAGTCGCTTCAATATTTACCCTGCGCCCGCGAAGCGAAAATCGGGGTTAAGCATTCATGTGCATACGTGTGCCGTGTGCCGTACGTGTCTGCATTTCAAAAATTCATTTTCTCAGCAACTGTTGGTCCGATTGACACGAAATTTTACCATAGAAGCGTATCCGCCTGTATAATTTTTTATGATAATTATAACGTCATAGGTCACGTGGTACAGACGCCATCTTAGAATAAATCGAAAAAAGTTCCACCTCTATATCTCCGAAACGGCTCCATGGAAAAAAATTGAAACATGGCTCATTGTCAAGTACTCCCCTTGGGAAATAAGATATGTTAATGATGATGTAATCTGTGCCTTCGTTATTGTTTTTTTTTTTTTTTTTTTTTTTTTTTGTATACAAGATCGAGGCTCGTGAAAGAGCTAACATTAATCACACAAAAAGACAAACCGACACACAAAACACAAAAAACAAGGGGAGCGGTAGACAAGATGGGGAGAGAGGGGGAAGGACACAAAAGAGAGGGGGAAGGACACAAACACAACATTTGAGAGCAGGGACATCGGGAGGACTTGGGGGGAGGTGGGAGAGGATTAAAACATATGAACACTGCAAGGACTCTGGGGTGAATTAACGGGGGTAGAAAAGATCAAGGTTTTCGATGGGTGAAGATAAGAGATGGTGGTGAACAGCTGTTTTAAAGACCTGGAGGGAGGAGTGGGATTGAAGGGAGTGGGGGAGTTTGTTCCAGAGGCGGGAGAAAAGGGGAATGAAAGAGTGAAGGTGAGCAGAGAGCCTAGACTTTGGCAGTTTAACCAGAAGAGGGTTGCAGGCAGATCTTGTGCGACCTGAAGGAATATTGGGGGGACAGAGCACAGAGAGAGCTGGGGGAGCAAGGCCGGAGAGGAGTCGGTAGAAGACAGAAAGACCACCAACCTGCCTGCGGTGAGTGAGTGAAAGGCCCTCGGCGTTGACTACATCGCAGGAGATTCCAATGATTCTGAAAGCTTTGGCCTCAACAGCGTGAAGCCGAGCAAGGTGTGAGGCAGGAGCACCAGCCCAGAGGGGGGAACAGTATTCCATTGAGCTGCGGATGAAAGCCTTGTATGTGGTGAGGAGCTCAGGTGTGCCAAGGAAGGACTTCGCACGACGGAGGATGCCCAGTCGGCGACTGGCTTTGGAGGCCAGCTTGGAAATGTGGTTTTCCCAAGAAAGATCATGGCAGATAGTGAGACCCAAAAGCTTGAGCGACAGAACTTCTTGGAGAGGATTGTTGAGAAAGTAGATGGGAGGGTTGTCCAGTCGGTCCTTTCGGAGAGACATTGTAAGAGTGTGAGATTTGTCAGGATTGAAAGACATGTTCCACTTGTTTGACCAGTCTGTGATTTTGTCCAGGTCTGCAGAGAGTGAGGAGGCTGCAGACTGCCGATCTGAGGGATGAGGAATGGAGCGACAGAGAGTAGAGTCATCAGCAAAGAGATAGAGAGGATTTTCAAGAGAGTCAGAGAGATCATTGATGAAGACCAGAAAAAGCACAGGGCCCAGAACACTACCTTAGGGAACTCCAGCCTGAACAGGAAGAGGAGATGAGAGAAACCCATTCAGGGCCACACGTTGACTACGACCAGAGAGGAAGTCCGCCAGCCATGCGTGGAGATTTCCATGGATACCAAAGGAGGAGAGTTTGGAGAGCAGAGCAGGGTGCCAGACCGTATCGAAGGCACGTGAAATGTCAAGGGAGACAGCTCTAATTTCCTGTTTGGCGTTGAGGACCTCCATCCATTGTTGAGAAAGCAGAAGCAGCATGTCCAGAGTAGAGTGACCAGGTCTGAAACCAAATTGATGATCAGAGATCAAGCCATTGGAGAAGAGGAAAGATTTAATATCTGAAGCAATGATGGATTCCATGACTTTGCTGATAATTGGGAGAAGGCTGATTGGTCTGTAGTTGCTGGGATCTGTTTTTGCACCTTTTTTGTGCAAAGCGGTGATGTTGGCTGATTTCCAAGCAGATGGCAGATGACCTTGAGCAAAAGAGAGGGTGAAGAGAACAGAAAGAGGGAGTGAAAGTGCAGAAGAACATGATTTTAGGACCCGTGGGCTGATGCCGTCAGGACCAGTTGCAGAATCAGAGTCGAGGGTTGCCAGAAACTTTTCCACCTTGTCAGGAGGAAAGGACACAGAGTCCAGGAGCAGCTGGGTACGACTGGGTACGGTGGGTACAGAGAGGGATGGGTTTGGGACACAAGATTTAGAGGCAAACACAGAGTTGAGGCATTCAGCTTTTTCACGTGCGGAGTCAGCCGTTAAGCCGTTTGAGGTGAGGGAGGGGATGGAGGGGGAACAAACACCAGAAACAGATTTGACCAGACGCCACCAGGATTTGGAAGAGGGAGACAGGTAAGAGAGTTCGGTCTTGAGAATGGTGAGATATTGTTTCCTGGCTCTCCTGAGGGTGGACACACACTTGTTTCGGGCTTTGTGAAAGGAAATGAGATTTCCTTCCATTGGATTTGCTTTCCAGGAGACGAAAGCAAGTTGTTTCAGGGCAACAGCCTCACCACAAGATTCCGTGTACCATGGACGGGAGGAAGGGTATGACAACTGAAGACGAGATGGTATAAATCTGTGCATGAGAGAGAGCAATTTACTTTGAAAGAATTCCCAGGATGAGTTGATGTCAGAGGCGGTAGAGATGGGAGACCAGTCCAGATGATTGATGGCTGCTTGAAGACCGTGCCAGTTGGCCTGAGTGAAATGCCAGACTCGTCGACGCTGAGGAGGCTCTCTGAGAATGGTCAGAGAGATGTCCACTTTGACAAGCACATGATCAGATGAGCCGATTGGAGCAGAAGAAGAGCAGCAGACATTTTCAGGGAAGTTTGTCATAACCAAATCCAGAAGAGAAGATGCTCCGTTGACTGAGATCCGGGTCGGGAAATTGACAGATTGTGTCAGTCCCAGTGAGTCGCAGAAGTCCTTTGCTGAAGAGCCATGGCTGGTGAGAGAGGTACCCACACCCAGCCAACTGGCATGGTGACAATTGAAATCACCACATATGAGGAAGAGAGAGTTGGGATGGGTAGATAGAAGTTGGTCCATATTATCAGACAGTGAGATGTAGATGGAGTCATCGCTGATTGGTGGACGGTACAACACACATATGAACAAAAGGTGTGAGCGAAGGGGAAGCCGTAGCCAAAGGTATTCCTGGGGGGTGAGGTGGAGAGAGGGCAGTGGAGGGCGAGTGAGGAAGAGAGTTTTTTTATAAAGATAGCAACCCCACCTCCAGGACGAGGCTCAGGTCTATCATACCGGAGGAGGGAGTAACCTGGGAGAGATACCAAGGCATCAGAGACATCATGAAGGAGGAAAGTTTCTGTTAAGCAGATCACATCTGGTTTGTCAGAAGCAACCTGTATGGAGAGGTCAGTCAAGTTTGAGCGAAGGCCCCGGATGTTTGAGGTCCATACCGTTAATGAAGAGGAAGGGGGAGCATCGGGTCCAGAACACAATCGGACCCGATTTTTTTTTTTTTGTGAGTACAGATATTAAACAAGAAGGTACGGGGTGAACGACTGGGACGAAACAGTGAACGAAAATAATTTCAGCGCATTCGACGAATCGCTGAGAGAAAAACAAACCACAAGGTCGGAGACGGTACGGTAGTCCAAGCCTACGAGTACTAGGCCGCAGAATACTCGATACCATTAACCGACGATTATGTATACATGTACGAAAAATTAGCACCGAAAATTTTCCAAAAGATACGCTATAGGTACATACACCGAAAGATAGATACAGTCTCGACAAAAACACGATTGAGAAATATCACTTAGCTTCGAAAGCGTGAGCGCATGGAGCAGCTTCGAAAACACGTGACCTCGCCGTGATCTCGCGAGACTGTGACGTCATAATTCGACAAGTACGACACATATCCGATCATTGTGAATTTTTTTTTGCTCACAAGTGTTGGTCTGATGGGCACGAATTGTTCACCATAGGAGCACCTTCTCCTGTAGAATATTTTAATGATAATCATGACGTCATAGGTCATGTGGTACAGGCGCCATCTTGGAAAAACCGAAAAATGTTGCACCTCTATTTCTCCAAAACTGCTGCATGGAAAAAATTGAAACATGGCTCATTGTAAAGAACTCCATATGGGAAATAGGTGTTGTTATTTGGAAAGAACTCCAAAAAAAACATGATCATGACGTCATAATTTGACAGGGACAATGCTTAGTCTGACCAGTTTGAAATGTATTGTACGTGATCTATGCAACAATTATATTAGAGAATATAAATTTATGATGTTATCGCTCATGTGGTCTGGCAGCCATATTGGATCAAAGAAAAACAAGGACAGATACATTCAAAGTACACCGCCCCCATGCCAAATAATTAAATATCCTGCAGCGCGGCATTGCCGGGGAGCCTCAGGCGCCCGGCAATACCGCAGTGCAGCTCATATAGGCTGCATTGGGAGGGAGAGGTGAACGCTAATCGATTGATTAATTGTCTAATTAAAATCAATAAAAGATTATCACAAAATATTTTCTTAATCAATTGGCTAATAGCATAACTAAACCACTAGTGCTTCATCCAAAGATGTACCTTTTAGAAATTTAATTAAACAAGTCATTAATAAAAAATTAAATAATTACTCGATTAATCAAAAATAATTAATCAATTAATCAATAAATAATTAATCGATTAAATGATTAATCAATAAATCAAAAATATCCTTGAAAGGCACATCATTTGGTCACTGTCATATCCAAATAGCTTCCCAGCTCAAAAGGTACCTGAGATATTGGCCAAATGAAAAAGAAAATAAATAAATGATTAATAATGAAAATAAAGAAATAATAATCATTAAAAAATGAAATTATTAATCAATTCGGTCATAGAACACATAAACCACCACCATTTCATCAGAATCTGTAACTTAAAAAAAAATAAAAATTTTTTAGTCATTAATCGAATAATTAAATAATTAATCGATTAATTGATTAATTGATTAATTAATAAATCAAAAATAGCCTTTGAAGCCAAATCACCTAGTCATTGGCATGTCCAAATATCAGCTTCCTAACTCAAAAGGTGCCTGAGTTAATGGTCAGAAGAGAAAGGAAATTTGATTAATTAAATAAGTACTTAATTAATCGCTAATAATTAAATAACTCCTCAATTAATTGATTAAGCAAAAAACCAAAAATACTGTCTTTGAGAAAGGACTTGCTCACTGTTGTGCCGAAATTTCAGCTTCCTAGCTCAAAAGATGGCTGAGATATTGCCCGGACAAACAATCAAACAAGAAAACAAACAAACAACCAAGAAAACAAACAAACAACCAGAGTGAAAACTGAGTACTCCCTTTCAGCGTGCGTCACTGCCGAGCCCCCTTCGGTGCCCAGCAATGACGATTTGCAATGCCTGGAGATGGCATAGGAAAGGAGCGGTGTACAACAAGTACAGATACATTCAAAATACACCGCCCCCATGCCAAATAATTAAATATCCTACAGCGCGGCATTGCCGGGGCGCCTTCGGCGCCCGGCAATACCGCAGTGCAGCTCAAAGAGGCTGCATTGGGAGGGAGAGGTGTACACTAATTGATTGATTAATTGTATAATTTAAATCAATAAAAGATTATCACAAAATATTTTCTTAATCAATTGGCTAATAGCATAACTAAACCACTCGTGCTTCATCCGAAGATGTATCTTTTAGAAATGTAATTAAATGTCATTAATAAAAAATTAAATAATTAATTGATTACTCAATAAATAATTAATCGATTAATCAATAAATAATTAATCGATTAAATGATTAATCAATAAATCAAAAATATCCTTGATAGCCACATCACTTGGTCACTGTCTTGTCCAAATATTAGCTTCCCAGCTCAAAAGGTGCCTGAGATATTGGCCAAATGAGAAAGAAAATAAATAAATGATTAATAATGAAAATAAATACATAATAATCATTAAAAAATTAAATTATTAATCAATTCAGTCACAGAACACATAAACCACCACCATCAGAATCTGTAACTGATTTTTATTTATTTATTATTTATTAATCGAATAATTAGATAATTAATCGATTAATCGATTAATTGATTAGTTAATAAATCTAAAATAGCCTTTGCAGCCAAATCACCTGGTCATTGGCATGTCCAAATATCAGCTTCCTAACGCAAAAGGTGCCTGCGTTAATGGTCAGAAGAAAAAGGAAATTTAATTAATTAAATAAGTACTTAATTAATCGCTAATAATTAAATAACTCCTCAATTAATTGATTAATCAAAAAACAAAAAATACTGTTTTTGACAAAGGACTTGCTCACTATTGTGCCGAAATTTCAGCTTCCTAGCTCAAAGGATGGCTGAGATATCGTCCGGACAAACAAACAAACAAACAAGAAAGAAAACAAACAACCAAGAAAACAAACAAACAAACAAACAACCAGAGTGAAAACTGAGTACTCCCTTTCAGCGTGCGTCACTGCCGAGCCCCCTTCGGTGCCCGGCAATGACGTTTTGCAATGCCTGGAGATGGCATAGGAAAGGAGCGGTGTACAAAAATGTTTATAAACAGAAGAGTTGGCTCACAACAAGTTGACTGTGCAGGGTAAGTATTCTATGAATACCATCTCGTTGGCTATGTCCTTCCTTCCATCCGTCCGTAAAAAACGAAGAAGAAGAAGCTCTCTCACCCACCGTGTTTAATTCTAAAGGGCAATACTAAAAGGTTCTAAAGGGTGATTCTAATGGGTTTCGATCATTTCTAGGTCTTTCCGATTTCATATTAAAAATGCCAAAATGAACCGCTTCCTTCGGACACGGGTGTGATTTTTTGTTCGTCTGTCTCTGCCTGACAGTCAAACTAAATTGAAAATCATTCCAAACAGGAAACTTACTTTATTTAAGGACGTCATTAAGGACACAAACAACAGGCACGATAAACTAATGTAACGTGTTAGATAAGGTGGTGTAAAAGACTTTGCATCAACGGTGGTAAATTTCCCAAATTATGTTTTTCTGTAACATCGAAAATATTTATATTTCATTGCAATTTAATTATATACTTTGCACTTTAGAACACAAATCTCCTTTTAAACACTTTTAAACCCCTTCCGTTTAGCAGTACTTGAACAGAATATTACGCATTTTACATCATCTTGACCAATCAAACTTGCCCTTCATATACCCCGCCCATGTCCTTATTTCTCAGGACTTGCGGGGTAAGGTGTTCTTTGACCTCCGTAGTTGATATTTTTCACTTTTCCCAGTTTGATTCGTAGTTTTGCCACAAGTTCTCCATCTGTCCCCCAGTCAGCACCTGGCTGAGTATTAGCGCTTCTCCGTCTTCCATTGATTCGAATGTAAGATGAGCAATGAATCTGTGAAGGCTGTGAGGCTTTTATCATCTATCACGTCACACTCCGAGCAGCTTGGTGGATGAGTGGGTGCATGAGCCTTGTCACATTGCTTTTGCTGGTGTGGGTTCAATCCCCACGGATACCCATAAATGGAGGAAGGGGGTGGCACAGTCAGCATCACTGCCACAACCACAACCATCGCTGTGGACGCTTTAAACCTTCCCTCCCACTTCTGTGCTGTGTGATGTATGCAGCTTTCACACCTCTAGATTCGATTTTGAGAATTTTCGCACCTGTATGATCACGCAAGGAATCACAGCCGAACACAACTCTTCTTTCGCCCAGAGAGTTAAGCTGCAGGTTGGTAGGATGAGCTGGAGGTATGCACACCTGCCGCTAGGCGGCCTAGCCTGGGTTTGAATCCTGACACAGCTATAAACTGCCATCCTGGCGTTTCCCAGGTAGGGTGAGTCATCAATGTGTGTGGCTATAAACTGCCCTCGGATGGAGTTAAACGGGCGGCCCATCTGCCGACATTAGTTGGTGGATGTTCAAGATCCCACGGTGTCCTTCTCGAAGAGTTGGCGAGCTACAACCGACACTGAATAAATTCCAAATTCCTGGCCTAACCAGCAGAGGGCATTCCATTAGCGGAACAGCTACACCCTCAGCCAATGCTAACACACAGCCTCGTGCTGCATAAGAAAGGAGAAGAAGAAGAAGAAGAAGCTTCTGTGTACGTCTAATGGAGATTCACCCCTCCCCATACCGTCATGTTCAAATATGTAATTTTAGAAATGACGTCACAATGTTGTCGTTCTTGCCTTGGCAACTAAGTTATTTGTCGCCCCCTCTGCCGTTGCATCTGCAGACGATGTAATGAAGCTCTTTCTTCAAGCAGAAACAATAAAGATACTCCTTGAGTATCCAACATTTATCTTATCCAATTTACCTAATTTGTTAACACTATCACCTGGCCATCGTAAAGGTGATAATTTCCAGGCTACTGTGATAAAGAAATACTGCACTGTTTTCTATTTCTACACTTATTGGACTTTACACGGCTTGAGTTTTGATGATAACAATAGTCATACATGAGTCATTATGTAAATGTTAAAGAGAGTAATTTTAGTGAAGGTCACTTCTTCTTCTTCTTCTTTAATATGCAGCACAGGACTGCAGGTAGCATCATTGGCTGAGCGCTGATGCAGGGCCCCTATTCCCAGTACACTGGTACTCATTTCACCAACCTCAGAATGTGACAAGTTGAGTCAACCCATCTGGTGTTAATATCAACGGATCACCGGGATTCAAACTCAGGACCCTCGGATCCCAAGCCATCCACCCTAACCGTATGCCAACACCAGGCTTAAGTGAAGTACACAAAACTTAATTTGGGTTGATAGGAAATTATATAATTCATTACTATAGAATGTTCTTTTTCTTCTATCCAGATGATGTCATTTAGGAGTGAAGGATTATTGTCTTTTTTCAATCTCTTGTACTCGCCACCCATTAAGCATTTAATGGGAATCCATTTGGGGCTAACCTCAAGTACACCATTGCACTCCAGGGAGGCATCAATTGTGGTTGCTATGGCAATTGCATCAATATCAACAGATTTTCATTCCAGCAGAGTGTGATTAGCACCGAACTTCATTCCTCACAATTAACTCCATGCCCGTGTCGTAAATCGATGAATAATTCTAGAAACGATGGAAATCGGTTGCGTAAAAATGTGTCTTTCCCATTTGTCTTAATGTTCAAAGACGATGTACAGTCGTGGCCAAAAATATTGGCACTCTTGCCCTTTTTTCAAATAACTCACAATTTTCTCTAAAATAAGTTGAAATTGACAAAAGTATTTGGTCTCCACGATTCTTTATTTCACTGTTAATATTACAGAACCTTTGCTTTTGATTCAGAACTTAATATATCCTTTTAAATCAGAAAATAAAAAGAAATGGCATTGACAAAATTAATGACACCCTCAACTTAATATTTGGTTGCACAGCCTTTGGACAAAATAACTGCAGTCAAGCGCTTCCTTTAGTCATGAATGAGCTTCCTACACCTCTCTACCCAGTGCCAGAGGCAGCACAGCAACCCCAAAACATCACTGAACCTCCTCCATGTTTGACTGTAGGGAAGGTGTTCTTTTCTTTGAAGGATTCATTTTGTTTTCTGTAAACATAGAGATGATGTGCTTGACCAAAAAGCTCTAATTAGGTCTCATCTGTCCACAGGACATTCTCCCAGAAGAATTTTGGCTTGTTCAGGTGTGTTTTGACAAACTCCAGTTGGGCTTTCTTATGTCTCTCTCAGGAGCGGGGTCTCCTAAAAATAGAACCCCCTTTTATTGACTTGGCGATGGATGGTGCGAGTTGAAACTGTCATACCTCATGTCTGAAGGTCAGCTTGAATCTGTTGGGCAGTTGATCGAGGTGCTTTATCCACCATTTGAACAATCCTTCGCTGCAATATTCGATCAAGTTTTCTCTTGCGGCCACATCCAGGAAGGTTAGCTACAGTGCCATGGGCCTTAAACTTCCTGATAGCATTGCGTATGGTGGACACAGGAACATCAAGGTCTCCGGAGATGGACCTTTGCCTTGTCATTGTCCATGCTTGGCTACAATCTTTGGTCTGATCTCCTCAGATAGTTCTCTAGTTTTTGTTCTTTTCTCCATGTTCATTGTAGTACACACAGTGACACAAACCAGTAGAATGACTCATTTTCTCCATTCAAACTGGTTGAATGAGTGATTTTATGTTGCAGGCACCTGCAGCTCACCATAGGTGAGTTCATTTCCAAAGTCAAGAAGAATCACCTGCTTGAAATCTAATTATTTCTAACAACTTATAAAAGGTGCTAATGGTATTATCCGGGCCATTTTAAGATTTCTGTGTGGAGTTTAAAGCTAAGGCCGACAAAAATATATTTCCGGTCTCTGGTCAGCGCATGCATCGATTTTGTCCCTGCGCGTCAACAATTATTTTTTTTAATTCCCAACGGTACCTACAATAGCACATGCCTGTTGTTGCCGGGCCGGCGCGCTATCTCGGGAAATACGGGTCTGTGAGGGTCGCCATTAGTATAGACGTTCGCACACGGTTCTCCCCTACAAAACTACGTTTAGTTTGTCCAAATCCAACCAGCCGTTCCAAAGATATGAGTAGTTTTGTGTGCCGTGACGTCATGAATCCAATCGGCTGGATATTGTCATTTATTGAAACGAAGACGTTCTGTGTCGGGTTCGTGTGAAGCAACCAGAAGGCCTAGAGAGCTGCGGGTGGTCTCGTTAGTTAGGCCTGAATCCTATTCCGTTTGTCATGAACTTGTAAGTGTCTGTGATAATCTGGTGGACTGGGAGAAGAGATCGTGGGAGACCATCGGCCTGTTAGACCACTTGCGCATGCGCAGTGTTGACACAATCGACGCATTTGAATGTTTGACGGTACGGCGAGGCGATCTCGAGAACGAAATGGCAGTCTATAATATGCTTGAAGAACTTAATGATTTTTCAGAATAAATACATTTTAAAATAACTTAAGCTTCTGTTCATTATTTACAAAAAAAAAGGCCTACAAGTCCCATTGGCTGTCTTTAATTTCTCTCTGGACGGCGCCACAGCAGATGAGGAGGACCGCAAGGCATGAGGACACAAAAAACATAGTGTGGTATGAAGTGTAATCCCGTGCGATTTGCGTGCTAAAATTGATTTTTTTGCATTGTTGGATTAATTCGAGGTCAAAATATTGAAAAATAATGGGGTTCAAATTTTCCGACCCTCGGACCCCCCTTTTATGGGGTGTTTTGTTTCCAGTGACCCCCGGGACTGACCATGCGACTTTCTCCCCTAACAACTGAGAGATTTTATCGATCTCGGGGTCGTTAGAGAGGTTTTCGATGACGCTAAATCCATTTATGATACTTTCGAAGCGACCGGAAGTGGCGATCCCAGATTTCCGTTCACCAAAGATGCTACGGTCAAGGTCATTTCAATTGTAGCAATAAACTTAGGCATGTAATACCTCTTTTTATGGTTTTCAGGCACAGGAAGACGTTTGGTGCAGTTATTTTTGCGATCTAGATGCCCTGTCGTGAGATAAGGACAACAAAATATTGGTAAAATGCTCAAGGCTTTTTTTTTGTTGTTTTTCAGAAAGAAGACTGACAGAGACTAGTACAAAACCATCTCGAGGTCATGTCTGAGAAGAACAGCGTGTGCATCATCTGCAATGAGGGAGCTACATCAAAGAAGAGACTGATAAACAATCCTGATATGATTGGCGAACTTATTTATTGTGCTAACGAGCGACTGTCTTTGGGTCAGGGTGATATTAAGCGACTTACAGATCGGTTAGCTAGCTTAGGTGAATCTGAACGGAAATCAGTATGGTATCATAGCGAATGTCAAAAACCCATCATCAACACAAGCATGATTGAACGGCTAAGGGTTAAACGAGTCCGGTTTGATTCTCCTGCATGCCCTGCGCGTGGGCCTGGACGACCTTCCAGTGTGGCTGACTCTACCCCACCTAAAATAACAAAAACCATCCCGAAGGAAAAGGTGTGTCTGTTCTCGTCATGTAGCTTTTGTTCTAATAACATATCAGAACCTCTCCATCGCGTTTACTCTGACAAGATGGGTGAAAATTTCCTCGAGATAAAGCTCAAGACTCAGGATGACCGCATCAGAACTTGCGTGTCCGAGTTAGAAGACGCTGGGGATGCCTCTGCTCTTGAAAAATACTATCATAGGAAATGTTTACGATACGCGCAGTGCACTTTAACGCGAAAAGATCATAGTAATACCCAGCTTATTGGCTCTCTATGTGATGAACAGTTGCTTCTCTCCGTCCAAAATACTCTTACTGCGGACGATCTTACTCTGAACATGGCTGAGGTGAATGGTGCATATTTGTCCATTTTGAAGAGGTATAATGTAGAGATCAATCGGACAACCAACTACCGCAAGCATTTGAAAAAGCTCATTACTGAATGGCTTCCAAATATCCAGTTCGTCCAATCACTACGAAAAAATGAGCCCGACAACCTCGTTCTTTCACTGGCGGTTAGGAAGGCCATGCAACTGAGGTCTGCACAGCTGGATAACGACGACACAGTTGGCAACTTGAAGAACATGGCCAACATTCTAAGGGAAGAGATAATGCAGCATCGAAGCTGGTCGTTCAGGGGAATGTTTGAAGACTTTGAGAATCCTCCACTTCTCCAGTTCTTCCTCACTCATCTCCTATTTGGCCGTCATGTTCTCAAAGTTTCTGAAATGCGCAATGCACAAGTGGACAAAACTGTTGATGTTGCTTGCCAGTTTCTCGTCCAGAATACTCGAACCGATCGCCAGGTAAAGCATCAGCCAAAACAAAACGAAATCTTTCAGCAAACTTCCCAGACGCCCCTCTCAATAGGCTTGCCGCTCACCATTCATTCCAGAGTTCGTGACAAAAACCTCGTCAATAACCTATCAGAAGTTTACATTGGGAGCGACTACCAGAGGCTCCTTGATCTCGAAAAGCGCATAGAGCAAGGCGTTCTTCAGCGAATGAAGGAGGCTGGTGGATTTTGTCTGCCTGATTTCATCAAGAAGGGATTGAACATCTGGTTCGCTGTTGATAACATCGACCTCTTAGAAGACACACCGACTGGACAGAACACATTCCATGGCACAGTGATCGTGATCAACCAGCGAGCAGAAGATGGCGAGCCCATCAACCAACCACTTGTCATCCCAGAGAAACTTCTTGCACCGGCACCACTCGCGTTCGAAGTCAAGTACCTGCAAGAGCCAATCATTAAACCTAAACCAATTAGATTTGAGGTCTACCATCTAGAAAAGCGGAGGAGTAAGATTTCCAAAGACTTCACTCACACCTGGGTGCTTGCCAACTACTACGGTACTGATGACAGAGGTGGTGAAAAGCTAAATGACCAACTTGTGGAGAATATAGAGCAGCAAGAGACTGAAGAACTGCAAGGTCAGACCGCAGGTCAAAACCCCAGATATTCCGACGATTCTATTCTTTCAGTGACAAAACGAATCCTTAAAGGTAAGGAGTTAGCAAAGGAAGAAGTTATGCCAACATGGGGTGCTACTAAATCTCTTCTGTTATCACGCTCCTGTCAGAGTCTGAGCCCGACTAACACAGAAGTGATCGCTCCGCTATTCAAGACTTCTCCAACGGATTACTTGACCCTCTATACTGTTCTGATGTTGACTCAGGGCATATCTGCTTTTGTGGTTGGTCCTGAGAGAAGAACCCTCATAACGCTCGATCTTGATCTTTACAGCCACGCCCTCAAGATTCAGCAGTCAGTGAATAACACCAACTGGATTCTCCGAGCGGGCGTTCTGCATATTGCGTTTGCTGCCCTGCACACTCTTGGCAAAACAATCGACGGAAGTGGCATTGACACGTGTGCGATTGAAAGCGGCACATACACTTCTGCAGGTCTTCGTGGGGTCTATGGAGACAAGGCATACAAGCGAGGAGTTGAGTACCACATCACGACTAGCCTGGCGATCATGATGATGAAGTTTGACGCCATTTTCTCTGATCATCCACCTGAACCACTTCGTGACCAATGCGTTGCTCTCAAGAAAGCTCTCCACGACCGTAGCCAAGACATGGTTGATATCTACAACGACATCCGGTCCTCGTACTCAGAAAATCCCCATGAGAAAGAAGATGACAACATCAGTGAGCTCGCTCAATTTCTCAACCAGTACCTCGAGCAAGTGGAAAGTCTTTTGCATCTCATAGGTGCCTGCCGTTCAGCTGACTGGGAAGGTTACTTGGCTGCCTTAGAGAACCTCATCAAGTATTTCTTCACGCGCGATTTCCTGAATTATGCTCGCCTAATGCCAGTCCATCTTGCACAAATGAATGCTCTGTAAGAGGATGATCCAGTTACGTGGGAGGCCCTGAAATCAGAAGACTTCGTTGTGGCAAAATCAGAAGTTCCCTTCACTCATCTTTTCACCGACCAGGCCCTGGAGCAAGAGATCAAAGGGTTGAAGCGTCACGGCGGGATGGTTGGATTGAGCCAAGACGAAGCTGCCCTAGACCGACTTCTTACTACCACACCTCACCTCGCTCGTTTAGTGAAGCAGTATCTCAACAGTTTCCCTCAAGCCTCTAAATCTACTGAGCGAAGTGAACATTACCAGCTTTCGGGACAAGTTGCAGCGAGATCGAGAGAAAACGCTCTGAAGATCCGTCACTCCATCGAGTTGCATTGCGCAGGCAATCCGTTTACAGTAAAGCCTACCAATATTTTTTTGTCCTTATCTCGCGACAGGGCATCTAGATCGCAAAAATAACTGCACCAAACGTCTTCCTGTGCCTGAAAACCATAAAAAAGAGGTATTACATGCCTAAGTTTATTGCTACAATTGAAATGACCTTGACCTTAGCAGCTTTGGTGAACGGAAATCTGGGATCGCCACTTCCGGTCGCTTCGAAAGTATCATAAATGGATTTAGCGTCATCGAAAACCTCTCTAACGACCCCGAGATCGATAAAATCTCTCAGTTGTTAGGGGAGAAAGTCGCATGGTCAGTCCTGGGGGTCACTGGAAACAAAACACCCCTTAAAAGGGGGTCCAGGGGTTGGAAAATTTGAACCCCATTATTTTCAAATAAATTGACCTAAAATCAATCCAACAAAGCAAAAAAATCAATTTTAGCACGCAAATCGCACGGGAGCTGTTTTTCATGACACCTCATACCACACTAACACCTCTATATGTGCAATCCATGCTTTTCAAAAAAAATAAACCGCATCGCCGCATCAATTCTGGAACTTTGGTCTGACCAGAGACCAGCAATATATTTTTTCGGCCTAAGATTGAGTAATTCTTTCCGCTTTTTTTATTTTATTCCACTGCAAACCAAAGAAATACTACATACCAAAACATTTTTTAATTTGAACAATTTTCTGGAAGAAATTGTGCATTATTTGAAAAAAGTGCAAGGGTGGCAATATTTATAGCCACGACTGTACTTGGAAGGGCCTTGAATGATTGAGATAAACTGTGGCTTCTGCTGATTATCTGTGCTGTTTAATCTATCTCACACAAGGGCAAGGGGTTTTGAACCTTTGTGCCTGGAAATTAATTTGAACCACAAGAACAGAGCTGGAAGCCATGTTGACGATGATTATTCTGCACTGCATTGCGATGGGGGGGAAACAATGGTGTTATAATTAAATTAATTGTCCAAATTTTGGTGGAGATTCGCCAGGGGATTGTTGTTTGCATGGAGCAAGAGAAATAATGTTATTATCGTAATGGTCCAGAACCCCCGCTCACCTCCACTCATTAATTTTTCTCTTTACCCGCCTGTGGAATCACCTTCCACGGTCTTTTCGATCCAATTCTTCCTTCGGGGTCTTCAAAACAGGCGTTCATCATCATCGCAGGTCATCCCCAACCAAAGCCATGATCTTTTTTACACCCGTTAAACCACCACACCCCTCCTAAAATTTTCCTTCTGTATCCATCATGTCCACACCTTGCAATCTTCCATAACCCCCATCGTTACCCGCATCCCTAGTTTGTCCATCTCCGTCTACCTTCTCCCTCCACCCTGCTGTTGGCGTTTCCCCTTTATCCTGCTCTTCCCTTTGCTATGTTGTGTCCTGATCTGTTCTGTGTCCTAGTTCTTCCACGAGCCTCGACCGTGTATAAAATAAACTTGGGAAAAATGGCATGGGCATATAAAATGCCCCTTTATATGGTATGTGCCATGAGGCAAAGTATAGAAAAGAAGGGACATTCCATAGCTTGTAGAAAATGACAAACAATAGAAAATAAAGGGCATTCAAAAAAGCTTGTGTGCATGCTGGACTACCCTTGTGTTCTCATGAGGAACCAATTAATGCTCTAGAAAGTTCATATAAAGGGTTCATATAAGGTAGCTTTTTCCATATTTTGCTAAAAGGAGAAGAAGTGTTTGTGTCATTGGTTGCCATCTCCAAATGTGGGTTTCAGAAGGTGGAACGGAGAGCTCCCAGGTTTCAGTGTGTGTGCATGTGTGTGTGTGTGTGTGTGTGTGTGTGTGTGTGTGTGTGTGTGTGTGTGTGTGTGTGTGTGTGTGTGTGTGTTTGTGCTACCCACTGTCGCTGCTCGATTGTACTAGAGGAATTGCTCTCGAAAATTCAAAGATTCGTATCTGGATCCAGATATGAAAATTTTAAGTGATTCTTCACTATTGAGAGATGGAGCCAAAAACTATATATATATCATGATATCTCAAAAGGTTGTGGATGAGTTATAACAAAACTTGGTGGATGAGTTGGTTAGGTGACAAGAACAAGCCAATTACATTTTGGTTCAGGTTCAGGTCCAGATCCATATCCGGCCTAGCAGTGAGATACAATCCTCCTCTGGCGGAGGCGTGCACTCTACCGAGTACCGTTCTCCTTTGTTCTGTATTGCCAAGTTTTGCTCTACGAGTGATTTTTCATTTGCCTATTTGTGTATGAACAGGAAATGTCAAAAAAGTTGTGGACGGATTCACACGAAATTTAATGGACAGGTTGGGTATGTGACAAGGACAAAATTATTATAATTTGCTGAAGATCCAGGTTCGGATCCGGATACGAGAATTTTTAAAGTGATTATTCACCATTGAGAGATATAGGATCAAACACAATATATAGCACGATATCTCAAAACGTTATGGACAGATTTGGATGAATCTTGGTGGACTGATTGGGTGTGTGACAAGGAAGAATTGATTCAATTTTGATGAACATCTGGATCCGGATCGAATAATTTTTTTTTTATTGGTCTGATGGGCACGAAATGTTCACCATAGGAGCGCCTCCTCCTGTAGAATATTTTAATGATAATCATGACGTCATCGGTCATGTCGTTCGGCCGCCATCTGGGAAAAACCGAAAAGATTTGCACCTCTATATCTCCGAAAGCGTGGAATATAAAAAATTGAGACATGGCTCATTGTAAAGAACTCTCCATGGGCAATAACATATGTTAATGATGATGTCATAGGTGCCTCCATTATGACGTCATTATTCGACAAGTACAAAACTTCATCCGATCAAGATGAAATTTCTTGAGCATAATCTGGGAATAAATTAGTTTAGAAAAAAAAATGATGATGACGTCATCGGTCACGTGGTTCTGCCGCCATATTTGTTTGAACAAAATAGCCTTAAAAACCACTGAAAATACTTCCTGGCGAGGGTTCGCAATCTCTGATTGCTCTTTCTTGTTTATTTTGTAATTGATTCTTTACTATTGAGAGATGGGGCCAATAACGATATATTGCACGATATTTCAAGAAGTTGTGAATGGATTATGATAAAACTTGGTGGGTGAGTTGGTACGGTGACGAGAACAAGCCGATTCGATTTTGGTTCAGGCCTGAATCCAGATCCAGCCTATAAGTGGGATAGAAAACGTAAACTGTTCAACCTGATGGAGGTGTGCTCTACCGAGTGCTGTTCTAGTTTTGTGCTGCATTTATCACCACTCACAAGTTTGTGTGATTTGTCGGCAAAGTGAGGATAGAGCACGGACAAACAATTCTGGGAAGGCAATGCCAATCCACCCAGTGTAACCCTTGCTGAGAAACTGCTTCAGCAACACCAACGCTCTGTAACGATCATGCTACATCAAATTATATCTACCATATAATATACAGTTTGTGTGTTTGTACTGATGTCTGTCCCCCTTCACAAGGGTAGGTTTTAAAGGCCAATCCTTTAACACGAATGCGTGTTCACTACGGTCTATTTTTGAGGATAAAACAAACTCGAAAAACATTTTCCATAAAAGAGTAAATATGTCTCTTCTATTGGAACTGTAGACGGTGGCTTGTAAGCCGAGCCTCAAGGCGGTGTACAGAAGCGTTTTTTAAAATAACAATAAATACAAGGTGCACGGAGGTGAAATTCACTGCACGTTATGTGCAATGCAAGCAGAGTAAAACGAGTGTTCATTTACATCCGTAGAATGTCTAATAAATAAAGATATAAGTGTACCTGACACTAGGCCGAGGCTTCAGACTTTGGCACACTAACGAGGCTGCACCATCGAATAAACTCTTCCAACCCGGCATATTTGACATGCTTTTTACTAGTATGTATATAATCTTCTTGATGTTCTATTTGAGTCGAAATAACCCATCTTGGTCATGTGACACAACTTGTCTGTTATAAAAGTCACCAAACTACAGAAGACAATAAAAACTGTGAAGCATGCACTGTATTTATAATCACCTTTATAAACATTATACAGCAATAATTATAACAGTTACATTACACATTCTTCCCTTAAAGCTAGCCAATCCCTTTTGGGTTTTCGCTGTTTTTTCTTATCACATTTTTTCACACCTGTACCCTCCTGAAGATACTTATCGCACATCAATTTTAATGATATGCAATGCATGTTGCTTCTTTCGTCTATCTGCAAAAAAGTGTGAGAAATTGGGGAGAGTTGTAAAAATAAGTTTTGCTTTTCCTGCTTTAGCTTCTGCCTGCTTCGGATTATAAAAAGTTGTTGGAAACTTGCTTCCTCCTGCTTAGAACTGTCAGAAGTTACAGAAAACGCTGCACAGCATCCGCTAGACCGACAGGTAGTTCAGATGACAGTTTTCCTTGCAGGGAGTGACTGAACTACAAAGCAAAGAGATTGTCACCACAATGCTGTTAATGGAATATCTCGAAGTGGAAACTGTGTTCGGCATGTTCGCATCAAAATGGGGAATTAAATTCCAAAATAAACCAAGCACTGCACCTCAAAATTGTTCCTTTCAGTGTTTTGCTACTTTTCTACAGATACAGTCATGTGAAAAAGTAAGTACACCCCATGTAAAGTTTTGACTTTTTCAACATATATCAACATACAGCTATTTGATCTTCATTTCAACAATATTGATAGATAAAGGTGATATAATATAACAAATATAATGAAACATTTACATTTTGTAGTCCATTGTATCTATCTATAATTCCAGTAATCTCTGTGTGTGTGTGTGTGTGTGTGTGTGTGTGTGTGTGTGTGTGTGTGTGTGTGTGTGTGTGTGTGTGTGTGTGTGTGTGTGTGTTTGTTTGTTTGTCTGTGACCGCTGTTTCTCGACAACCACGGGTCCGATATACTTGAAACTTGCCAGGTATATTGCTGGGGACCCGAGGATGTGCCTTTTCAAGGTTTGAAATTAATCGGACAAGTAGTTACCGAGCTATGTCCAAAAAACGATTCAACCAATCAGAGAGCAGCGAGCTATCACGTGTGCCGAACGTGGCGAACAGACTCTGCCTCGGACGGCACATTTGAGAGCGTATTCATTTATTTCACGTTTGCAAACTATGTTGCCGTTAAACTATGTTTTAAAACTAATTAAAACTAATTTGCGATTCATCGTAACTGCGATTTGCGACCTTCCGGACAGTGAAGACTGCACTTCCGGCAGCCAATCACAGAACGCGTTATTGCGTAGGCGTGGCCGATGTGAGAGCGAGCCGAGCCGAGCGCGTGCGCCATTACGGTTCGTAATTCGATTTCTTCCGGAGAAAATAATAATTTCTCGATTTCTTATGCGCATTATTTCTCCCAATTCAGTCAGAGCGATTTCTCCCAATTCAGTCAGAGCGAAGGGCGGAAGCGAAGAGCGTTGTTTTTTTTGTTTACGGGCGTACGGGCGGGGTAGAGCGTACGGGTAGCGTTTTTTTTTTTTTTTGGCAAGGAACGGGCACCCACGTACGGGCATGCCCTAGTCTATCTATAATTCCAGTAATCTCTGTGTGTATGTTTGTATGTTTGTATGTTTGTATGTCTGTGACCGCTGTTTCTCGACAACCACGGGTCCGATATACTTTAAACTTGCCAGGTATATTGCTGGGGACCCGAGGATGTGCCTTTTCAAGGTTTCATATTAATCGGACAAGTAGTTACCGAGCTATGTCCAAAAAACGATTCAACCAATCAGAGAGCAGCGAGCTATCACGTGTGCCGAACGTGCTGAACAGACTCTGCCTCGGACGGCACATTTGAGAGCGTATTCATTTATTTCACGTTGGCAAACTATGTTGGCGTTCAACTATGTTTTAAAACTAATTAAAACTAATTTGCGATTCTTTCGCTTTCCTGCGCGTTTGTGCATGCTATGGCGATTTCTTTACCAAACTCCGCAAGCCGTTCGCTTTGGACCAAACCATTTCATGTAAATAGAGGGGGGGGGATTGTCACCGTACTCGCAAGCCGTTCGCTTTGGACCAAACCATTTCATGTAAATAGAGGGGGGGGGATATAATTTTAGATATAGATATAGTACGGGCATGCCCTAGTATATATAGTACGGGCATGCCCTAGTCTATCTATAATTCCAGTAATCTCTGTGTGTATGTGTGTGTGTCTGTGTGTCTGTGTGTTTGTCTGTGACCGCTGTTTCTCGACAACCACGGGTCCGATCTAATTGAAACTTGCCAGATATATTGCTGGGGACCCGAGGATGTGCCTTTTCAAGGTTTGAAATTAATCGGACAAGTGGTTCCCAAGGTATGGTCACCGTACTCGCAAGCCGTTCGCTTTGGCTTTGCGAATGGACCAAACCATTTCATGTAAATAGAGGGGGGGGGGGGGGTTCTGTGGTCGTTACTGCCACGTGGTTTCAAAGTTGCCAATGGACCAAACCATTTCATGTAAATAGAGGGGGGGGTTCTGTGGTCGTTACTGCCACGTGGTTTCAAAGTTTTTTTTTGTTGTTGTTTGCACGCATGTTTTTTTGCACGCACGTACGGGACCAAACCCGTATGGACCAAACCATTTAATGTAAATAGAGGGGGGGGATATAATTTTAGATATATATATAGTACGGGCACGCCCTAGTAATTTAAATACACATAAATGCAAATTTCGCATGTGGAAAAAATAAGTACACCCTTGGCTCTCATAGGTGGTATTGCCCCCTTTGGCAGAAACAACCTCAAGTCGGCGTTTCTTATAACTGTCTACCAGTCTCTGACATCGACTGGGAGAAATTTTTGCCCACTCCTCCATGCAGAATTCTTTCAGATGTGCGATGTTTGAGGGGTTTCTTGCATGCACAGCTCGTTTCAAATCCCCCCACAACATCTCGATGGGATTTAGATCCGGGCTTTGACTTGGCCATTCCAGAACCCTCCATTTCTTTCTTTTCAGCCATTCCTTGGTGGATTTACTGGTATGTTTAGGGTCATTGTCATGTTGCAAGGTCCACCTTCGGTTGAGCTTCAACTTTCCGACAGATGGCCTCACATTATCCTCAAGCACCCTCTGGTACAATGAAGAATTCATAGTGGATTCTATGATGGTGAGCTGCCCAGGCCCTGATGCCGCAAAGCTGCCCCAAACCATAATATTTCCACCACCATGCTTTACAGTTGGTATCAGGTTCTTGTGGTCAAATGCTGTCTTTGGGTTTTGCCAAACATGTCTTCTGGTACTGTGGCCAAATCGCTCTACCTTTGACTCATCTGCCCAGGGCACATTGTTCCAGAAGTGCTGGTCTTTGCCTTGGTGTTCATGGCAAACTTTTGTCTTGCCCTGATGTTCTTTCTGGACAGCAAAGGTTTCCTCCAGGCACGCCTCCCATGTAGATCAAATTTGTGCAGCCTCTTTATAATGGTAGACTCGTGCACTTTGACATCAACAGTGGCAAGAGCTACCTGTAGGTCCCGTGATGACATTCTGGGGTTCTTAGAGACTTCTTTCAGCATCTTGCGGTGTGCTCTCGGGCTGAACTTGCTGGGGTGGCCTGGCCTGAACAAGTTGGCAGTTGTTTGGAATCTTCTCCACTTGTAGATGATCTTCCGGACAATCGAATGATTGATTTCAAATTGTTCGGAGATCTTTTTAAATCCCTTCCCAGACTCGTAGGCATCTATAACCTTCTTTCTGAAGGCCTCAGAGAGCTCTTTTGATCTAGGCATGGTGATGCCTCACACTTCAACAACAAAGAGCAAACCAAACTAAATGTCTGAGGTTTAAATAAGACAGGTTCCTCCAAGATCCTCTCTAACGATGTTCTAATCATTTGCACCTGAGCTGGTGCACCTGATTCTAATTTTAGGTATTTCAAGTAGTGATAAATGTAGGGGTGTACTTACTTTTTCCATATGCGAAATTTGCATTTATGTTTATTTAAATTATACAATGGACTACAAAATGTAAATGTTTCATGATATTTGTTATATTATATCACCTTTATCTATCAATATTGTTGAAATGAAGATCAAATAGCTGTATGTTGAAATATGTTGAAAAAGACAAAACTTTACATGGGGTGTCCTTACTTTTTCACGTGACTGTACTTCCATTGAGAAGCAAATGAATTTAATGCTTGAGTCATACCCATTACACTTGTAAAACTAGAACGGCACTACATATAGCACATACCTCCACCAGGCTGAACAGTTTGTTTTGTATCCCATTGATACGCCGCCGTATCTGGATTCGGACCTGAATCAAAATCTAATCGGCTTGTTTTCGTCACCTAAACGACTCATCCACTAAGTTTTGTCATAATCAGTCCACAACTTTTTGAAATATCTTGCTATATATCATTATTGGCCCAATCACTCAGTGGTGAAGAATCACTTTAAAAATAAAAAAGATTCGTTGATCTGGATCTGGATTCGAATCTTCACCAAAATTTAATCATTTTGCCCTTGTCATACACCTAACCTGTGCACCAAAATTCATCCGAATCTATCCACAACTTTTCCATATATGCTGCACACAAATAGACAGAGGTGCCGTAAAATGGGTTGAATAGGGGCAGCAAGGTGAATAGGGACACAAACTGAAAAAAGTTCGGAAACTTTTTTCGCTGAAAATTGATAACCATACTGATTTGTTGATATTTGGGTTGAAAGTGTTCTCTTGTTTTAAAAAAGAAGCAACTTATAGTCCCTATTAACACCATATATGGGTTAAATAGGAATAAATACGATTATTATGGCTGTCCCTATTCACCCCGTTTTACGGGTGAATAGGAACAGTCACTAATACAAAATAATAATAATCAAGAAATAGGGACAGTTTGGAGAAACTTTTTATCCCATATTTTTTTCATTAGCACCGTGGTTTATATTATGGGTGCATATTATGTGCATCCATCTGAGCTATCAATTTAGCAATAAGTTGGAAACTCAGGATTGTTTCTTGATTATTATTTTTTTGCATTAGCGACTGTCCCTATTCACCCATAAAACGGGGTGAATAGGGACAGCCATAAAAATCCTATTTATTCCTATTTAACCCATAAATGGGTTAATAGGAAGTATAAGTTGCTTTTTAAAAAAACAAGGGAACACTTTCAACCCAAATATCAACAAATCAGTATGGTTATCAATTTTCAGCGAAAAATGTTTCCGAACTTTTTTTCAGTTTGTGTCCCTATTCACCTTGCTGTCCCTATTCACCCCATTTCACGGTAATTATGTCTAATGAAAATTTATACTGCCAAAATTTTTAATAGAGGATCACAATTTAATATATCCTCAAAGTGATTAATTTCTTGTCAAAAGATAACTCTTCCCATTATAGGAACTAGCAGAATTATGGACGGGTTAATTACCAAGAATGACAGGCGTGTTAATTTCCCCAGACCTAGGGACGGTTTAATTTCCCCAGAATTACAGACGAGTTAATTACCAAAAATTACGGACGGATTAATTTCCCCAGAATTACAGACGGGTTAATTACCAAAAATTACCCCCAGAATTACAGACTGATTAATTACTGACAATTATAGATGGGTTAATTCAATTACCAAGAATTACAGACGGGTTAATTCCGAAGAATTACGGACGGATTAATTTCCCCAGAATTACGGACGGGTTAATTACCCAGAAGTACAGACAGGTTAATTAATTACCAATAATTACAGATGGGTTAATTACCAATAATTACAGAAGGGTTAATTACCAAGAAGTACAGACTGGTTAATTAATTACCAAGAATTACAGACAAGTTAATTACCAAGAAGTACAGACTGGTTAATTAATTACCACGAAATACGGACAGGTTAATTACCAAGAATTACAGACGGGTTAATTTAATTACCAAGAATTACAGACGGATTAATTTCCAAGAATTACAGACGGGTAATTAAGAATTACGGATGGATTAATTTCTCCAGAATTATTGACGGGTTAATGACCAAGAATTACAGACAGGTTAATGACCAAGAATTACAGACAGATTAATGACCAAGAATTACAGACAGGTTAATAACCAAGAATTACAGACAGGTTAATTTAATTACCAAGAATTACAGACGGATTGATTTACCCAGAATTACGGACAGGTTAATTACCAAGAAATACGGATGGATTAATTTCCCCAGAATTACGGACAGGTTAATTACCAAGAAGTACAGACGGGTTAATTTAATTATCAAGAATTACAGACGGATTAATTACCAAGAATTACAGACGGATTAATTACCAAGAATTACAGATGGATTAATTACCAAGAATTACGGATGGATTGATTTCCCCAGAATTACGGATTTATTGATTTCCCCAGAATTACGGACAGGTTAATTACCAAGAAATACAGATGGGTTAATTTAATTATCAAGAATTACAGACGGATTAATTACCAAGAATTACAGATGGATTAATTACCAAGAATTACAGACGGATTAATTACCAAGAATTACGGACGGATTGATTTCCCCAGAATTACGGACAGGTTAATTACCAAGAAATACAGACGGGTTCATTTAATTAACAAGAATTACAGACGGATTAATTACCAAGAATTACAGATGGGTTAATTACCAAGAATTATCGACAGGTTGATTACCAAGAATTACAGACGGGTTAATTACCAAGAATTATAGACAGGTTGATTACCAAGACTTAAAGACGGGTTAATTACCTATAATTACAGACGGGTTAATTACCAAGAGACTTACAGAGGGGTTAATTACTAAGAATTACAGACGAGTTAATTACTAAGAATTACAGATGGGTTAATTACCAAGACTTACAGACGGGATAAGTACGAAGAATTACAGACGGGTTAATTGCCAAGAATTACAGACGGGCTAATTACCAAGAATTTTAGACAGATTAATTACCAAGAATTATAGACGGGTTAATTACCAAGACTTACAGATGGGTTAATTACCAAGAATTATAGATGGATTAATTACCAATAATTATAGATGGATTAATTACCAAGAATTACAGACGATTGATTTCCCCAGAATTACACACAGGTTAATTACCAAGAAATACAGACGGGTTAATTTAATTAACAAGAATTACAGACGGATTAATTACCAAGAATTATAGATGGGCTAATGACCAAGAATTATAGACAGGTTGATTACCAAGACTTACAGACGGGTTAATTACCAATAATTACAGACGGGTTATTACCAAGAATTACAGACGGGTTAATTACCAAGAATTACAGACAGGTTAATTACCAATAATTACAGACGTGTTAATTACCAATAATTACAGACTGGTTAATTACCTAGATTTACAGACGGGTTAATTACCAAGATTTACAGACGGGTTAATTACCAAGACTTACAGACGGGTTGATTACCAATAATTACAGACACGTTAATTCATCCAGAAATATGATTCTTCACCATTGAGTGATTTCGCCAACCAGGTGGAGGCATGCTCTCTGCTGAGTGCTGTTCTAGTGTTATAGTTGGTATCGGTGGTTTGTACAAGTTGCTGATATTTTAACCTCTGCCACCAGAAGGGAGGTTGTTTTTTTTACCCCTATCTGTTTGTCTGTCTGTCTGTGTATTTATCTCTGTGTCTGTCTGTCTATTTGTTTCTGTCTGTCTGTCTCTTTGTCTGTCTGTCTCTGTGTCTGTTTGTCTGACTGTATGTTTGTCTGTCTGTTTGTCTGTCTGTCTGACTGTCTGTTTGTCTATCTGTCGGTCTGCTTGTCTGTTTGCTTATTTGTTTGTCTGTCTGTTTGTCTGTCTTTGTTACTTGCCGGAAAAGATTCCGGCAAGTATGTTGATCAGTTGGTTTGTCTTTGTCTGTTTGTTTGTCTGTTTGTCTGTCTGTTTGTGCGCAGTACTACATCAACACCATTGCACATATAATCGCCAAACTTTACACACATATTTGTCTTGCCTTGGAATAGACTGTGCCCAATTTTGAACTCTCTTGGCCCAAGGCCTCCATTATGACGTCATAATTCGATAATTCGACAAGTACAAAACTTCATCCAATCAAGATGCAATTTCTTCAGCGACATGACGGCATCAACTCGTGGAGAAAAAAATAATTAATGATGACGTCATCAGTCACGTGGTTCGGCCGCCATCTTGGAAAAACCGAAAAACTTTGCACCTCTATAATCTCTGAAAGTGCTGAATAGAAAAAATTGAGACATGGCTCATTGTAAAGAACTCTCCATGGGGAATAAAATATGTTAATGATGATGTCATAGGTGCCTTCATTATGACGTCATAATTCGACAAGTACAAATCTTCATCCGATCAAGATGAAATTTCTTGAGCGTCATCAAGGAATAAATTAGTTTAGAAAGCAAATAATGATGACGTCATCGGTCACGTGATTCGGCCGCCATATTTGTCCAAAATGCCAATTTAAAAAGTACATTTCGGCAAGTCCTCAGTCTCTGACCGATTTTTCATTTGTCTGTGTTTGTCTGTATGTCTATCTTTTTGGTCTGTATTTTGTCTGTATGTCTGTGTGTGACAAGGACCAATCGATTCGATTTTGGTGAAGATCGGAATACGGATCTGGATAAGAGAAATTTTTCATTTTTAAGTGATTCTTCACCATTGAGTGATTGGGCCAAAAACAATATATTGCATGATATTTCAAAAAGTTGTAGATGGCTTATCACAAACTTGGTGGATGACTTGCTTTGGTGACACGAACAAGTGATTCGATTTTGGTCGAGGTACGAATCAGTATCAGTGGGGTACAAAACCTAAACTGTTGAGCCTGGCCAAGGTTTGCGCTCTACTGAGTGTCCTTCTAGTCTCTCGTGTTTAGGGTAAAACTTTCAGCATCACATTTCAGACTCACGACCTCACCTTGAGGGTTTTCATTTTCACAGCAATTTTCCTCTCAATTCCTTTCTCGCTGTCAGTCGCCGTCATCTTCTTCAGGTGTAATGGTGTAATAGTTTGCCGGTGTAATGTCCACTGCTGTCAGCACGACAGACTTGTGCTGTGCCCTTTGCCTCTTGACAGCTGGATGGACCGCTGGAGTTTTCTAATTTGCTCACAAAATGCAGGTGTTGCGCATGAGCATAATGGGAGCAAGTGAATTGCATCGTTGTGCATCTGTATCCCTGTGATTGCTCCCAAAGAGTGACGGGTTACACTTCTAACCAAGTGACGAGTGGAACGGAACAGTCATGGGTCGCAGCATCGCACTGCGTTGTAACATCATTATGCAGTTTGAGTCGCAATATGGAGATGAAAAAAGAAAGAAAATGACACTTCTGTCTTTCTGTGTGAAACTCTTCAAAGTTTTTCATGATGTCACTTTTATCCCAAACAACATGGAGAGTTAAAAGCAGCCAGTGTGAAATGAATACACATTGCGAATGCACCAATTAATGACTCGTATAATACACACTCGGTTTTCAACATACAATATATCTGCTCAGCCTGTTTTTCAGGCACACAGAGCTTGCCAATGTAGGAGTTTACTGGTTTTTACAAATGAATACGACTTAATTTTACCTCTCACATTACGCTTTACTTGCAAAAAATTGTTACATGCCTCACAATTAAAATCTTAATGTTCATCCCTGTTTCCACCTTTTCCGGATGTTCCATTTTTATGCCTCCGCCCCGGAACCACCGGAGGTGGCCGGAAGCATAATGTTTTCATGTTGTCCGTCCGTCCGTCCATACAGGCTAAACCTCATTTCTCTTAGCAACCACATGTCCAATTGAGACGAAACTTTCAGGGTAGGAGTAACACCCATGCAGAATGGTTTTTTTTGTGTTTTTTAAAAAGATAATTGTGACATCATACGTGATGTGGTATGGCAGCCATCTTGGATTAAACGCAAATAATAAAAAATATATTTCTCAGAAACCGCTGATTGGAAAAATTTGAAACTTGGCACATTGTCAAGTACTCTCAATGGGGAACAAAAGCATGATAATGATGACATCATAGGTGAAGTGGTATACCAGCCAAAAATGTTTTAATCGAATTCCTTATCCTAAAAATCTGAAATTGCATGCACATGATCGATGACCCATTTGGATTGAAATATTAAATTTATGACATCATAGGTCACATGGTTTGGCAGCCATATTGGATTTAACCTAAAACATTTTAAAAAAACATCTTCTTCCAAACCACCAAATCGATTGACTCGAAACTTCACGTGTGTCATTGACTGGGCATGGTGATTAATAAAAAATATATTTCTCAGAAACCGCCGATTGGAAAAATTTGAAACTTTGCACATTGTCAAGTACTCTCAATGGGGAACAAAAGCATGATAATGATGACATCATAGGTGAAGTGGTACACCAGCCAAAAATGTTTTAATCGAATTCCTTATCCTAAAAATCTGAAATTGCATGCACATGATCGATGACCCATTTGGGTTGAAATATTAAATTTATGACATCATAGGTCACATGGTTTGGCAGCCATATTGGATTTAACCTAAAACATTTTTTAAAACATCTTCTTCCAAACCACCAAATCGATTGACTCGAAACTTTACGTGTGCCATTGACTGGGCATGGTGATTAAAAGATGATCATGAAAACATGATTGATCACCTGGTGTGGCAGCCATATTGGATTGAAGGAAAATATTAAATAATTATATCTCTGAAACTGCTTACCCTATCGATGCGAAATTTTACAAATATCATCTATCACCACTGTTGCATATAGTTTGAAAATGATGTAATAGGTCACGTGGTTTGGCAGCCATCATGGACAGAAAAACGAACCTTATCCGATCAACACGAAACTTCACAAATGTGATCCACTACCCATACGTATGCAGATTGTACATTTTTAAGGTCATATGTCACGTGGTATGACAGCCATATTAGCTTGAAGGCCGATATATTTTTAAAATCCCTTCTCTGAAACCGCTTCACCGATCGATGTGAAACCTGTCATGGCTGGTGAAAATGTGATACTTGAAAACAGCTGAAGGGATTTAAATCAAACTTGTTTATTTTAGTACAGTGAACTAGGGCATCTACCTGTTGTGGGACTATGCGGAGGTATATTGGCAACACAGTCGCATTGCTCTAGTTTATACATCTTTTACTTCTGTAAATGATATTTCCTCCATGTTTTCCTCTTGCATCATTTCGTAATCCCGACTGTTTCCTTCAGCTAACCCGCACCTCCTTTCCATACCTTGTTTACCTATCGGGGACACCTCTTCATGGTGGTTGTACCCCCCCTATCCCCCAATGTAAGTCGGGGGTCAAATCTTCCCCATTCTTCCCTGCTGCTCGGATTCGTCAGGGCAGCGCAGTCACCATCATAGTGCTGATCGGTCCCCATTGACCGGCCCTTTCGCATGTGTCTCTCTTTCTCTCTCTCCTTTCTGTTTGTATCTCTGTCTCTGCTCTGACTTCGTGAAGGCGGGGGTACACCATCCTGGATGTGGGAGATGTCTGGGTCGCTCCTGGGAGATCGATCGGCTGTCTCCGTGCCGCGGACTTGTTCGAGAGAACTGTCCGGGGCTATACAACAACGACCTTGTTTGCTGGTTTTTCCTTGCCCTGTTTTAACTTTCATTCTCAATTCTTATGCCTTTTCCCTGTCCCTTTAAATAATGTTCTGTGGAAATCCTGAAGTCCTTGTTCTATGAAGTTCTTATTTCGACTTTTATTTAATTTTAGATCCAAGCTTTATTGGACTCAGTGTTATTATCACGATTTTATATTTTATAATGGTTATAAAGATCACCTTTCATCGATTAAAAAAAAAATTAAATACAACTTTAGAACCAGTTTGTGTAAAACCCCAAAGTTATTTCGATTTAAAAAATAGTTCTCCAGATTCGAAATAACGTGTTCTGTATAAATTCAAAATAATTTGTTCCATAGAATTCCTCTTTCGACTTTTATAGAACTTTAGACCCTGCGGTCACTCAAGTTCTAGCAAACCCCAGTGTTGTTTGTACAGGTAATAAAAAACATTTTAAAGCGGTAAAGCTGCTTCAGTATTTGGCTATATCCATCCGTCAAAAATGACGAAAAACCTTTCTACCAACCATGTTTAATTTCAAAGCATAATTCTAATGGGGTTCGTTCTTTTCTCGGCCTTGCCTGTTTCATATTTAAAATGCGAAACTGAATCACTTCCTTCCAACACAGGTGCGATTTTTACCCTCGCCTGAGGAGGGCGTATTGCATTCGAGCCCGTTTGTTTGTCTGTTTGTTTGTCCGCACAGAATAAATATGATTTTCTCTGCAACTGTTGGTCCGATTGACAGGAAATTTTCACCATAGATGCAAATCCACCTGTTGAATTTTTTAAATGATAATTATGACGTCACGGGTCACGTGGTTCGCCCGCCATCTTGGAAAAACCGAAAAACTTTGCACCTCTATATCTCCGAAAGTGCTGAACAGAAAAAATTGAGACATGGCTCATTGTAAAGAACTCTCAATGGGGAATGTTAATGATGATGTCATAGGTGCCTCCATTATGACATCATACTTCGACAAGTACAAACTTCATCGATCAAGATGAAATTTCTTGAGCATAATCTAGGAATAAATTAGTTTAGAAAAAAAATATGATAACGTCATCAGTCACGTGGTTCGGCCGCCATATTTGTTTGAACACAAAAGCTTTAACAACCACAGAAAATACATCCTGACGAGGGTTTGCAATCTCTGATTGCTCTTTCTTGTTGTTTAATGCAAAGGGATATAGCGATGGTATGCCAAAAAGAATGTAAATGAATTAGGGATGGTCACAAGAAATTATCCTGTGAAAACATCCCTACATCTATTGGTAGATAGATGGGCAGCAATAATGTTCCACCCAGTTTAACGAGAGGGTCATTAACCAGTGTGGCAGCTACATTCAAGTGTAAGGTGTGCACAGGGGGAGCTGCAGATGGAGGAAATGTTGAGTTGGATTTTGGAGACGGCATGAAGCTGGAAGGTGTGAAAACATTTTGCTAACTTGGAGACATGCTGAATGGAGAAGGTGGATCAGACTCGGCAATGGTTGCTAGAGTGAGATGTGCATGGAAGAAGTTTCGGGAACTGAGTGGCGCGCTGACGAGGAGGGGAGTGTCGTTGAAGCTGAAGGGAAAGGTGGATGCTGCATGTGTGAGAAGTGTTATGATTTATGGGAGCAAGACATGGGTAATGAACGTAGAGGAGCAACGAAGGCTGGAAAGGGTGGAAATGCAAATGGTTCGGTGGATGTGTGGAGTATCGTTGAGAGAGAGGAAGACAAATGATGAATTGTGAAAGATGATGGGAATGGAGCCTGTGATTGATGCTGTGAAGAGAAACAGGTTGAGATGATTTGGTCATGTGTTGAGGAAGGATGAAAGTGACTGGTTGAGAAGAGTGATGGAAATGAATGTAGAAGGAAGTAGAGGACGGGGAAGACCGAGAAAGACTTGGCTAAAGATGGTGGAAGAAGAAATGCGGTCAAGGGGGTTAACAAGGGGAGATGCAGAAAATAGGGCAAAATGGAGAAGATTGTCATGGGGACCGCAAGGCTAACCCCCGCTCTAGCAGGGAAAATGGCCTGAAAATGCCTGTTGTTGTTGTTTATTAACCACACCCATATAGGTGTGATTGTCCCTCAGCTATTTGTGTCACCTGAGCCCACCCACCAGGCTGGTTGACAGGCATTGTCCCACTCAGCACTCTGGGGCCTTCATTCCTCTATGCGTAGGCATGCAGCTATGCCCACTTTGTGGAATATTTTCAAGTTATGAAAATTTTGAGCAGTTATGGACCTTCCCCTCTATACAATGCAGTAGATTCTTGTTTAATTGAAGTTCTGAGCTTTAACCAATTTTGAATTAAGCTGTGAAAAGCTCGATCATGCCTTCATTAGATTACGAGTCCAAACCGAGCTGGGCTGTCCAGGTGGAACCCGAGGGTGATGAAGTGGTAACTCCGAAAGTTCATCCCACACCACCTGCAAGCAGTGCCTCATAAAGATGTAGTGAAGGATGGAACGCTCAAGATGGTTGTGGAATTTGTGGGTAATGAAGATGGCAAGAAGATGAAGACCACAACAATATACAGGATTGAGAAAAGGAAGGCTTCAAAGGCTGTGGCTCGTCAAAAAAACTGGAAGAAATTTGGGAATGCCAAGTTTGATGAACAGAAGAAGATTAAGAAGAAGAATTACCAATGGGCTGTTTTGGGCCTCTCAGTTGTGTAGTTCAACCATGCTGTCCAAGACCTTCATTCGTGTTGTTGGATGTGAAATCATCCTCAGAGGATTGTGGTGGGTACCTTATAGGTTTATACGCTTGTATATCGGTAGATTATTTTGAGGATTTGTTTTGTATTAAACATATGGAGCACCTGTGCCATCCGTACATATATCTACCGACTTCCTGATATGGAGTGTCCATGCCATCCCTAAATATTTGGAAATTCCAATCATCAAGTTCTGTGAAAATTATGAAGTTCATGTTCTTTAGAATATATATTTTTAGAACTCCAGAATTATAGGACCAAGTTCTATTGTACCTCACTCACATTTCTATGGAATCCTGTATTCAAAAACTCTTCTTGAAAAGAACGTTGTTATATTTGCTGTTTTATCGAAACATAGACCCTGGTGTTGGGCTAGCGGCTAGGGTGCCGGCTTAGGATCCTAGGATCCTGGGTTCGAATCCCGGTCGATCGCTGAATTAACGCCAGGGGGGTTGACTCAGCCTGTCATACCTTCCGAGGTCGGCTAATTGAGTACCAGCTCACTGGTAATTCCCTGTTTGTCGTTAAAGGCGGCAAAAAGGGTTGGCGTCAGGAAGGGCATCCGGCCGTAAAACATTGCTTCAAAAAGGGGACCGAAAAACAACAACAACCACGGCTCCCGAAAAAGGCCAACCCCCGCTTTGCGGGGAAAAATGGCCTCTAAAGGTGGTTTTTTTTTTTTTTTAAATCGAAAACTGACAATTCAATCAGCCGTATAGAAAACATACTCTTATAGACTTTATTATCTTCGATAGAAAACTCTTCTGATTGACGATTCAATTCAAAATAATACTCTACCACTGATATCTCAAATCGTTAATTGCAAAATATTAACGATATAATTATGAATACTTGAAGCACTTCATAGACCACAAAGCTTACATGCATACAGATATAAAGGGATACTCTAATATGTACACAGAAATGCATGTTATACACTGATATAAAAATGATTGACCCTTTGAATTCAACTATATTAGTTTTTCTCTTATCCAGATTTTTGTGGAATTGGTATTTAATTTGACACTCATTATTTTTGAGATAGAATTATCAAATGTTTAGACTTAGAAATTCCTTGTTTTTTGTGAATATTTTCATCAATCATTTGTATTTTTTTTTAGCTTTGCAACTTTTATTGAAATTATAGATCATTAAAAGTTGCATAATTTTAAGGCCTAATGTATTGAACCTGAAAGATTGGCCATGGAATTTGGGGGGGCACACATGGAATGAGTGCGATATTTGACTTATCTGGATATAACCAAAAGCTCCAAAAGAAATTGGTACTAATTATTTTTGCCATACTTTGACCAGCTTTTAATAATATCCATGAATAAATAGGACACGTGATAATATCTGGCCTGCATAAGCAGCTTCAGCAACCTCTCAACAGCTGCATAATGAGCAGAACACACATGATGCAGATCTATTTGGGTTTAGTTTTTAGCCGCGTCGCAGACGCTGCTAATAGAGTGCCCTCTGCTGTTGTTGTTGTTGTTGTTGTTGTTGTTGTTGTTGTTGTTGTTCTTCTTCTTCTTCTTCTTCTTGTTCTTGCAGAGAAGACAAAACCTCAAAGCTCCACCCATTCTGGGAACCATAGCTCCGCCCATTCTGGGAGAGGCTTCATATAAACAAATATCCACCATTTTATTAACTCGCATAGCTTTGAGGCCTGTTTTGTAGGCCCGTGGTGTCTTCCTCTCTCACACAGTTTTATTTAAAATCAAATTCGATATATCATTTCATTTTTCACAGTCGCTAACATAGTTTTAGACTCGGTTGAAAAAAAACGGGAAGAAAATCCGATGAAAGTTGCCCTTTATAGAACGAAATGAATTCTCAAAAGCCTGTAACTTCAAGTCCATTGAGATATTTTATTTTTAAATCGCGGCATGGTCAGTCATACACCGCCCGAAATAACAGATGGGAAAATGCCGAGATATATTAAAAATTCGTCCCTTTGATGACAATCGTCACGATGAAATATTTAATTTATACGTTGTCACAATAATATGGAGAGAGGAGCATAGCTTCGTTCACGTGTCGCTACACACGAGAAATTGCCGAGATATATTTTTTTACAATCACGGCATGGTCAGTCATACACCGCCTGAAATAACAGACGGGAAAATGCCGAGATATATTAAAAATTCGTCCATTTGATGACAATCGTCACGATGAAATATTTAATTTATATGTCGTCACAATAATGTGGAGAGAGGAGCATAGCTTCGTTCACGTGTCGCCACACACGGGAAATTGCCGAGATATATATTTTTTTAAATTGCGGCATGGTCAGTCATACACCGCCTGAAATAACAGATGGGAAAATGCCGAGATATATTAAAAATTCGTCGCCACACACTGGAAATTGCCGAGATATATTTTCACTTTGCACAAAAATAACATCAAGTAATCGAATCAATAGGAATGTCCTGTGCCTATAACATCGACGTTATAGGCACAGCTGCATCTAGGCATTGTGTAACATCGACGCGGCTTTTGTTTTAATTAAAACTTTTTGTACTTGTTAGATAAGGCCTGCACTTTTGGCTTACAAATATGGTTACATTACTACTTAAGGAGTTTTTTGTTGCTATTGCAATGCATTGCATCATTGCATTTTATGTGTATTTAGTATTTGGTATATACATATATATATATATATGATGGTCCAGAAACCCTGGGCACATTTTGAAGAACGATACCTGCAACAAACAACTACGTTTATTATTGTTCTTTGGTGCAAAACAAAACATGATTACTCATTAAACAGTATAATCAGTCTAATATACGTGAAACAGATCAGTTCAAATGTTCAAACTGCTTTCCTTCATTGTCTATGCACAGCTGTAGCCGTGACGAAACACTCTGACACAGTTGTGCATGTTTCAGTCGTTAAGGCAGCAGCCTCATTACAGATGAATTGTTTCAAATCTCCAAGGGTCGTAGGATTCCTCGCATACACTTTGTGTTTGAGAAACTCCAAAAGAAGAAATCACAGAGTGTGAAATCACAAGTCTGTGGCGGCCATTTAACCGGACCACGACCGCCAATCCATTTGTCTGTAAACTTCAAATCAAGGGCCTGGCGTACACTGGCAGCAAAATGAGGATGCGCACCATCATGCATGAACCACATTTGGCCATCATTGAGTGGAAATACAAGCTGCTCCAACATTTGAAGGTAATTTGCAGCATTCACATTTTCTTCGCAAAATATTGGCCCATCAACGCTTCCAGAAGAAGCCTGCCCAGACGG
The DNA here is from genome assembly GCF_964187855.1 of Myxine glutinosa. Taxonomy (NCBI): domain Eukaryota; kingdom Metazoa; phylum Chordata; class Myxini; order Myxiniformes; family Myxinidae; genus Myxine; species Myxine glutinosa. The sequence continues at coordinate 155,742,209 of NC_136265.1, read as the reverse complement.
ACACACTAGCTTGATACTGGATGTTGTGCTCAACAGTAAATCGTGGGTTGTCTCCTGACCAGATCACGCTGTTATGACGATTCACAGAAACAGATAAAGTAAACTTGGATTCATCTGACCACAAGATTCTGTTCTGCAAATCATTGTCCATATCCATTAACCCAAGCAATGTCTTACATGCCTCAACGTGCCTGTCAAAATCATCCTCAGATAGTTGGTGAATTAATCTGGGTATTATGGTTTCGTATTAATGTATTTTAGTATTTTTTGAATCGATGATTGGCTTATGTTGGTGACGTTTGATAAACGATGAGTTGATAATGGTGTGTTACTGTCGAGTTGTTGTTGAATGACCGCTCTGCTTTCCTCATTTTGAACAGTACGAGGCCTACCTGCTGCTGTTTTGGAAGAATGCTGCCGGTTTCATCAAACTGCTTGTTTATTCTGTCAATGATTCGTCTGTCAATTGCGTCGGTGCCTCATTCTTTGAGAAGTTGTCTGTGAACTTCAGCCGAATTTCCAGATACAGAATACAAGCATACAGCACGAATTTTCTGTCTCACGATATCCTCCATCAAATTAGGGCGTCTAATTCACAATGAACTGAACTAATGCAAAGACAAACGCGTGCAGCACAGTGAGCGAATCTCACCCCGATCCATATCACGTCATGCATCTCACCCTGTTGCGTATCGCATGATGCTTGTGCATGTTGAAGCGGTCACATCCATTTATGAGTAATCATGTTTTGTTTTGCATGAAAGAACAATAATAAACTTAGTTGTTTGTTGCAGGTATCGTTCTTCAAAATGTGCCCAGGTTTCTGGACCACCCTGTATATATATATATTGTTGCGGATCTCGAGCCCGTCAACGTACTAAGGGGGGTTAAACACTTCTCCCCTTCTAGCTTCAAGTCCACGAGGCCGCTACCCACTTTACACTTGTGGGGCGGATTGCGGAGCAATTCCAGCCGCCAACCACGCAGCGAGCGTGCGGAAGGGTTTCCGGTCAAATTCCCAAGTACCTTCGATACACATGCCGCCACGAGGATGGGGGCTGAACCTCACACGAGTCACGCTGGGTTGATATGCCCGAGCGGTTCGCATGTCACGTGACTCGTGCCGTTAATTATTCTGAACCCGATCAAGTGGTTTTATCTCATGCAATGCGAGGCCAATGGTGGAAAAGACGTATACGGCCAAGTTGGAAGCAAAGAACACAGGTTTATTACAAATTGTACAATGATCAGAGCAAAGAGACACAGGATAGAAGCTTAATCGTTCTTAACTTACGTTCCAAGACAAGGGCCCTCTCACTCATGTGGGGAAAGGAAGAAAGAAGAAGACGCGCTCAAAGCGCAGCCACTTGGTGCTGCTCGCCCCGGACGGCTCGTCGGGCGTGTCCCTTGAGGATGTTCATGGAAAGGATGTCGGCCTCCAGTCGCGCATGCATGGGACTCTCCGCAGCGTGTCCCGAAGTCGGCGAGGCAAACGCGCACGTGCAGGGAGCCCAGGCAGGGAGATCGCCGGAGTATAGGGCCCCGGGAGAGATCGTCCTGCGCGAGCGCTTATAACAGGGCAGCAGAGAGCAGGGGCAGAACGCAGAGATCTGGGCAGAGCGCTGAGAGATTCTTTAGTTCGGGGGCAGAGAGAGAGAGACTCGTGCTTCGACCTAGACTTCGACCTCGAGAGCAGAGAGAGAGTTTGGGGGTCCGGGGCCGGGTTTTATAGCCCCCCCCCCCCCCCCCCAGAGTCCCACCAGAATGTTCCAAGCACCTCCCCTGGCCGCCGTTGCTGGCCACTCCCCTTTAGCTCCCATTGGCTGCCGTTGTTGGCCACTCCCCTTTAGCTCCCAATGGCTGCCGTTGTTGGCCACTCCCCTTTAGCTCCCATTGGCTGCCGTTGTTGGCCACTCCCCTTTAGCTCCTCCCTCGGGCCTCCTCAACTTGTTCCAGGCCCAGCTCATGGCATTCCAGGCCAAATGAGGCCTACCCTTACTTACCTGCCTCCATGCATACTAACACTGGGAAGGAGACTATACTTAACATTGAATAAGAAATAACTGAACTAAAGCGAGGCTACATGTTGTGGTGCAATTAACTAAAAGGGGGGTTTGCCTTTATTCTCAAAACCGCAACAATATATATATATATATATATATATATATATATATATATTGTAACGATTTTGGAGAAGTGTAACGGGTTTTGGGAAGTGTAACGGGTTTTGAGGAGTGTAACAATTTTGGAGGAAGGGTAACGGATGTGAAGAGTATGGTTTTGGTATGGTAACATCCTGGTAATGTAAATAATGGTCGCAGCCGTCCTCCTAATTAATTTCATAGAACATACACGCAGGTCACGATATATCTTTTAAATAGTGTATTTCCTTATTCCATGTAGGCTAAGTATGTGTTTTCCACTAGATTGACTTTGCATTGTATCAAACAAAATAAGCGTAGGCCCTTCCAAATTCCCCAAAACCTCCCTTCCAATTGCCTTCCGCATTTTGGCTGGTTTTCTTCAAACCACCATTGGCCACGAGGTAAGGTTGGGGAAGAAAGGCGTGTCTCCACCTCGTCATAAGAAGCAAGGAGTGAACCAGCCCTAACAGCCAATCAACACCGCGGTGAGTGACCCGGTAGGCGCGCCCTCGGAGTCGGCGGCTTGATTTCGCTGGAGGTGATAAAAGCGACTGCAGGGGACTGCTTTACGAGTGAAAAGTCCAGATGAGAGATGACTGGAGAGAGGCCTTGAGAGATACGCTGGGGGATGACCTGGAAGAGGAGCGCAATCCACCGCAAGCCCTACCTACCTACCTACCTGCCTGCCTGCAATACCCCCCTGTCGTTGGAGAGACGCGCTGAACGGAGGGAGACGGCTCCACCCCAGGAAGAGGAGCAGGTGTGCCGAGCCAGCGCGTGATGGCCGCGGATACGCGACGGAGGTTTTCCCGCCAAAACCGCGAGGGGTGCTGCGGCCTCCGACCTTGCCTTCCTCCACGCGTCCACCTCAGCTATTCCTTCCTGCAATATCCACCGTGTGAGTGTGAACGTCCTGTCCTACTCGTTTGTCTTGGGGATTAAGTAAATGAAATAGAATAAGTTAACAATGCACTGTGTGACTGCTCTTTTCCATCTATTGCTGTAAATAATATTGGTCGCCCTAAAATATTGCTTGTGTGTGTATAATAAATCTGTTCTTCCTCCGTATTCTTCTTCTTCTTTTTCATTCTCTTGCGATCGCTTTAGAGATTTCCCGATTGAATATCCGTGGGGCGATCTGGTCAACGTCGGGTGAAATCGGGTTTTAATCGGGGAGTAACTGTTCGGACGCGGTTAAATACACCACCGCTCGGTCCATATAACATCTAAAAGCCGTGTCCGTAACAATTGGTTGTCAGGAGGTGGGATTCGAACCTGGGACTAAATTTATTTAGCCCAAATTTTGGACACCAATTGTGTTAGTACCGTAACAATTGGTGTCGAGGAGTTGGATTCGAACCTGGGACTAAATTTGTTAGGCCCAAAGTTTAAAAAAAATTTTTGGTCAAAATTACGAGCTGCCGAAATTGTGTTTTTTATAAAACCCGAATTTTGAGATCGCGCCATGGACAATCAAGGCGATCGGATGTCGGTGGGGGAAATAGACGGGGTAGAATCGACCCAGGACCTCGGGGAAATGTAAGTGGGGAAAATGGTGGAGGAGAGTAAAGAAGGTGTGGTTGAGGGTGTATCAGGTGCACAAAATGGCAGCCTCGCGCACGTGGTTGAGGGGGCAGCTGCGGCCGCACCCTTTGTACAACCAACGGTGGTCCAAATGCAAGCCTTCATTGCGCAATTCGCCGAGATGCTGAGAGACGGGGAGAAATTGGGAAACCAAATGGAAGCAATAACGAACAAATTGGGAAACCAAATTGAAGCAACAACGAACGGAATGAGGGCCGATAGAGAGGCACGGGAGCAGAGGGACAGAGACCGCAAGTTGGGCGAAAGGGTCCCAGGGGTGCACGAGGAGGTAACGCGAGTCGAAAAGCGCTGGTTGAGCGAAGCGGAGGAAAGCACGGGTACAATGACGGGGGTAGAAATCGCGACCCGGGGCTTGGAAAAGCCGGCGACCGATGAGGTAGAGGGAATTTTATTAAAGCCAACGGTCGTCGAGGTGAGTACAGAAAAAGCGGAAGAGGGAATAATTAAAATTGAAGAGATGACGGAGGTAGCCCGGGAATTGCAGGGAGAAATGGATTATGTACAAGGTCTGTGTTCAAATCATGATGTGATGCTCACTAACCAAATAAAGAGTTTGCAGGTGGCAAAGGAGGGGCGGAGACGAGGTACGGAGGTGAGTGGCAATGTACATGATGTGAGGGGAGATTCAGTCGGCTTGGGGATTGGTTTGGATCCGGGTGTTCGTGAAAGGCCGTTGGTGAAGTGTGTGACAGGTCAGGTGTGCGAAAAAAGAGGTGTGCGAGAATGTCCGACCATGGGGTGTGTGAGGAAAAAGTGCACGCCGAGGAGTGAGTGTGCCGTCAGGAGTGAGCCGGTCGAAGCGCGTGTGCGAGGGGGTACATGGAAGCGCGGTGTGGTGAGTGTTACGGAGGAAGTAACGAGAGAGTGTACACCTGTGGTGAGTGTTACAGAGGATGTAACGAGAAAGTGTACGTCTGTGGTGAGTGTTACGGAGGAAGTAACGAGAGAGTGTACACCTGTGGTGAGTGTTACGGAGGAAGTAACGAGAGAGTGTACACCTGTGGTGAGTGTTACGGAGGAAGTAACGAGAGAGTGTACACCTGTGGTGAGTGTTACAGAGGATGTAACGAGAAAGTGTACGTCTGTGGTGAGTGTTACGGAGGAAGTAACGAGAGAGTGTACACCTGTGGTGAGTGTTACGGAGGAAGTAACGAGAGAGTGTACACCTGTGGTGAGTGTTACGGAGGAAGTAACGAGAGAGTGTACACCTGTGGTGAGTGTTACAGAGGATGTAACGAGAAAGTGTACGTCTGTGGTGAGTGTTACGGAGGAAGTAACGAGAGAGTGTACACCTGTGGTGAGTGTTACGGAGGAAGTAACGAGAGAGTGTACACCTGTGGTGAGTGTTACGGAGGAAGTAACGAGAGAGTGTACACCTGTGGTGAGTGTTACAGAGGATGTAACGAGAAAGTGTACGTCTGTGGTGAGTGTTACGGAGGAAGTAACGAGAGAGTGTACACCTGTGGTGAGTGTTACAGAGGAAGTAACGGGAGAGTGTACACCTGTGGTGAGTGTTACGGAGGAAGTAACGAGAGAGTGTACACCTGTGGTGAGTGTTACGGAGGAAGTAACGAGAGAGTGTACACCTGTGGTGAGTGTTACGGAGGAAGTAACGAGAGAGTGTACACCTGTGGTGAGTGTTACAGAGGATGTAACGAGAAAGTGTACGTCTGTGGTGAGTGTTACAGAGGGTGTAACGGGAGAGTGTGCGCGAGAGGTATGGTGTGTAACAGGGAGAGCGTTGGTGGAATGTACGGACGGCGTTGGAACGCCAGGTTTTGTAAGGGTGAAAGGGGTAGCGTATGCTTGTAAGCATGCAAGTAAAGCATCGATGGTAACCAGGTTAGCGGTTAGGGCGACGGATAGCCGATGCGAGCACTCGGGGCGTGGGGTGCTTTGTTGGGTGCGAGGCCCGGCGCGGATCGATGCTGCGTCGCTTCTCTTCGAAGCGTCGTTGCCGATTCGGGCTTGGCCCCGCCCCGCACGGTCGAGTCCGGGCTTTGCCGGGCGAGGCGACCGGTCCGGTTCGAGGGCGAGTGGGAGGAGGCGGAACGGTGCCCCCTCGTGGGGACGGGGTTCCGACCGGGGGAGATTGAGCCATCGGGCCCGGGACCGCAAGGTGCCGCGCCGAGATGGTGCGTGGAGCCTCGGTCCAACCAAACCACCTCCCTTGAACCGAAAGCCGGACGGATTCAACCTGCAGGAAAAAAAAAAAAAAAAAAACGACCCGCGTTCATTGCTCGGCTGTACGAAGCCGGGCTGTAGATGTGAATTGGCGCACCGAGAGGATGTAATAAGTAGACGGGTGATGTGAATTGGCGCACCGAGAGGATGTAATAAGTAGACGGGTGATGGTGATAGTGATAGTAGTGATTTGAAACGAAATTTAGAAAAGTGAATAGAATTGGCAGTAAATGGAAAATTTTTGAATTGTTGGATTTGGACGAGCGAAATTGGTAGTGAGAGACCCCCGATGTGGTGGGATGGCAAATCCACCATCCCTCACAGGTGGGGGCAAATGCGCTATAGATTATGGGGTTTATGGCAGTGAAAACGAGCCAGGGAGGGCTTGGATAATGATAGGGATCTAGCGAAGATGACCTTAGGTAACGATAAGGTTAGTTAGTGACTGATACCTGTAGTGGGGACGCGGGTAGGTTAGTGTGGTTGATAATGACGTGGGAGCGCAATAGTTTAAAGGGACGACTGGGAAGCGCAAGTTTCAGAGGGGAGGAGTTAGCTGAGATGATGCCGTGTGTGGGAGAATGGAACAGGTGTGATTGCACAGGTGTGCAACTGAACAGGTGTGTGGAGCAGTGTATGAGGGAGTAGTGGTGATTGCGTGTTGTGTTGACCAAATGGTCCAGGAAGAAAGGAGGGTGCAGGTGGCACCAGGTATGATTGCACAGGTGTGCAACGACAGGTGAATGAAGAACAGGTGTATGTGGCTGTGTGGAATAAATGGTAGTGTGGAATATCTGGAGTATTGGAATGGATGGTCGTGGAGTGAGTATGGTGGAAATTGTGGAGTGGAGTGGATGGTGCGAAGGTGTGAATGGGGGAAGAGTGGACCCCCATCACGGATACCCGGGGCGGGTAGTGTAAGTGTTAGGTAGAGGGTATAGGTAAATTGTAGTTGGATATTGGCATCTGTGGTGCGGGTGACAGAATGGTATGTGGATGGGTGCGTTGGTGTTGTGGAAATGGCTGGGCGTGTAGCCTGTTAGTGTGTGTAGTTGGTTTGGGCACTCCACCACTGTAAGGATGTCGGCCAGGTGAGGCCGCAGGTGGGCTCTGGGAGCCGGTAGTAGTTGTGTGGATGGGGCCCGAGGATCCGGAGGACGGACCCGGGTAGCCCAGTGCCAGAGGGCACCAAGGGGTGACAGAGCCAGGAGAGGGGCTGCCCCCAGTTAGATAGGTTAGGGTGAGGAGCTAGGTAAGCTCGGGTGGCAACTACAGTGGTGGAGGTGTGGAGGTGTGCAGGTGGGTAGACCTGTTGGGAGAGGTACACGTCGCAGCCCAGAAATTGTGCTAGAGCACCGGGAGATGAATCGGGGGAGTGAGACCCCAAAATTGAGGAGCACCACAGTTTGGCCAATGGGAATTGGTTATTAGAACCCATAGTGTAAGTTGGCCAATGAATTGGCAGGGAAAGACCCCGGGTAGTGTAAAGTGTGTTAAAATCATTTAGAGGATAGTTAGGATGAAGGATCTCCTCACACCATCTGCATCCACTCACCTGAGGTGACAGGTACTCCACACCATGCCATGTTTGATTATTTTTTTTACTGTGCAAATGTTTGGGTTGTGAGACGCATCATGACGTGGGTGTGACATTGTGCTTTGATGTTCCATCTCTGCCTCCTTATGAGGATTGATGATGAATTTGATGATGGCAAATTTTGAAGTAGAGGGATTGTGGTGACGAATTTGGTATAAGGGAAATATGGGGAAGACGTGACAGTAGTGACGAATTTGTAAATGGGTAGATTTTGTAAATATGGGGTAAGAGCAAGGGTAGTGTAGGTGACAGGGGGGTGACGTACGGTAGGGACGAGCTTTCTCACTTCGCCCTCCGTACGCATTTCACCTTGCATTGCCTTGTTTGACGTGTACCCTTGTGACCTTACCCCTCGCTCAATTGTCTTTCTTTTGTCTCCCACATGACCTGTGCGCCATTGGGTGCCGAGGGGAGCGTGCGTGAGGTGGCCATTGTGCGCCCGAGATTCCCAGAACCAGCACGCATTGCGTTGATGTACCACTTTATGGACCGCTGTTCGGCGGCCAAGTACCACTTGATGGACCCCAGGTTCTGGGGCAGAGCACCTCTGTTGGAGACCGGCCATAGTGGCCAGGGAATCTTGCTTGCGGACCTCGGTAAGGTGGCACCTATGCCAAACAGGTGGACCACCCTTAGTTGGCCCTTGAGGCCCTAAAGAAAAATGGACACAAGTTGTGTTTTTTTTTAGTATGTCCAAATAGGCCGCATGAAGCCAGAAGACGTCGGGAAGAACATCGGCCCAGCAGAGAAGGAGAAGACCACCACCAGTTGTTTTGTTGTGTTTATTATGAACCATGGTAACCGCACCGGATGGTGTTTTTGGGTGCTTTGTGGTGTTTGGGTGCTTTGGTGGTATTGGTACTGGTGCATCGATGCAATGCGTGCTGTCTCCTCCCTCCCAACAGGAATTTCTTTCTCTTGTTCCCTAAAAAGAAAAGAAAAAAAAACACACAGGTCCTGGGTTGCGTTGTAAATAAGAAATCACGTCATTGTAAATAATGCTCCCCACCGTAAATGTATAGTTTCAGAATAATTCCGTAATTCGGTTAGCTGTGGGCTTGAGTCTGTTAGACAGGATGCAATGCAATAGGGGGACATACTTATTTGTGTTTTAAAATTGTCACACTCAGGGTCAGGTTAATTGTAGAGGGAATTACACCTACATGTCACACTCAGTTAAGTCTAGTAGGCCCGAGGACGTGCCTGAAGAAAGGAGGGTGCAGTGTAACGATTTTGGAGAAGTGTAACGGGTTTTGGGAAGTGTAACGGGTTTTGAGGAGTGTAACAATTTTGGAGGAAGGGTAACGGATGTGAAGAGTATGGTTTTGGTATGGTAACATCCTGGTAATGTAAATAATGGTCGCAGCCGTCCTCCTAATTAATTTCATAGAACATACACGCAGGTCACGATATATCTTTTAAATAGTGTATTTCCTTATTCCATGTAGGCTAAGTATGTGTTTTCCACTAGATTGACTTTGCATTGTATCAAACAAAATAAGCGTAGGCCCTTCCAAATTCCCCAAAACCTCCCTTCCAATTGCCTTCCGCATTTTGGCTGGTTTTCTTCAAACCACCATTGGCCACGAGGTAAGGTTGGGGAAGAAAGGCGTGTCTCCACCTCGTCATAAGAAGCAAGGAGTGAACCAGCCCTAACAGCCAATCAACACCGCGGTGAGTGACCCGGTAGGCGCGCCCTCGGAGTCGGCGGCTTGATTTCGCTGGAGGTGATAAAAGCGACTGCAGGGGACTGCTTTACGAGTGAAAAGTCCAGATGAGAGATGACTGGAGAGAGGCCTTGAGAGATACGCTGGGGGATGACCTGGAAGAGGAGCGCAATCCACCGCAAGCCCTACCTACCTACCTACCTGCCTGCCTGCAATACCCCCCTGTCGTTGGAGAGACGCGCTGAACGGAGGGAGACGGCTCCACCCCAGGAAGAGGAGCAGGTGTGCCGAGCCAGCGCGTGATGGCCGCGGATACGCGACGGAGGTTTTCCCGCCAAAACCGCGAGGGGTGCTGCGGCCTCCGACCTTGCCTTCCTCCACGCGTCCACCTCAGCTATTCCTTCCTGCAATATCCACCGTGTGAGTGTGAACGTCCTGTCCTACTCGTTTGTCTTGGGGATTAAGTAAATGAAATAGAATAAGTTAACAATGCACTGTGTGACTGCTCTTTTCCATCTATTGCTGTAAATAATATTGGTCGCCCTAAAATATTGCTTGTGTGTGTATAATAAATCTGTTCTTCCTCCGTATTCTTCTTCTTCTTTTTCATTCTCTTGCGATCGCTTTAGAGATTTCCCGATTGAATATCCGTGGGGCGATCTGGTCAACGTCGGGTGAAATCGGGTTTTAATCGGGGAGTAACTGTTCGGACGCGGTTAAATACACCACCGCTCGGTCCATATAACATCTAAAAGCCGTGTCCGTAACAATATATATATATATATATATATATATATATATATATATATATATATGTATATATATATATATATATATATATAACTGTAAGAAATAGTAGAAACTCCAAAGTACGAGCAGGGCGTCTCATTTGTATTGAATAAATAATCGTTAGATTAAATAAGACGCGGACGTAGCTTCAGGACGTCGATCTTTAATTTCAGATCTTTAATTTAATTCAATTAAATAATTATTTTATTTAATTTAATTTAATTTAATTTAATAGATATAATTTAATAGATATAATTTAATAGAATCGACGTCCTGAAGCTACGTCCGCGTCTTATTTAATCTAACGATTATATATATATATATATATATCCTCTTCATCCTTTACCTGTCCCCCCTCGGTCACTTAATCCGCCGTCATGGTCTCCAATTCCACTGCTTCGCCGATGACATCCAGCTTTTCATCTCCACCAAGTCTGTCTCCACCGACACCCACTCTATCCTGACAAACTGCATCTCTGAAATAAAATCCTGGCTTCAAATCAACTTCCTCAAACTTAACTGTGATAAATCTGAAATAATAATCATTGGCCCAAAAACGCTCACAAAATCCACCCATAACTTTGCCCTCAACATCGACGGTATCCCAGTATCCACCTCCCCTCTCATCCGGAATCTTGGCGTCATCTTTGACCAAACCCTCTCCTTCGACAAATACACTAAACAGATCACAAAGACAGCCTTCTTTCACCTGAAAAACATCGCCCGTCTCCGCTCATCCCTCTCCTCCACGGCTGCAGAAACCCTCATCCACGCCTTCATCACCTCCCGTCTGGACTACTGCAATAGCCTCCTCTATGGTTCACCCTCAACAATCACCAATAAACTCCAATACATTCAGAACTCCGCTGCCCGTCTACTCACCCATTCCCGGACCCGTGACCACATCACCCCCGTCTTTTACAAGCTTCACTGGCTCCCCATCTCCCAGAGAATCCAGTACAAAATCCTCCTCTTGACCTACAAAGCCCTCCATAACCTGGCCCCATCCTACCTGGCTGACCTCCTCTCCAGACACACTCCCACCCGCAACCTCCGCTCTGCTGGTACCAACCTCCTGACCCCCCCCCCCCCCATCCGGACCAAATTCAGATCCTGGGGGGACAGGGCCTTCTCCATCGCTGCTCCCACCCTCTGGAACTCACTACCTCACACCATCAGAGACTCCTCCTCACTCACCACATTCAAAACATCACTCAAGACCCACCTGTTCAGCACTGCATTCAACATTCAACCCACAGCTTTTAACCCCTGACTATCACTTCTCCTTCTCCCTCCTTTTGCTTTATATATTTCCCTATTGATTCTTGTCTTTTTGCAATTGTTGTTTTCATGTTTTGTTATGCATTATGTTTTGCACTCTGTCAAAGCGCCTTTGGGCTTCATGAAAAGCGCTATACAAAATAAATGAATTATTATATATATATATATATATATATATATATACATATATATATATACACGTAAATATATATATATATATATATATAATTGTTACAGATACGACTTTGATGGTATGGTGGGCCGAGCGGGATGGCCGCCGTATCCGTACAAGTTACCCGATTGTGCCCGAATGTTGACTAATCGCGCTACGCTGGCTCAATAGGAAAGAGAAGACACCCGGCTGGGTTACAATCACACAATACGACACCAAGGGTTCAGTTCTCAAGTATATTCGTACGGAAAAAGGTTAGATTACAGGGACAAGAGGGAAACATAGGAAGGTGGGCACTTAGACACAACCTTATATTAACCCTAGACAGACCACAGATAAACGGGACAACGCTGACTCACACGGGATTTGATGGCCAGGAAAGCGGGTAGCGATCGCTCCAGGTGCACCTGGCTCAGGGACAGAATCACGTACGGTGGTGTCCAGCAGATGCGGGGAGGTCGCTCAGCGCTCGTGGGTCGCGACTTTGGTGGAGATGCCGGGGAGGTCGCTCAGCGCTCGTGGGTCGCGACTTTGGTGGAGATGCCGGGGAGGTCGCTCAGCGCTCGGGAGGGTGGCGTCTTGTCCTTCCAAGCTCGGGGCGCATCTGACGTCACGTCCGGCGCGGGGCCGCGTATATCCGGCGGGGAGTCACGCCCTCGCTCGTTAGCTCCGCCCCATATGGCATCGGCCCATGGCTTCTCATTGGGTGCGGGGGTTACCGGCTCCGCCCTTGACGAGGGGCCGACAGGGAGCCCCCTTCTGGGTAACCCCGTCGAGCACATGTTCAATGGCGGCCAACCGAGCCGGAGTGAGGACGCAAAGCCGCTGTTGTTGTGGTTGTTGTTGGAGCTTGAGATGATGGGAAGAGATGCGGGGCGGTATGGGAAGGTCCTAAACTCACTACTGATGCCATATAATCACATTCTGGTGCAACGAAGAGTCATAATTAATGGAAACGAGGCCTTAACTGACATAGACTAAGAATAACTAGGAAGATGTCCGAAAGTTGTCTACGTGTGGTGCGGTGGACCTGGGCACGACATTTAATGGGGGAATAAGGGGAAGGTCGGCTCTACTGATTGTTATTTACATGCAATGGGACTAGGGAATGGGGGATTGGGGAAAGTTGGGGAGTATTGGAGAAAATAGGGGAATATTTACAAGCGGATATGGAGGCCAAATTCCATATTCGCAACATTGCACCCTTCTCTACCCTCGGGGCGTCCCGACCCGATAAATTTTTACCTACTTTAGTGTGGCACGCAATGTAGTTCCCTCTACTATTAACTCTACCCTGAGTGCGAGAGTTTTACAGATATTCACAAATGAGTAAATATGTCCCCCTGCGACGTTGCACCCTTCTCCTCACAGAAACACACCCACAGGATAACCGAATCCGGAAAGAATCCTCAAACTAAACATACAGCCGGTAGGGAGCATTATTTACAAGACTATGCTGCTATTTACACTACGATCCAGGACCTGTTTTTGGAGGAACACATGCAGATGTTATGCATAGAGAGAGCGCGCTTGCCAGCATCGATACACCAACCCACGAGTGCTCTGTGGCCGACGGCCTTTAATAACGTGCAGAGCACCCCATCCGAGCATCAACAGCACCACCCCACCACCAATCGGTGCAGTCACCATTGTTCATTGGAATAAAAATAAATTCGACAACCCCTAACCCTGCAGGTGTCTCTTGCTCTTCTTGTGGTGCACTTGGTGTTAATTATTAGTGGTTCACCTGTATGGCATAGGTGCCCCGTTGACCCATAGGTCCATCCCCGGGTGGTGCTTGGCCGCAAAAGAACTACGGTCCATTGTGGGTGGCCACCAACATTGCGGTCCATATGGTGTATCGATCCAGGCAACAAGCAGCGAAAGTGCAGGCCCACAACTGCGTCGCCAGCACCTCTCTCTCCTCTCTCTCTACCCCAAAGCCAGATCCTCGGAGGTGGGAGACAAAAACAAGACAAGTGAGCAAGGTGGTAAGGGCGCAAAAGTGCACGCAATGCAAGGTGATGCACACTGGGGGCACATGGGAACCAGGTGAGACAGGTACGTTCCTACCGTACGCCCCCCCCACCAGGTAACCTACATGGCCCCTCCCTTACCCCTTACTGTATCAACAAAACACAACACTACCCATAAACATCTACTTTACAAATCCACAAACATCCCTACTGTCTTCCCCGTTCCTCCCATATACCAAATTCGTCTTCTCTCCCTCCTAACCAATCAAATTTGCCATTTTCAACTCTCATCAAAATTTGCCATTTTCAACTCAACATCAAAATTTGCCATCACCAATTCATCATCAGTCCCTCCTAGGGAGGGAGAGATGGAATCACCCCAATGTCTCATCCACGTCGTGATGCGTCTCACAAATCCAACAGCAATTCTCATTTCTGCAACACAAACAAAGAAAACACAGGTGTGGAGTCATCATCATCACCACAGGTAAGTGGCTGCGTATGGTGCGACAGGTTCATCAATCCTAACTATCTCCTAAACGACTTTAACAACTTTACACTACCCGGGGTCTCTCTCCGGCCAAACCATTGGCCCTCTTACACTATGGGTTCTAAAAACCAATTCCCATTGGCCAAACTGTGGTGCTCTTCAATTTGGGGTCTCACTCCCCCGATTCATCTCCCGGTGCCCTCGCACAATTTCTGGGCTGCGGCGTGTACCTCTCCCAGTGGGTCTACCCACCTGCACACCTCCACCACTGCAGTTGCCTCCGAGCTTACCTGCTCCTTGCCCTAACCTAACTACCTGGGGAAGGCCCTCTGGCACTCTCCCCACTCGGTGCCCTCTCTGGCACTGGGCTACCCGGGTCCATCCTCCGGATCCTCGGGCCCCATCCACAACTCTACCGGCTCCCAGAGCCCACCTGCGGCCTCACCTGGCCGACATCCTCACAGTGGTGGAGTGCCCAACCAACTACACACACTAACAGGCTACACGCCCAGCCATTTCCACAACACTAATGCACCCATTCACAACACCATTCTGCAACCGCACCACAAATGCCAATATCCAACCACAATTTACCTGTACCCTCTACCTAACACTTACACTACCCGCCCCGGGTACTCGTGAAAGGGGTCCACCCTTCCCCCATCCACACCTTCGCACCATGCACACCACTCCGTACCACTTACTCCAACTTTTCTCCACACACCTGTACTTGCACACCTGTGCTCTCACACCTGGTGCCACCGGCACCCTTCTCTCCCCAAGCGCATTCGCGCTGATCCACACACTCACTACTCATACACGGCTCCACACACCTGTCCAGTTGCACACCTGTGCAATCACACCTGTTCAATTCTCACACACACAGCATCATCTCAGCTAACTACTCCCTTCTGAAACTTGCGCTTCCCAGTCGTCCCTTTAAACTATTGCGCTCCCTCGTCATTATCATCCATACTAATCTACCTGCGTCCCCACTACAGGTATCAGTCACTAACTAAACTTAACGTTACCTAATGTCAATCTCTTCTAGATCCCTACACACCATATCCTAACCCACCCGGGCTAGTTTTCACTGCCATACACCCCATAAACTATTGCTCCTTTGCCCCCCCATGGGAAGGATGGTGGATTTGCCATCCCACCACATCGGGGGTCTCTCACTACCAATTTTGCACATCAAATTTCAACAAATCAAAAATTTGCCAATCATCTGCCAATCACTGTACCATTACCAATCATCACTCTGCCAATCCTTTGCCAATCATCAAATTTTGTTTTTCTCTAATTTTGGGGCCACAACACTAACCTCATCACCCAGTCGACTCACTAATACCTCTCGGTGCGCCAATCCCTGTCCAAAGCCCGGCTTCGTAAAGCCAAGCAATGGATGCTGGTTGTTTTGTGCCAGCGGCTGGATGCGTCCAGCACTCGGTGCAGGGAAGGAGGTTTACCCGGGCCGAGATCCCACGCACCATCTCGGCACGGAACCATCCAATGTCCCGATCTCGACCTGCCGGCACGTCTCAACAAAACGTGGTCGCCATAACGACTCTTTCTATCGGGCCGCCCGCTCCGCCTAGTGGAGCACAGACGCGGCCGTTCAAAGCGAGGCCCAGCACGCACCGAGGGCCCGATTCGGCTATAAGTCGTTCTAACCTCTAACCCGTGTAACGTCGATGCTTCACCTGGACGCTTACACTCCGCAGCCCGTTCCTTGCTCACACATCCAGCTGTGCCCATGCTCCTCGTACCGTTCCTTACACACCCAGGCACACCCATTCCACTCACAGCCTTGGTCACACACCTGACCACCGAACACTTTGGCACACATTCGTTGCTCGCACACCTCACCAATACACCGCTTCGCACCCCCTCCTCGGTCACCTGCTCTGTGACAATCACAGGTGTGCTCTCATTCGCACACCCAACCACGTGCCTCACCACCAACTCCAGCGTGCATTCCCACTCACGCTCTACCATTCCAGGTGTGCATCCTTCCATCCCAGGTGTACATCCTCGCTCACCTGTCACAACTAACTCACGCTCCATGTC
Source organism: Myxine glutinosa (assembly GCF_964187855.1). NCBI lineage: Eukaryota > Metazoa > Chordata > Myxini > Myxiniformes > Myxinidae > Myxine > Myxine glutinosa. The sequence goes on along the minus strand of NC_136265.1, from coordinate 155,726,231 downwards.
ACTCCCACTACTTTCACCTCCATTCCTGACAGCGCACTCACCCTTACTCTTGACAGCGCACTCTTTCCTCGTGCACCTGTCCGTCACACACCTTTCTCGCGCACACTCTCCCGTTACACCCTCTGTAACACTCACCACAGGTGGACACTCTTCCTTACTTCTGACAGCGCACTCTTTCCTCATGCACCTGTCCGTCACACACCTTTCTCGCGCACACTCCTGCGCACACTCTCCCGTCACACCCTCTGTAACACTCACCACACCGCGCTTCCATGTGCTCCCTCGCACACGCGCTACGACCGACTCACTCTCGCCAGCACACTCACTCCTTGGCACGCACTTTTTCCTCACACACCCCAGAGTCGGACTTTCTTGCACACCTCCTTTTTCGCACACCAGACCTGTCGCACACTTCACCAACGGCCTCTCACGAACACCCGGGTCTATCTCGACCCCCAAGCTTCTTAAATCCCCTGGCGCATCATACGCACGACCATATTGGTCACCACTTACACCGGGTCCTCTTTCTCTTCGCTTCTCCTCCATCACCTGCGAATCCCTCATCCGGTTAATGAGCACATCATTACGATCCGAACACAGACTTTGGACCAATTCTTTTATCTCCTCTTTTATCTCTTTCTTATCCCCTCTCCGTCGCTTCTTAATTTCGCTCATCCCTTCTTCCACTTCTTCTAATTTGTGCTTCACCTCTTTTATTCCCCGGTACGTCTCCTCAAGCTCGTCCTCCAAGGCTACCTTGACCGTTTCCATGTGCGTCCTCACCTGCCGGTCCTTCGTCTCCATTACCTCTACCACCTCGTCCAACCTCGTTGTCAGTCCCTCACGTACCATCTGACATTCCCTCTTCGTCGCTACCAAGTCATCTTTTAGTTCTTTCTGTGTCGCCTTTAAACCTCCTAATACCGCAGTGTTCCTTTGAACCTGCTCCACTAACTCCGTTTGTCCCACCGTCAGCTGCTCCACCTCCTGCGTCAGGACCTCTATGCCCCCTTGTAACTTTACAGTCCCCTTTCTCACCTCTTTCTCCATGCGCTCCTTACAGTGCCTCACCTCCTCGCGCACTCCTCCGACCTCCTCACTCACTCCTCTTCTGATCTCCTCCCCCATCACTTGCATCTCCTGCCCAGATGCCACCCTCATCTGCTCCATTTCCTCCCTGTGAGCATCCAGCTTGGTTTCTACCCCCATTCTGACCCCCTCTATCTGCTGCTCCATTTGTTTAACTTCCCTTTCCGCTTGGTCCCTCATGTCCCTCAATTTGCCTTCCATACTGTTTTCTAACCCCTCTAACCCATTTTTCACTCCCTCTATTTGATTCTCTTGAGCGGCCATTCTGTTTTCTACCCCCGTTAACCCATGTTTCACTCCCTCTATCTGATTCTCTTGAGCGGCCATTCTGTTTTCTACCCCCGTTAACCCATGTTTCACTCCCTCTATCTGATTCTCTTGAGCGGCCATTCTGTTTTCTACCCCCGTTAACCCATTCTTTACTTCTTTTATCCCGTTGTCTAACCCCTCAAATTTCTTTTCTAATCCCTCACCGGTACCCCTCATTTGGCCCTCTAATCGCTCACCCTGAGCATCCATCCGGTTCCCCATTACCCCCATTTGGCCCTCTATTCGTTCCATAAGGGCCCTCATTTGCAACATAAAAAGGTTCGGATCCACCAGGGGCGCTGCCACGGTCACGGGCGCGGTGACCAGCGAGGCGCCATTTTGCGCGTCTGCTACCCTCGCTGCTTCGCTCTCCTCACGTCCCTCAATTTGGTCCTGGACCGACCCTGCCTCACTCTCCCCTACCGGACCCCAGCCGTCTTGATCCGCCATAGCGCGACTTGCAAAATTCGAGTTTCGTAAAACAAAACAAATTTCGGCCGCTCCAAATTTTGACCAAATTTTTTTTTTCCTCTATTCGTTTTTTTTTTTCTTCAAAATTTGGTCGGGCCTCGAATCTCACTCCCGACACCAATTGTTACAGATACGACTTTGATGGTATGGTGGGCCGAGCGGGATGGCCGCCGTATCCGTACAAGTTACCCGATTGTGCCCGAATGTTGACTAATCGCGCTACGCTGGCTCAATAGGAAAGAGAAGACACCCGGCTGGGTTACAATCACACAATACGACACCAAGGGTTCAGTTCTCAAGTATATTCGTACGGAAAAAGGTTAGATTACAGGGACAAGAGGGAAACATAGGAAGGTGGGCACTTAGACACAACCTTATATTAACCCTAGACAGACCACAGATAAACGGGACAACGCTGACTCACACGGGATTTGATGGCCAGGAAAGCGGGTAGCGATCGCTCCAGGTGCACCTGGCTCAGGGACAGAATCACGTACGGTGGTGTCCAGCAGATGCGGGGAGGTCGCTCAGCGCTCGTGGGTCGCGACTTTGGTGGAGATGCCGGGGAGGTCGCTCAGCGCTCGTGGGTCGCGACTTTGGTGGAGATGCCGGGGAGGTCGCTCAGCGCTCGGGAGGGTGGCGTCTTGTCCTTCCAAGCTCGGGGCGCATCTGACGTCACGTCCGGCGCGGGGCCGCGTATATCCGGCGGGGAGTCACGCCCTCGCTCGTTAGCTCCGCCCCATATGGCATCGGCCCATGGCTTCTCATTGGGTGCGGGGGTTACCGGCTCCGCCCTTGACGAGGGGCCGACAGGGAGCCCCCTTCTGGGTAACCCCGTCGAGCACATGTTCAATGGCGGCCAACCGAGCCGGAGTGAGGACGCAAAGCCGCTGTTGTTGTGGTTGTTGTTGGAGCTTGAGATGATGGGAAGAGATGCGGGGCGGTATGGGAAGGTCCTAAACTCACTACTGATGCCATATAATCACATTCTGGTGCAACGAAGAGTCATAATTAATGGAAACGAGGCCTTAACTGACATAGACTAAGAATAACTAGGAAGATGTCCGAAAGTTGTCTACGTGTGGTGCGGTGGACCTGGGCACGACATTTAATGGGGGAATAAGGGGAAGGTCGGCTCTACTGATTGTTATTTACATGCAATGGGACTAGGGAATGGGGGATTGGGGAAAGTTGGGGAGTATTGGAGAAAATAGGGGAATATTTACAAGCGGATATGGAGGCCAAATTCCATATTCGCAACAATATATATATATATATATATAATATATATATATTGTTGTGGTTCTCTCGCCGGCCTGCTTCCCCATATCAAGGGGGGATTAATCCCCTTGTCTTTACTGGTCTGGCGGAACTGAGACTTATTACGTCCTTTCCGGGCGAGCGCAAAATAGGGTTTCGGGACCAAATTCTCGCTCGTACCTAAGTACTCGCGCCGCCACGGAAACGAGGTAGCAAGCCTCGCACGAACCACGTGAGGTTGGAGTACGCTGAGCGGTTTGCGTACACGTGATCCGCGCAGTCTCAATTAATGGACCCCGATTGGAGCGATCTTTTTTCGCGCCACGCTTAGTCAAATGGAGAAATCACGGGAACGATCGAATCAAGAAGAAAGGAAGAACAGATGAGTTTAATGATTCCCACACGTATTTACAGTTCCAGGACGAAGAGACACAGAATAATCCTTATACAGTCTTACTTATCCCTGGGACAATGGGCCCGTCTCACACACTCACACAGGGGATTGCAGATGTCGATGTTCACCAACGCGCCGATGTGGTCGTCCAGGATCGGCCCCGTCCGGCTCTCCGTGGTCCACGTGCGTCCCGCGAAGATGATGATAGGCGAAGACCGGGGCTCGTAGCGCGTCTCTCGAACAAAGGCGATATATCGGGTGGAACGGCAAGGGGCGGACCTTTACGGCAAAGGGCGGTCTTTTACGGCAAAGGGCGGTTACTCAGCCGTTCTCATGCAAGTGCGGCAAGGCGATCAAGCTCATCAAGCACCGCACGTTCTGGCTGTAAGTTCTCTTTAATGTCTTCCTCTCTCCCGGCAAGTCCTTCCGAGGGCTTTGTGCATCGGTTTATATAGGTAAGCCCCGCGAACCTTCTGGAACTCCCCAGACTCTTCTCACCATGCCCTCTGACGCCACCACCTCTGAGCTCTGATTTGCGGCTCATGCTTACCGTCATCGCTCCTGCTGCTCCGCCTTGACTCCGCCCCGATCCTCCTCCGCCTCTCTCGTGTTAACTCGCCCAAAATGAACCAACGTTAACAAACTGTATTGAGGTTACGGACATAGGATGATCGGTGGCAGTAGGGCCTATTTTCCTGGCTTTACAAAACGCATAACTAACATAGGAAATGGCCTATTCTCACACATACTAAGAAATAACTATACTACAAATGAGGCTACATGTTGCTTGTGCGACTATCTATGGGGGGAAAACCTTTAACATTTATTGAACTCACTGTACAAACCTCAAAACCGTAACTATATATATATATATATATATATATATATATATATATATATATATATATATATATATATATATATATATATATATATATATATATACATACATACACAGTATATATATACATACACAGTATATATATACACTGAACAGCAAAAAAAACGTCAGTCAGAATCAATATTTTGGAGTCTTTATTTTCAAGTCATGATCAACACGAATTGAGATTTAGGATCAACATGAAACATTACAGGTATGGTCACCACAGTTCAAACAACAATGTGAAATGTTCTGAATAAGAAAAACACAAGACCAGGTGAGAACAAGGGAGGTCAAAATCAGTATCTTGTGTGACCTCCGTGAGCGTTGATGACAGCCATACATCGTCTGTACATGGAGTGGATTAATCGGTTGATGAAGGCATTTGTCACTTGGGCCCACACTCTGAGAAACGCCTGACTGAGTTGAGCTGCAGTTGTCGGCCTTGGTCGAACGTCATTCAGTCTTCTTTGAACCTCGTCCCACAAGTGCTCTATCGGGTTTAAATCGGGGCTGAGCGCAGGCCACTGCATGGTTTGGATGCCATTCTGTTGCAGGAAGTCCCTTGTTGCTGTGGCAGTGTGGGCACGGGTGTTGTCCTGCTGGAAGACGTGATTTCCGTGACGTCCAAAATGTGGCACAACGTGAGGTCTGAGGACTTGATCGATGTAGCGAGCAGCTGTGACACCATTGCCTCTTCCTGGACCAATATTCTGGAACACCACAGGACCGACTTTGTGATTGAGAGCAATAGCACCCCATACCATGATGTTTGGACCACCCCACGAGTCTCTTTCCATCACACAGTCATCTGAGTAGCGTTCCCCACGTCTACGCCAAACTCTCACTCTGACATCTGCTGTGGAAACACAGTATCGGCTTTCGTCTGAGAAAAGAACGGTTCTCCACTGCTGGTAACGCCAATTTTGATGCTGTGTGGCCCACTGTAGTCGGTCAGGGCAGTGTCGAGCTGTAAGAATGGGGCCACGATACGGCCTGTGACAATGGACATCCCTGTTCTTCAAACGTCAACGGACTGTATCACCACTAATGTGTCTCTGGTGGGTTCCAACTGTTTGTCTTGCATTTTCTGTAGCCCTGGTAAAGCGATCTTGGATGTGATGACGCACAATCTGTCGATCCTGTCGTGGTGTTGTTACCCTCGGTCTGCCACTGCGTGGGCGGTCATCGGTGCTGTTGGTGGCCTGGAATCATTCCTGTAACCTGTAGATGGTTCTCATGTTGACATGGAAAGCATTGGCAACCATTCGTGCAGTCTGTCCAGCATGCAATCTTCCAATAGCCTGGTCTCTCTGAATCCTCGTAAGTCTGGGCATGGTGCTGGCATCGAAACACGAATGATGAACACACGTTTTGGGGTGCCTTTTATAGGGAAAGTCACAAGGAGACACACGTGCATTTTGATTTCCATGGGAATCATGCACGACTTTGTACCATGGTCGTTTTTTTGCCTGCGTTTTGGTGACCTATTTTTATCCACGTGTGCACCACTGTCAGTAGTTAGGATTAAATTTATATACAGACTAATGTAAATAACGAGATATCTAAACGAAATGCATTGATATTTCTATGGGAAATGTTCAGGAATTATTTTTATGAAGTGACGTTTCTATTGCTGTTCAGTATATATATATATATGTATATATATATATATATATATATATGTATATGTATATATATATATATATATATATATATATATATATATATATATATATATATATATATATATATATATATATATATATATATATATATATATATATATATATATATATATATATATATATATATATATATACCAACGATGGCTGTCCGTTTGTCCGTGCGCTATTACGCTGATTGGTTGTGTGACTCTAGGTGCACTGTAATTGGCTCCTGCCAAGATTATCCTTCAGGCTTATTAAAAGCTGGTAATCGAAATCTGATTCAATAATTTTACAATTGGATCTCATGGCCTAAATAATCATGCTTTCTGGTGACAATGTCCTGACAGGACGATGCAGAGGTAGTACGTTTACCTTTGAGTTTTCTCATCTGGGTTTGATTTCTGGTCCCATTATAATCTGTCAGGTGGGTGCTCCGCAGGTACCGCATTGCATCACAAAGTGCATGTCATCCTTTGGATGGATATTTGTGTGCTGGATGACCCGTCTGAAACCATAAGTTGGTGAACATTTAAGGTCCCACATTGTCTTTCTATAAAAAGTAAGCGAGGAAATACTTGCACCTAGATGAAATTCCAAATCTATATCCTCACCTACAGTGGCACTCCAGTCAGTGTAAGTGATACACCCTGAGGAAGTGCCTCACATGTATCACCTTCCAGTTAGGAGATCACGGAACAAAAAGATAAACCATCAAATGACAGTCATTTCACTTTTGGGAGCTCATCATCTTGAATTTGCCTTGTGTTAATATGAACGGAAAGCTTTCACTGAATGTATATGTGAACCATGGAGAAGTGAAAGATGTGAGTGGGTTCAGCTGGGTTGAAATTATGCAATTAAGCGTTTAAATGAAGCGTTCAGCTGAAAGTCTCCAAATTATTTCCTTACTTTCTCACTGAGAGCTGCAATGTTTTTTTTGGAAGATATACTCTTTTTTTTCTCTTCTCTTCTCTCTCTCTCTGTCTCTGTCTCTCTGCCGGCTGTTGTGATTTGGGTCTGGTGCCATGGCAGCTTTGAGCAACTGCTCTGTGTTGTGGTGAGTCCTTTGTGTGTTTTTCTCCTCTCCTGCCCTACCCCCCCCCCCCCCCCCCCACTCTCCTTTTCCATCCTGTGTGCTTTGGCGTTTTTGTTTTCATCCTTTCTGTACCTTTGTCAGAGAGAGAGAGAGAGAGAGAGAGAGAGAGAGACTTGACTTGACTTTTGTGTCCTTTTATTATAAACAATGTAAAGCCATTTCACAAGCAGTTGTAAAAAAACACATTTCACAAAGCAGTTGTAAAAAAAAAAAACACAGCAACCAGTTTAAAGAAATTGCATAAGGATCATGAAGACACCACAAAAAGAGCAAAGGGGTATTTAAAAGAAAACCAGCAAATATACAAAAATATATATTTTACAAACCAAAGGGGAAGACACAAACAAAACCACAACCAATTTTAAAGGAAACGCTCACGCAAGAGCTATAAATACATCAAGAGCAAATTAAGCGAAAACCTAAGAGAGAGAGAGAGAAATGTATTCAAGGACACAGGAAGAAACATATATGCAAGCAATCAGTTCCAAAGAAAAAAAGTCAAATCAATCAGGAATTATAAAGTAATTACCACTTTTGAATCATCGACTGAGCACAGAACATTGCCAATACACCACTTTCTCTCAAAAAGTTGGACGTTTCCATTACTGACAAAGAAATCAAATTCTAGCTTGAGTCGTGTTGAGACAAACCCTTTAAAAATAGAAATAGCATCAGAGCCATAGCCGTTATCTATTTTAATTTTCCGAGATTTATATATCGCATATTTTGCAACAGCAACCAAAAAATTGAGAAGAACACCCACATCTCTACATGTGGGCCTGAAAGACACACCAAATATAAACATATGCATATTGAAAGGGTAGGACAGTTGGTGAAAAAGATATTCAAGGAACAAGAAAAGCGATGTCAGTCTACGACACTGTACATAAGCATGAAACAAATCCTCCTTCTGATCACAGAAAGGACAAGTTTCCGACAGTGAGCTGTTAATACAGTGGACAAAAATATTGGAGGGAAGCGCCCAGTGTGCTAACCTCCATTGTATGTCCGCTAACACACCATGTATTGGTAAGGTGTACATGTGAGGCCAAAGCGGGGTAGACGGAGACCCCGACCCTAACCGCTCTGACCACAAAGCTACTCGTGTTCTCCCAGAGAGGGGTACATTCTTATTTTGTCGAGAGAGATCACGGATTCCAATCTTAGTTACAAGATGAAAAGGGGGGGTATGTTCAATCTCCGGCTGAAGAGAAGACGAAAGGAGCACTTTGATTTCAGGGAAACCTAACCGAAAGTCTTCAATGTTACCAACACCTTCCCAGCCGATGTTTAGCTGTCTAAATTTTCTAATGACTATACGTACAACTTGGTCTACAAGTCGGACAGACCGAGATCCAACTGAGGTTGCCACCAAACCAGCAGGTTTCCACTTAACTCCAGATGAATCTCTCAGATCACATACTTTGTTAATCCCTCCTTGGATAAATTTTTTAATCAGGGCATGGCTATGAGGGATACCAGGAAAAAAGTTATTGAAGAAAAGGGGTTCTTGAAGGAACATTCGACAATTATAGCCCTCAAGGAAGCGGTGGACGTCAAACCTTTTCCAAGTGTCCAATAAACTCTGATAGAATCTCGGAAGAGAGGCAAAATTTATATGCTCGAGGTCTATCAAAAGAAGCTGCCGATCATATCTCAGTCTACCAGCCTGTTGTAACAGAAAAAAATGCAAAGGGCCGCCAGGGCAGCTGTACAGCGAACAGTAGTCTTTGCAGAGACTGCAGCCGAAAGGCCACAACCCGACCAGAGATATCAACAATGCCCTGGCCACCCTCCTTCCGGGGGTAGTACAATATCTCAGGCCTCAGCCAATGGTAGCCACTCCAAAAGAAGTTTACTAGCATTCGCTGAGTAGCCATAATTAGTTGGTTTGATGGCTGTAAAGCAATAATTCTGTGCCATAATTTTGTTGCAACCAGATTGTTTATGACAAGGGTACGGCCTCGATAGGAGATGGACCTCAGCAGTCCTTCCCATGCTTTCAATCTGTGCATAATTTGTTCCAACACTCCTTCCCAATTTTTCATTTCTGTTTCACGATTACCGATATGCACTCCAAGATATTTAACCCCGTCCGTTCTCCAGACCAGGTTGTGTGGGAGTGAGGGTGGTGATACACAAGAGAGATTGCCTTTGCCACACCATAATGCTGTACTTTTATTCCAATTGATCCCACCGGAAGAGGCTGCAGAGAAATCTCGCATACAACGTTGTAAAGCAGAGACATCATTGGAGCTTCTAATCAAAACACAGACATCATCAGCATAAGCCGTCTGCACAAATTCTGCTCCTTCTATGCTTCTCATTCCCTGAGGTATTTGCTGTCTAATAGACCGAAGGAGTGGTTCAAGGGCGACTATATATAAAAGCCCAGAGAGGGGGCAACCTTGGCGAATACCCCGTTGGAAAGGAAAGGGAGAGCATAACCTATTGTTGATCTTCATCATACATTGAGTATTAGTATACAGGAGTTTCACATAAGAGGAGAAAGTTTCACCAAACCCCATTCCTTTCAGGACAGAAAAAAGGTACTTGTGGTCAACACGATCGAAGGCCTTAGTTTGATCAAGAAACAGCAATCCAAAATCGTCACGCAGGAAATTATTGCATGAAATAATATCTCTTACCAAAAAAATATTATCATAAATAGATTTTCCAGGCACACAGTAGGTCTGGTCCGGGTGTATAACTGAACTGATCACAGTCTTCATACGATTAGCAAGTACTTTAGAGAAAATCTTGTAATCAACACACAATAAGGAGACAGGTCGCCAGTTATCAACCAGTTGAAGATTCCCAGCTTTTGGTAGCAAACAAACGACTGCTCGTCTACAAGACATTGGAAGTTCTCCGACACGTATGCTTTCATCGAGTACATCGAGTAAGTCAGGTCCCACAAGGGCCCAGAAGGTCTTGTAGAATTCTGTGGGCAGGCCATCTATTCCAGAAGCTTTCCCATCTTTCAGGCTCCGCACAGCTGCTTCAGGTTCATCAGCCGAAATTGGGGAATCGAGCATGCATCGCTCATCCTCCTCGACACTCGGAAGCCCAGCAGTTAACTCTCGTATCACCTCATTGTCCACGTTCTGAGGAGAGTACAAGTTAGAATAGAACCCTTTCAGAGTACACCTGATCGCCTGCTGGGAGGTCACCAGCGACCCATTGGGAGTGAGTAAAGTATGAATTTGTTGTGACCTTTTGAGGGAAGACTCTAACTTAAAGAACTCTTTGTTTGGCATGTCCAGAGTTAAATAGCTCATTCGCATTCGGACCAAGGCACCCATCGCCCGTTGCCGTACCGCTTCCTCCAGCACTGCTTTCTTTGCCCATATTAGTTGGTCACGTGCACCTCTCCCAACCTCATCAACATTCTGTTCTAACGATATAATTTCAGATTTTAACTGATCGATTGATATTGATTGGATTTTGGTGGTGTATGCACTATATTGTTGACAGAAATTCTTAATTTGGGATTTTGCAATGTCCCACCACAGCCGGAGACTATCATACTCAGGTCTGGAGGAGCGAATTTTCTCCCACACGACGTGAAAGGCCTCATTAAATTCCTTGTCATGTAAGAGACGAGTATTCAAAGACCAGTAAGCACTACCACCGGGTGGAAAGGGTAACTTAAAGGACATTGAGATTAAACTGTGGTCTGTGAATCCAGTTGGTAAAATTTTGGAGACAGACACCACATTCAACATTGGCTTGTTCACATAGAATCTGTCCAGCCTTGCCATTGACATAATACCATCATTGCATCTACACCATGTATAACAGCGTGAGAGTGGGTGTTGTGATCTCCACACATCCTTAAACCGAAAGATGTTGATGGTGTCCTCTAGAGCTTTATGTGAATGTATGTGAATTACCATTCAGGTCTTTGCTTATCCGTGTGTAGTATATTAAGTTGTTGTGTAGTTGTTGTGGTTGGAGGGTCAGGAGCCCTTCTGAGGGAGTGGCCGGAAACGGAAGTGACCGGAAACGGAAGAGGAAAAAAGACACGAGGAAAAAAGGACGAGGATTCTTCTTCCTCGCCCCGCTCCGACAAAAGGTGGGATCGACCTTGCGCTGCGTGGAAAAGCGGCGTTCCGAAGCCTGTCTGGCGAGAGGAATTACCGGGACGTGTACCTGCCCGGTGGAGACGTCAAGTTGACGTGGGGCCGTGCATCGACCCCGCGTCTGGCATCGTTCGCGGCACCGTCCAAACAGACGCGTGCGGGTCGCACGTTGGGGCCTAACGCGCCTTGCAAGCGGCGTGGGGTTTGGCTTGCTCTACCGTATCCGCTTCGCGTGGCCACGAGGGGCTGCAGCCACGGTGCCTGGTACGATACCTGCCCGGTGGAAACACGTCCACCCGGGGTTCGTTCAACCGCCCGAGTGCGGCGACGGCGACCATCATCTTGGTCAGGAGGGGCCCAGAGACATTGTGCGGGACCGAGACCAAAAGGGTGTCGTGAGTACTCACCGGGACACACATGTATAAGATGGCCATCTTAATCATAGGGAATTGATTGTGAATTGGGAATTGGTGATGGTTGTGTATTGTTGATTGCTCGGGGAAAATCTCCGTGGTTGTGTCATTGAAATTGTATGGTATCATTACCATTGGAAATATATCCTTGAACATCAGTTGTCTCCTGGGTGAAATTCATATGGATTGCGTGGCGAAAGCGCATATATAATACAGCTTGCTGGCGGAGTTCCTCTCACGGTCCGGGGGTCACCGAGACCAGGTATTCACCGAGGGGACCACGTAACACTTGCCATTGACATAATACCATCATTGCATCTACACCATGTATAACAGCGTGAGAGTGGGTGTTGTGATCTCCACACATCCTTAAACCGAAAGATGTTGATGGTGTCCTCTAGAGCTTTCGTAGAGGCAACATGAGGCTCATGACCATTCCTATCAATCGACGGACAAATTGTGCAATTAAAATCTCCTGCGATACAGATAAAGGCTGTTGGGTCCAGAGTTTTTACAAAATCCCGCAGAGTGGAAAAGAAAATTTTCCTCTCCATTGGGTCACACGGTGCATAAACATTCACTACTATAATCTTTTGGGTATTATAAAGAAAATCTACGGAGATCAAATGCCCTTTATAGATTTCTTTAAATGAAACCTGTTGAGCACAAATCTTGTGACTTAGGCAAATGGCAACACCGGCCCGAGGTGTAGGGAACCCACTTAGCCACCATTGCCCTTTAAAAAGTTTCCCCCAATCGGCTACTTGAGCACTAGTAGCGTGGGTCTCTTGTAAGAGAATAATGTCAGACTTTTCTTTTCCAACCGCTTGAATGGTTTGCACCCTCCGTAAGGGGGCACGACCCCCATTTATATTTAAGGATACAACATTTAGTTCCATGGTTGATTCTTCTGGGGGGTGAAGTCCTCTTCCTCAATTAATTCCTTGTTTGCCTTCGTGATGGATTTCCTCAGCCGCTGAAAGTCAGGTTCGGAGATTTCCACATGCTCACTCCTTTGCAGCAAAGGTTTTGCGGCTGCAAGGAAGGCCTGGATATTAGGAAAATGATCCTTAATTCGTACATGCCTTTGTCTGAAAGTTTCCTTCAAAAATCTGACAATATTTTCTTTTGAGATCTCCAAAGGCTGCTCTTCCTCCTGAGGGGGGGGGGGGGGCGGGGGGCTGTCAACCATTGCCACTGGTTCCTCATGGCCAATCAGTGTCTCTGTAGTTAGAATTCCCTCTGTGACGCTAGTAACGAGTTCCTCCTGAACCTGTACAGAAACACCTGTTCCATCCCCATCTACCTTAGGTTCTTCATCCTCTTTATCCTCATGCATCATTGCAATGGGGGGGGAGGAGTCGTTATTAGTAGTAATGGGTATTTTGCATTCCCCATTAGAATTGATATGGTCATCAGTAGGCTGTTCGGTTTCGCAGGTTGATTTACAACCTTCAGGAAAAAGTTCCCCTTCATCCTGAGCAGGTGGTATCATGTCAGCCATAGTTTCACCACCTTGCTGATCTTCATGTGAAGGACTGTCTGAATCGTTTAAACTGCTTCCTGTCTGCACCACCAACACTTTAACACCTTTGTCCTCATTCCTCGCACTTACAAGTGACCGTTTCAAATTTTTCCGAGACGCCGCATCTACAATCTGCTGCTCCTCACAAATCATTCCCTCTACAGGTAGAGGCTTCTCCCTTACATTTGCTGACTCATCGGTTGCACGATGGCCAGCTGTACTGGATGACTCATCGCTTACACGAAGCACATCCGTATGGGTCTCATCAGCACCACTCTTAGCCGTACCTTGATGGTCCGACGTAGATTGGTCCATCCTTCAAAACAACATAACAAAACCGTCTAAACGTTTCGATATGCTTAAGCTTCCCGTCTGTAGTGCGAATGGAGGCTTGGATAATTCTCGACACCACAGTACCGTACTGACCGAGCTTCTGAAGAATTTCCTCATTAGACAGCGTCGGTAGAACGTTTGATAGTATTACCTTCGAGGCCGGAGTGTTCCATGGCGAAACCGGAACAAACTGGTCATTACCCAAGGTGAGTCCGTTCTGCACGACGATGCGCGCGAAACGGACACGTGAAACGAAAACAACCACCTTGTGGTGCATTCGGGACGCTGCCCGTATGTTCTCACAACCGATCAATTCTCCGATTGCGAGGAGCGTCTCCTCCAGCGAGACATCTTCCGGTGGGACAAAACACATGCCGTGTTCATCTGTTAACCCCTCATCGGCGTCACGACCGGCATTACTTCGACTATTCTTGCTAGCCATTTGAAGTAACTAAACGAAAAAAATAACCAATAAATGGTACAAAGGTTTATAAAGCCGAAATAAATGAAAAAAAACAACAACAACAATAACTGGGAAATAAATAAATAAATCCCGTTAACCACCTAAAGCGGATAACTTTAACCGCGCTGTCTCTCCCTCTCTCGCTCAGTAGACAAGACGATAGAAAGGGACACCGACACTCGGACAGCAGAAAGGACCAAAAGGTAGGAAGAAAGGAAAAAGCAACACGAGACACAGCACGTACCGCCAGTGACTGAGCAACAGACCTGGTGCTCGCACGTGCGTGCTAAGCGAGCGGCAGCTGTGCAAAGTGGAGAGAGAGAGAGAGAGAGAGAGAGAGAGAGAGAGAGAGAGAGAGAGGGAGAGAGAGAGAGAGAGAATTTGAATTTGCAACACCATTTATTTCACAAAAAAACACACCAGGTCAAGTTACATTTTTACAGGAGAGAAAAAAATAGAAAAAAACAACAGTTCTTAATGTTAAAAAGAAAAGCACAAATTCGATTCATTCACAACACATAAGGCTTCATTGATACACCATTTGCATTCAAAGAGTTTGACATTTTCATTCGCCACATAATAATCAAACTCTAACCTTATTCTTGCAGACACCAGCCCTTTAAACATAGGTACAACATCGAACCCATGCCCATTATCAATTTTAATTTTCCTCGATTTATATATTGAGTATTTTGCTACAGCAGCTAAGAAGTTTAGGAGGACACCAGAGTCCTTGCAGGAGGGTCTGAAAGATACACCAAAAATAAAAGAATGTGAAGTAAAAGGAAAAGACAACTGATCAAAAAGGTGTGTGAGAATCAAGAAAAGAGGTATTAGTCTTTCGCATTTCACATAGGCATGAAAGAGATCCTCCTTCTGTACACAGAAGGGGCATGCTACTGGCACTGAGCTGTCAAGGTGATGAACAAAGGTGTTCGTAGGGAGAGCCCAATGTGCTAGTCTCCACTGGATATCTGCGAGGAACCCGTAAATAGGTAATTTGTACATATTAGGCCACAGTGGCGTGGCAGGAGACCCTGGCCCTAACCTTTCGGACCACAAGGCCACTCTTGTTACTCCGGAGAAGGGTGATGCTTGGTTTTCTCGAAGGAGCTTGTGAATACCAGCCTTTGTTGCCAAATGAAAAGGAGAGACAAGTTCACCATTCGACTGGAGAGCTGGGAGCACCTTAATTTCAGGGAAAGACAGCCGAACATCCTCGACATTGTTTATACCTTCCCAGCCAATATTTAACTCCTTAAACTTCCTCTTGACGATGCGTATAATTTGGCTGACAATACGCACGGATCTTAAACCAAGAATGGCCGCCACCCTGCCAGCAGACATCCATTTTGTCCCAGATGTATCCCTCAGGTCACAAACTTTGCCAATTCCTCGTTGAGTAAATTTCCTAATCAAAGTCGGACTATGAGGAATGCATGGAAAAAAACCGTTATAGAAAATAGGCTCTTGGATAAACATCCGGCAATTATAAGCCTCAAGGCAACGATGAACCCCAAAACCTTTCCAAACTCTCAGCAAACCCTGATAAAAAGTTGGGATTGAAACTAAGCTGACACGGTCAAGGTTCACCAGGAACAAGTGCCTATCATAACACAGGCCTCCCGCTTGTTGCAACAAGAAAAACGCAAATGAGCGCCAGGGCAGCTCTTCAGCATACAACAGACGTTGCACAGACTGTAGGCGAAAAGCCATAAGCCGGGTGGACACCTCCACAATTCCATGTCCACCCTCCTTCCGAGGATGGTACAGTATTTGCGGCCGAAGCCAGTGGTATCCATTCCAAAAGAAATTAACCAAGACCCGCTGGATGGCTGGTATCAACTCCTTGGGTGGCTGCAAGGCAATTAGTTTATGCCATAATCTTGCTGCTATCAAGTTATTTATAACAAGAGAGCGGCCTTTATAAGAAAGAGATCGCAGCAGTCCTTCCCATCGTTTCAACCGGTGTGTAATTTGTTCAATCATTCCTTCCCAGTTCTTCGTTTCTACTTCCTGGTTGCCGAGATAGACACCAAGATATTTGACTCCATCTGTTTTCCACTCTAGATTATGTGGGAGTGACGGTGGCAGTGTTAAAGAAAGGTTATCTGAACCGCACCATAAGGCTACACTCTTGCCCCAATTTACTTCGGCGGAAGAGGCCGCAGAGTAGTCTTTAAAGCAACGCTGCACCGCAGCAACACTACTTGGGCCCTTAATCAGAACACATACATCATCAGCATAAGCTGTGACCACAAATCTTGAACCAAAAAACGGCTCCCACATCCTGAGTTATTCGCTGCCTGATGGATGCTAAGAGTGGTTCAAGGGCAATTATATACAGAAGTCCAGAAAGGGGACACCCTTGACGGATACCCCGACGGAAAGGAAAAGGGGGACATAAACTGTTGTTTACTTTCATCATGCAGAAGGTGTTAGTGTATAACAGCTTGACATAGGAAATGAAAGTTTCGCCAAAACCCATCCGCTCCAGAACAGAAAACAAATATGTATGATCAACACGATCAAAAGCCTTTGTTTGGTCAAGAAACAACAACCCAAAACTGGCACGCACGTACTTATTACAAGAAATAATATCCCTTATCAGAAAAATATTGTCATAAATTGACCTTCCTGGTACACAGTAGGTCTGGTCAGGGTGCACAATAGAGCTGATCACAGTTCCCAAACGGTTTGCTAAGGCCTTCGACAAAAGCTTGTAATCCGCACACAGCAATGAGACAGGCCGCCAGTTCTCGACTAGTTGAGTGTCCCCAGCCTTTGGCAACAGGCAAATGACTGCTCTTCTGCAGGACAGGGGAAGCTCTCCAACATGAAGGCATTCATCAAATACCTCAAGCAGGTCAGGTCCCACAAGTTTCCAAAAAGTCTTATAGAACTCTCCGGGCAAACCATCAATCCCAGAGGCTTTACCATCCTTCAAGCTCCGCATAGCAGTTTCAAGTTCAGCAGCCGAAACTGACATGTTCAATGTGCGTTGCTGGTCTTCCTCAAGTCTTGGAAGCCCGGTAGTCAGCTCCTGCAAGGTCTCATTACTTATGCTCTGGGGGGAGTACAAGTTTGTATAAAAAACCTTCAAAACAGACTTAATCTCCTGTTGGGAGGTCACTATTGGCCCATTAGCAGCACGTAGCCCATGAATCTGTTGTGATTTTTTAACAGAGTTCTCCAAACCAAACAAGGCCTTATTTGGCATATCCAACGTTAAATAACTCATTCTCATGCGTACCAGGGTGCCCATTGCTCGCTGCCGTACCAGTTCAGTCAACATTGCCTTTTTAGTCCATAGCAGCCGGTCACCTGTAGTGTCTTTCCCAGCCGTATTAATGTTTTCCTCCAGGGCTGCAATTTCAGCCTTTAATGAATCAATCGAGAGATTTTGCAATTTAGTGGCATAAAGACTATATTGTTGACAGAACGATTTGACCTGACCCTTTGCGAGGTCCCACCACAGTCGAAGGTTAGCATGTTCAAATTTGGAGGACCGAATTCTTTCCAACACGGCTCGAAAAGCCTCTTTGAATCTCATATCATTCAGCAGGTGGGTATTAAGTGACCAATACGCACTACCCCCTGAGGTCAGAGGCAAATTAAAACCCATTGAAACCAGGTAATGGTCTGTGAAACCAGTTGGGAGTATCTGGGTTGTGGCCATCACATTTAGCATTGGCTTATTCACGTAGAATCTGTCTAGCCTTGCCATTGATATCCTCCCATCATGGCATCTGCACCACGTATAGCACCGTGAAGTTGGGTGTTGCAACCTCCAAACATCTTTCAAATGCTGATTTTTGATGATGTTCTCCAAAATCCTCATAGAAGCTGGATGGGGTTCATGACCGGTCCTGTCTACGGAAGGATTGATAGTGCAATTGAAATCACCAGCAACACAGATGAAAGCGGTTGTATCCAGTCCTTTTACAAAGTCATGCAGAGTGGAAAAGAACACTCTTCTTTCCATGGGCTCACTCGGTGCATATACGTTCACAATGATGATCCTTTGCGTGTTGCAATAGAAATCCACCGCTATCAGATGTCCCTTATAAATTTCCTTAAAGACAATCTTCCGAGCAGGGATTCTATCACTCAAGGCGATGGCAACACCAGCTTTGGGTGTGGTAAACCCACTCAGCCACCACTGCCCTCGATAAAGTTTTCCCCATTCAGCAACCAGGGTGTTCGTAGCATGAGTCTCCTGTATCAGGATGATGTCGGCTTTCACCCTCTCCATCGCCTGAATTGTCTGAATTTTTCGTAAGGGGGTACAACCCCCATTGATATTCAGGGATGCGATACATATCTTTCGCAAAGCCATTTACAAAGGTAACTCACCCTCCGCCTGCAATTCCTTATTCGCCTTTGTGACCGCTTTCCGAAGACGCTGAAATTGGGCCTCCGAGATTTCCATTGGGTCATTTCTTTGCAGGAGGGGTCTTGCAGCCCTGATGAAAGTTTTCACATCGGGAAAATGGTCTTTGATCACAACGTAGCGTTGCCTAAACGTCTCGTTTAGGAAACTGATGACGTTTTCCTTTGTTGCTTCCATCTGTTCTTCTCCCTGATGATCATTCACAGACACAAGGCTTTGAGCTTCCTCATCCAGCTCCCTAACCACATCAACGTTGAAACTCCTTTGTTGTGTGTCAGGAGCAGGCACACCTTCTGTGTCATCACCACTGCAGTCTTCTTGTTGCATCACAAGGGGCACATCTGTGCCACCACTGCTGCCTATTATAGGTCTGCTTGGACCATCATCCTTGGTCGTTTCAACCGGATGTGAGCAACAACCGTTGTCACTCAGGCCCTGGGACTGCTCGTTGTCACAAGGGACAATGGTGCCATCATCACAACCAATACTGCTGCATTGATTTTCTTCAACAAGAGCAAGGGGTGAAGTCCTACTCTCCTCTGTTTCGTCACCACCCTGCCCAGCTTGCTGAGAATCATCAGGATAGTCTGAGATACTGTTTGTTTGTACGAGTAT
This sequence comes from Myxine glutinosa, assembly GCF_964187855.1. Classification (NCBI taxonomy): domain Eukaryota; kingdom Metazoa; phylum Chordata; class Myxini; order Myxiniformes; family Myxinidae; genus Myxine; species Myxine glutinosa. The sequence continues at coordinate 155,707,235 of NC_136265.1, read as the reverse complement.
CACTTTGCTACCTTTGTCTTCCACCTCGGCGCTCAAAAAGGTACGTTTTAGGTTCCTCTTAGCCTCGGTGCCTTTCATCAATACCTCCTCAAAGACCATATTCTCTTGAGGTTGCAGCCTCTTGTCCTCATCGACTGGGTGCACCCCTGCTGCACTAACCTCAGCAACACCGCCACCACTTTCCACACCCTGGTCTTCTGGTGTGGGCGTCTGTACTCCACCAGGCTCATGAACGGGGGGCACTGCATCAGTTACAGGGGGGGCCGACCCAGCTGCTGTAGCGTACGTCTTCTTGGCGTCTGGGCAATACTGCTTAGTGTGTCCGTGTGCTCCACATCCGTAGCAGATCAAGGTCTCGGTCGCCATGAAGATTCTATATTCATGCTCGCCTACTTTAAAGGTGTGGGAGGTGTTCAACTGCTTCGCTGCGTCTTTTAGAACAACAAAACAAAAACGTCTAAACGATTGTACGTGCTTCAACCTGCCGTTTCTCGTACGTAGAGGAACCCTAATGATTCGAGAGACGACAGTGCCAAACTCACCTAGCTTGTGTAGGATTTCCTCGTTACCTAGGAAAGGCGGAACATTGCTCAGAATGACTTTAACTGCCGGCGTGTCCATCGACGACACAGGAACAAACAGATCGTTTCCCAAGGTCAAACCATTCTGCACAACAATATCGGCCAGACTTATTTGCGAAACAAAAACCACAATTTTGTGATTCATACGAGACGCGGCACGAATGTTACTCACGTCGATCAAATCCCCAATCGCAAGCAAAATGTCATCCATTTCAACTCCCTCCGGTGGGACAAGGCACAGCCCATGCTTACGCGATAAACCCTCATCGGTAACACGATCGGCAGGCCTTTGGCTACTCCTATTAGCCATATCGTCAAAGGAGAAACGAAGTGAAAGCAAATAGATTTGTATAATCCCAAAAAAAAAAAGAATAGAAAAAAATATATATATATTAAGTAACTAGAAACGAAAGCACGGTTTAAACCACGTTAGGAAAAAACGTGGTTCAAACAAACCCTTACCGTGCTGGCTCTCCCTCTCTCTGTCTCGAAGGAGGAGAAAAAAACGAGGGACAGGTGGTAACGAAGCAGGAAGGGAGGAAAAAGGTCAACATACACGACAAGAGTACAAAAGGAAAAAACCAAAGGAAGGGGAAAGGTAAAAAAGGTTGGTGGGGAGAGGATGAAAAACAACACGAGCCAGGAGCTACAACACACAAGCACGAGCACGCGCCATCTTGCCACGCCCAACACACGAAACGGCCAGCAGGGGGCGAGAGAGAGAGAGAGAGAGAGAGAGAGAGAGAGAGAGAGAGAGAGAGAGAGACTTTGACTTTTAAGCTCTTTTTATTATAAAAGTATAAAACAAGAATACCACCAAAAGCAATCAATCAGGGCAATCAGTAAAATCATAGCAATCCCGAAAGGAAAAAAACAAACGGTGCACTGCAAACCCAGCAACAGAAAGGTGCAAATGCCAGAAAAAAACAGCACACGATAAGAAACACCCGCACTGTATTATACGGAGATTAACAATTTGTTTTCCTGGACCTCACAAATCCCTCCAACACACCAAGTCGCAACAAAATTAGCAAGGTCGTTTGCCGTTTGGACACAGCCAAATTCAAGCTTGAGCCTTGCTGACACCAATGAACTAAAGAACACCATGATACTGCATTCCTGCATGGGTCTGCCGCCCAGCTTCGCCTTCCGCGACAGGTATACGGCCAGTTTAGCAGTAGCGGTTAGGAACCCGAATACAATGGATGTGGTTCCCTTTTTGGGAGGAAAGCCAAAGATGTAAGCTTTCAAGGAAAAGGTAACCTGCAATCTATGGGAAATAAAATTTAACCAATGAAACAAAGGAGAAAGTCTTTCACAATTAATGAAAGCATGAAGCAAATCTTCCCTCGCCGGACAAAAGGGGCAACAGCCGGAAATGGGGGAAAAAAAACGGATGACAGCATTGGAAGGAACAATCCAGTGGGCCAAACGCCACTGAAGGTCACCTGTTCTTTTAGAAATAAGTCCAGCATACATTGTATCCCATAAAGGCTCAGAGGGGGGACCGGGAGGCAAGAGTCCTTTCCACCGGGTAACCCCAGCTAGAGGTGGGTCCCCAAGAAGAAGTTTCACACAAGACCTATAGATACTCTTGCTGCTCATGCCATGGAAGGGGGGTGACCCTGCGCTCATGGGGGGCAGCTCGTTTGGGGTAAAAGTGACCCCTAATTTTGGGACTGTGGGCTCGACCTCTATGTCCTGCGTCCAATGTAGGCCTAGCTGGTGGCCCTTTCGGATCACCGCTCTTAGTATATTCTCGATTTGCCTCCTGGACCGAACACCTGTTAGGTCCGCCAGCTCGTTCGCAGGCTTCCATCCCTGTCCAGAGTCGTGTCGGAGATGACACACTTTCAGGATGTTGGCCGCTATAAAATGCTGGCAGAAGTCGCGACTCCTCGGGATATCGGGGAAAAGTGGGTTGAAAAATAAAGGCTCATGTGCATACATGTTAGTGCCATACGAGTCTGTTTGGCGACTTATCGAAACGCCCTGCCAGGCATTCAAGAGGCTCTGATAAAAAACTGGGAGCAGAGATGTATCGGTGTGTTGAAGGTTGGTCAGGAAAAGTTCCTGTCCGTATCCGAGCCTCCCAGCTCGTTGAAGAATGGAGCAGGCTAAGGGCTTTCCTGGTAGGTGTTCTGCATACAGCAAGCGTTGGATGGAGCGGAGCCGGAAGGCCAACAGGCGGCATTTCACATCGACTAGGCCATGACCACCCTCGGCCAAGGGACAACATATGGCGCTGGGTCGAAGCCAGTGGTAGCCTCCCCAAAAAAAATCCACCAGTTTCCTCTGGATAGCTTGGAGCAAAACCTCCGGTGGTTGCAGGCAGATGAACCGGTGCCACAAAAGGGTAGTGACGAGGTTGTTGACAACTAGCACGCGACCCTTATAGGACAGGTGGGGTAGAGCTCTTTTCCATCGGCTCAAACGCCCGTCTACCTGGTCAATGATCCTGTCCCAATTGTTCTGGGCATACTGAGGAGGTCCGAGGAAGACGCCCAAATACTTGATGCCATCGTTTGCCCACACTAGTTCTGCAGGAAGGGGAGGTGGTGGTAATAACGGTGGCATAGATAAGTCGTTTTTTGGAAAGGGGATCCACAGAGCCTTGCTTTTCCCCCAATTACACCTTAATGATGAGGCAAGGTTGAAGTCCGACAAACACTTTGCCATGGCGTCACTGTCGCATTTTCTTTTTATAATGACACACAGGTCGTCGGCATAAGCTGACAGGGTCAAAGGTGGGTGTCCTGGAGAAAGGGCAAGTCCAGGGATATCCTTTCTGAGGGCGATTAAGAGGGGCTCCAAGGCGAGGGCAAATAATAGACCTGAAAGTGGACAACCTTGCCTTACCCCTCTCTGAACCTTTATGGGTGGGCAAAATTCGTTGTTAACTTTGATCAGGCTGGAGATGTTTGCATATAACAAAGCTATGTAGGCTCTAAAATTTGTGCCAAGCCCGCAAGCTTGTAACACATGACACAAAAACTCATGATCAATGCTATCAAAGGCTTTTGCCAGGTCAAGAAACACCAATCCAAAATCCTCTTTAACACATTTACCAGTTAACAAATCTCTGACTAGGAATATGTTGTCATAGATGGATCTGCCAGGGATGCCGCAACTTTGATCAGGTGACACCAGGTCCCCGATAACTGTCTTCAACCGGTTCGCAAGGACCTTGGAAAACAGTTTGTAATCCGTGCACAACAACGAGATCGGACGCCAGTTTGACAGGTGTCGGAGATCGCCAGTCTTGGGTAGCAGGCAGAGTACTGCTCTTCTAAAACTGAGCGGTAATTCTCCGGATAAAAGAGATGCATCCAGAACATTGAGCAGCTCTGGGCCCAAAATGTCCCAGAATGCCGAAAGAAATTCGGCCGGTAGGCCATCGATGCCAGGGGCTTTTCCCGACTCCATCTCAGCGAGTGCACCGGATAGCTCTGGAAGGGTAATTGGAGCATCCAGTTCCAGACGTTGGGCCTCAGCCACGGAAGGAAGGTGAGAGGTCAAAACATTCATCATTTCGTGAGAAACTGTTTTGGCCTTGAAAAGTTCAGAAAAGAAATCAATTATATTTAATCTTATATCACTCGGATTTGTTAGGATGTTCCCCCCTGGGTCCAAAACCGAAGATATGAGTCGTGCTGGTTTCTCTATAGTTTCTAGGTGAAAGAAAGCCTTAGTTGGGGTATCTGAAACCTTTATATTTTGTATTCTTAGCCGAACTAGTGTGCCCGCTGCTTTTTCATGGATCAAATCCCTTAATTGGGTCTTCTTCTCGAGTAGCAACCGATAGTTCACTGGGTTGCTCTCATTGGCCAACTTGCTCTCTAACCTTAAGATGTCTGCTTCCAAGCAAGCCATCGTGATATGTTTTACATTGGTACAGTGCGAATTAAATTGTTGACAAAATACTCGAATTTGGGCCTTTAGGTTATCCCACCAGAGGCTAATTGAGGAGAAAGAAGATTTTTTAGTACTCATTTCAGCCCAGAAATCACGAAAGGAGTCTGTAAATAAACTGTCCTCTAAAAGTTTAACGTTAAACTTCCAGTAACTATTTCTGCATGTGGGTCGAGGAAAAGAAAGATCTAAGGTTACCATATGGTGGTCTGAAAACAATGACGGAAAACAACCTGACGAGGCCGCGACGTTCTTAAAGGGTACATTTATGTACCAGCGGTCGAGTCTTGCCGAAGACACCCGGCCATTGGCACATCGACACCAGGTAAACTGGACTGTGTTGGGGTGGTGCAATCGCCAAACATCCAGTAGACCGGCCGTCTTAAAGAAACGGGATAGGTCCGCATGGGACTCGGGGTGGGGTTCTGCCGAGTTTCTGTCTTTCGGAGGGTCAAAGGTGCAATTAAAGTCACCACCAATGCACACACATTGATCGAGATCAACTGATTTCAGGTGGTTTACCATGGAAGTGAAGAAGGCCTTTCGGTCCCTGCTCTCACTAGGTGCGTACACATTGAAAATGGTACAGCGGAAGTTTTGATGTGCAAGCTGGAGGGAAATAAGCCGGCCTTTTATGACTTCCTGAAAATGACAAGACTCGAAAGCTAGGCCTGGCTTTAGAAAAAACCCAACCCCAGCAGATGAGGCTGACAGATTGCTAAAATAGCATTGCCCTTTGAAAGTTTGGCACCAGTCATGTTCCACGTTAGGTGTGATGTGGGTCTCTTGTAGTAAAAGAACATTTGCCTTTTTACGGTCAAACAAGTTTTTGACTTGGGCCTGACGGAGGTGGCTTGCACCCCCACCATTCATGTTTAAGGTCGCAAAGGAAATGTTTTTCATTCCGTGGTAATGAAATCGCCCTGTGCTTGGGAACACTCTGCACCTGCTCGGGTAACAAACTTTCTTAACCTGTGGAGTTGAGATTTCGTCAGGTCAAAATCCTCACGCGCTTTGATTATTGACTTTGCGGTGCACATGAATGCAGCCAAGTCAGGGAAATTGTCTTTAATGACAATGTTGCGGTGACGATACGTTTCGTTAAGGAAGGTAAGAACGAGTTGAGGGGATACCTGCGAGTGACCTGTCATTGTTTGTGACAGCGCGGTTGCCTCAATGTCATCTTCGGACTCAGACACGTCAGATAACATGTCGTCGGGATCTGGGGTATTACCCGCTGCCCCCGCGGTCTTGTCTGGGGGCACCTTCACAAGTTTCTCAAGGTGTTCCCGAGGGCACTCGTTAACACTTTGGTGGATATTTGTTTCTGGGGTCGGAGCTTGGGTTTGAGATCCCGGCAAACTCAGATTTGCTGGCCCCGTTTGTACAGTGGGAGCGTTTATTGAATCCTTAGTCTGCTCGGTATTTAAAGGGGGGGCAGGCGGAAAACCATTTCCCAGCTCGGAAATGGTAATACTTTCACTGGAGGTTTCGCACTCGGAAACTTCCAGGTGAGAGGTACAAATTTTATTTTTTGGCTCATTTACATAATGAGACTCACTGGTGTCATTGGCAACGGTATCCATGTTCTCAGTTAGTGAGGGAATGTCAGAGGGGCACTCGGACACGTGTGCGCCGGAAATGGTGCCGCCCATGACCGCCTTCTTTGCAGCACCAGCGAAACTGCTTGGCGCTGGTGCTCTTCACTTTTTAGAAAACACTATGGATTCTTCGTTCATGGGTTCGGGAAAGGGGGCAATGCTAGTTGTGTCAGTCGCATCGGTGGGTGTCGTCACATTGGAATCGAAAAGCACCGGTGTGACAGACGACTCAGTCGGGGTGTCAGAAGGTACGGTCGGGGTGTCAGAAGGTACGGTCGGGGTGTCAGAAGGTACGGTCAGGGTGTCAGAAGGTACGGTCCGGGCGTCCGAAGGTGCGGTCGGGGTGTCAGAGGGTACGGTCCGGGTGACGGAAGGTACGGTCGGGGTGTCAGAAGGTACGGTCAGGGTGTCAGAAGGTACGGTCCGGGCGTCCGAAGGTGCGGTCGGGGTGTCAGAGGGTACGGTCCGGGTGACGGAAGGTACGGTAGGGGTGACAGGAGATACGGTCCGGGTGACGGAAGGTACGGTAGGGGTAACAGGAGATACGGTCCGGGTGTCAGCGAGCATGGTCGGGGTGTCACAAGGCGCGGTGGAGGGATTGGCCTTTTTGCAAGCCCTTTCGTTATGTCCCGGTTCACCACACTTCGGACAAGCGGCCCTAGGACAGAATCTTTTAACGTGTCCGAATTCTCCACAATTAAAGCAAGTTAAGGAGGCTGAGGAAGCATACATGTGGTATTCTCGATCATCCAACGATACTTTAAAGGATATATTTAAACCTGTATCGGCTCCGCGATCCGGGAGGATCATGTACACCTGCCTCCTAAAGCTCATCACGTGTTTAACACGATCACTGCGACACCCGAGCGGGATCATTGAGATTCGGGAAACAATTTTTCCATAACGAGACAGAACAGATAGGAGTTTCTCGCCTGGCACAAATGGTGGGACGTTGGATATTGTTATCTTGGTCGCCGGCGTATCCATAGGGGATACCGTAATGTAATGGCCCCCTTTTATGGTTAGACCGGTACTAACGACGTCATGGACGAGTTTTTCTTCTGACACGAAGACAACAAATTTTTGGTTCATTCGTGACGCCGCACGAACATTACCGTCTCCTATGATGGATCCCACGGCAAGGATAATGTCCTCAGTAGGAGCTCCTTCGGGCGGAACACATGCGAATGCATGCTTACGTGTCAATTTCTCGAACGCCTCGCAACGAGAGCGTGTATTCGCCATACCGGCGAAATCCCCCCCCCCCCCCCCCCTTGTCCGAACCGGACAAGAAGGTGTCAAACCTAAATAATCAAACTAAAGTAAATAATAAACGTGCATTATAAGCGCAAAAAAGGCTTACAAAGCGTCGTCAAAGCCAGTAGGCCGCACCCAAAATGGGCTCGCTCTCAATCCTCTCTCTCTTGAAGACAAGGGTACAGAACGGATGGAAACACGATGCCGAAGCACAACGGATGGAAAAGGAGAGGGAGGGGGGGCAGGGGAGGGCAGGAGAGGAGAAAAACTCACAAAGAACTCACTACACCACAGAGCAGTTGCTCACAGCCGCCATGACGCCACACCCACCACAAACGGCCAGCAGGGGGCGCGAGACAGAGAGAGAGAGAGAGAGAGAGAGAGAGAGAGAGACACTCCCCCCCCACACACACACACACACACACCCCCCCCCCCCCCCCCCCACACACACACACACACAGCCACACACACACACACCCCTCCACACACAGAGAGAGAGAGAGAGAGAAAGAAAGAAAGAAAGAAAGAATGAAAAAAAAAGAAAGAAAAAAAGAGAGAGAAAAAACACAGTCCAGTGTTGAGAGGGTCCTAAGCCGGCGGTCTGGTATGGCCGCCGGGGGGAGGTCTTTTCTTCACTTTGTGGCTATGTTTTAATGGCTTTAGGCTATAGCTGATCTGTTTGTTGGTGTTCGACAAACATTAGGTTTTCTCGGTTCTCGGTTACGAACTTGTCTTTGGTCGAGTAAGAATGGCGGGCGAACGTTTCCGCATTGATACTTACGAATCGCTAACTCGTAAACACGGGCTAGTTTGTGTTCCTCCTAACGAGGTGGAAATTAACGATGTGCTTTCCGCCATTGGAAACATCGTTGGTGCACACAGTATTCGTGCTGCCTCTTGTATGAATAAGAAATTCGTCGTATTTTTGTCCGAGGAGCACATGGTAGCGAGTGTAGTTGAACAAGGCTTGTTCATTGAACCGAAAACGTTTCTCTCTGTGTTCACTTTACAAGTTTTTCCACATGTGCTTAGTTTTTCCACATGCGAAATTTGCATTTATGTTTATTTAAATTATACAATGGACTACAAAATGTAAATGTTTCATGATATTTGTTATATTATATCACCTTTATCTATCAATATTGTTGAAATTAAGATCAAATATCTGTATGTTGAAATATGTTGAAAAAGTCAAAACTTTACATGGTAGTACAGCGGATAAGCTCTCATATTATAACAATTGTGCATTTTACGAGAAAAGCATGAAATTTCTAGCACAGTTAGTTTATACCATAAGGTTTATTTTCAGATGTGGAGGGAAGTCAGATTTGACCTCTGAGGACCGTGAGAGGTCAAATCCAAAATGGCCGCCAGTCCAACGGGTCTAATGTTTAACGCGCTTAATTTTGGAACCAAACAGTGTAGAAAAACATTATAGGTGTCATTTCCAACTAAATTGGGGATGCCCATTCATTTGGTGATACTTTTGAGATCGCCAGAACTCAAGGACATGCATTTAGGTCAAGGTCAAATTACGTTACATATCTATTTTTATGATACTGCAGTTGGAACTGCTATTGGAAAAAGTTCATTTGAACTTTTTTAACTTTATTTTTTTCAGGTACAGGGAGGGATAGGTACAGAACACCCAAAGACCAGAAATGATGAAAAAAAGTGTTTACACTGCAAGGAATGATGCAATAACCTCTGAAAAAATAACTGTAGTTAACCAAGTATGTCCACCAAAGCTTACATTAAATCAAGTGCAATGATGAAAATTGGTAATGATCAAAATCTATCAGTCCCCAGAACAGAAGCACAGTGCAGTGCACTTGAGTGCAGCTTTGGCACACTTGCAGCGTCCAGTGCACCCTTTCTTGCAGCCACAGTGGATCAATTTTGCCACGATTTTGATGCTTCAGGGAGAGTGGTCCAAAGAGGCTGCCACCCAGTTGTCTCCTTTGTCCAGCCCCAGTCAGATGGGTCTGGCATCTCTGGATCCATGACCAATGCCTGGTTCCAACAGTTGGCCTGGTAGCAAGTGTGCTTGATGTGCTTCTTGAGTGCTGCCTGGGTTGGAGGAATGTTCTCTAGAGTTCTACACTTCTGATCGAATCGATCGAATTGTCGAATGGTCGAATTGGTCGAATGGAATTGGTCGATTGGTCGAATTGGTCGAATTGGTCGGAATTGGCAAATGTAAACATTGATTTTCAGATTTTCCATGTAATAACGTTTCCAAAAATGTATAGGTTTTCTAATCTACCATGATTTTGAACGAAAAAACATAGTGAACCTGACTAGCGGGTGAAACACCACAGGACATGGCCTGAGAACAAATGGCCTCATGCTGCCATGCTAGCAGAAAGAACTTATAAGGGTGTAGTACTGGTGAAAAATTGAGAAAACTACATAAGTACCTTTGAGAGGCCTTTACACAAAAACAAAGTCAAGTTAATATCTCATTTTCAGTTTTTCTTGAAAGATATAATCTTGGCTTTAACTCAGACCAGTTTCAACGCTTTGTCATATTACATGCATATAATTTGCATAAATTAGACCGTCAATAAAAAACAAGGAAAAACAAAGAACACATTTCTACTTCTATCTTCTATGTCACCTATCATGCTTTTCCCACAAAACTTGGTACATGTATTATACATGCGTTACTCTACTACCTGATGAGAGGATTTTGTGAAATTATGTCAAATGTTCACTAATTAGCTAATTATGCCAATTACCAGATAAAACTTGGTTGTCCTTCAATAAATCCACAGTGGCTACTCCTATAAACAAAAGCCTTCATCATTTTAAAGGAAGTGATATTCTGAATATCCTGTCCAAATTTCAGCCCAAAAGAATGATGCAAATTAAAGTTATAACAAATTTCATGCAAAATGCAAAATATTATATTGAATTGAATTGAAATTTGAATTTTTCAATAATTAGGGGTACTTCTATGACCTCTAATAGCATGATTCTTGTTTATAAGACTATAAGGAAACTGTTCAGCTAAAAAAAACAACAAAAAAAATATATCACCTGTTCACCAGTACACCCTTAAGTGAGATCTCTCAAAATAATCTCACATTCTCTTTAGGAAATACGTACTTTCTACTTTATGCAGGATTCGACAGATTATTAGATCTTCAGTTAATTAAATTGCAGAGACCACAATAGATTACTTCCCCACGCTCCTGGTACACTCCCTGTCAGGAGATCCCTCAGTTGGCCTGAATATCCCTGAAATGCTCCATTATTCCTTAATTATTATTCGATAAAGAATTGGTAAATTGCCTTTGTTTAACGTTTTATATGCGGTAATATTATCGGAGCACCTGAGGTTTCGGTGGAGAGATCTTTTATTCCCAATGTTACCTACCCAGCCCAGCTGGCAAGGGTTTTATTCCTCACCCACCCCAAATATATTGGGGATATTGCATGGAAATAAGCGCTCTGGATTTTACCTTGTAATGTTTTATTGAGCCATTTTTCTGCCTCCAATTCAAATCATTGCCCTTTCTTTGCATTTATTGAAACCATACGTTATATATATATATATATATATATATATATATATATATATATATATATATATATATATATATATACACATATATATATTATACATTATATATACCAGCAACAGTACCCGCCCTACGGGCGGGGCTTCATTAGGAAGCCGAAATGAAAAGGCAAAATATCAGAAATTGAAGGCAGAAATTTTTTATTTTAAACGATTCATATAAACATCCGTCAAATCATATCACACGTAAATCATAAAAATCGAATTGCACGAATATGTGAATTGTGATTGTGTTTCATTGTGATGTTTGTGCAGCGACGGGCGGTGTGTACAAAGGGCAGGGACTTACTCAACGCGAGCTGATGACTCGTGCTTACTGGGAATTCCTCGTTCATGGGACACTGTCTCAAGCCCCAGTCCCCATCACGGATGGGGCTCAGCGGTTTAACCGAGCATGACGGCGAAGGGCAAGGTATACTTTGGCCCATCCAGTGTAGCACGTGTGCGGCCCCGGCCATCGAAGGGCATTAAACGTTCATTAAACATTAACCGTTCCTTAAAGGATTAAGAAACAAAAATTTACGAAATTATGTTCACACCATCACGTCAAACACTACCGTGAACACATACATTGTCACAACATCATCACAATGAGAACATCGTCACAATGAACGTTATGCGAACGCGAATGTTATGTGGGAGTCCAAACCTGAGAATGCTGGAGACCAAAGCTGAAATTTGGAAAACTAAATAGCCTATTTTATTCCCAGGGGTCCCAGGATTACCCACCCAAAATATCTTTGTGATCGGTTCAGCAGTTTTTACTGTACCTTCGAACAGACATACGGACATTTGGTGAATTATAGTAAGATCGAAGATCGATATATATATATAATTGGAAGAAATTAAATAATTTACGGACGTAGCTTCAAGACAATCGATCTTTTATTTTTCGAGAAGCTTTCGGCCAAACAGGCCTTCTTTCAGGTCTACAGGAACAGCAGGCATGCAGACAAGACATTGGTATGATGTTGATATTTGAATAAAATACATTCAACGACATACAGCGTGACGGGCGCTGTCCCGATCTCCTGTGGACTGAAGTCCTCGACCAAAGCGTCACCTCCGTCCCGGAGGCCTCAGCCCGGCCCCATGGAGAGTTTCGACAGACAGATTTCATTCTTTGGTCCCCATTGGCTAAACATCAAGCAGAGCCGCCAATCCAGATTTCGGGCTTATTTGGCCTCATCAGGACGGCATACTGAAAAAAATGTAACCAATGAGGACCAAAGTCGTCTATTAAATGATTTCATATAAGGTAGTGCTATGATATTGTATATTGTATGCATGCCTGCTGTTCTTGAAGACCAAGAAGAAGTCCTATTTGGCCAAAAGCTCGTCTGAATAAAGATCGTCCTGAACATGATTGTGAACGCTTACAATCTCGTTTTACGCTTCTCCAATAAATAATTCGAAAGATGGATGCAGAGACAGACAGGAAAAGCTTCAAATTGTCTTCAAATTAAGTTAATCGGATGAAAACTGACAATTTTAGAAATTTGGCCTATAATGTTGACATTTTGGCCTATGTTGACCTCAAAAATAGTTGGTGGTTGGTTTCAGTAAGCTGATGTGCAAATCCGATTCAGATTTCAACATAGGCCGATTGTTTGTCCGATTGTTTTGAAATCAAATTGTCTGTGAACAAAATTTCTCAAAAAGTTGTAGACGGATTCGGACGAAATTTGGCAGAGATGTAGCTTATGTGACAAGGACGAAATGATTAGATTTTGGTGAAGATTCGGATTCGGATCCGGCTAGTAAAATCTTTTAAGTGATTCTTCACCATTGGGAGATAGGGCCAAAAACGATACAAAGCAGGATATCTCACATTGTTGTGGACGGATTTGGACGAAACATGTTCTACAGGTTGTGCGTGCGACAAGGAAGAATCGATTCCATTTTGGTGAAGATCTCAATATGGATTCGGATATGAGAATTATTTATTTTTTAAGTGATTCTTCACCATTGAGTGATCGAGCTAAAACCAACATATAGCAGGATATCTCAAAAAGTTATAGATGGATTTGGACGAAACCTGGTGGACAGGTTGTGTGTGTGAAAAGGCCTGATCGATTCAATTTTGGTGAAGATCCGGATCCGGATCCGGATCCGGATAGTGGAATATTTTAAGTGATTCTTCACCATTGGGAGATGGGGCTAAAAACGATACATACAAAGCAGGATATCTCAAAAACTTGTGGACGAATAATTTTGATTTAATGTGATTCTGTATTGTGATTTTCTGGTCTATTCTGGGATACAAAACGTAAACTGTTCACCTGGTGAGTGCCGTTCTAGTCAATCTTGCAAATGGCCTCATTACACCCATTTTTCTTTGAAAAGTGTTAAAAGTTTTTTATTCGTTTTATAAAAACGGTATTCAAGTTTAAATTTTGCACTAACAAGCACCTTAAACGTAAGTATCACATTATGAAAAGAAACAACAACACTTTTAATTTAACCTCGACCTATTAATAGCAAACTCAGTCTGGTCAATCACATAATTTGTGAAACACACTTTCTTTAATGATGAAGGCCCTAAAAAACAAGGGATAAAAACATTATGGTTAAACATATCCGAATGTTGAGATGGGCCGAGATGGGCCGATAATGGAGGCCTTGGGCCGAGAGAGTTAAAAATTGGGCACAGTCTATTCCAGGGCAAGTCCAATATGTGTGCAAAGTATGGCGATTCTATGTGCAACGATGTAGACGTAGTACTGCGCACAAACAACAGACAGACAGACAAACCAACCAACCAACATACTTGCCAGAATTTTTTCCGGCAAGTAATGAAAAATCACTCATAGAGCGACACTTGGCAAAAGAGAACAAAGTAGAACAAAGTAGATGGCACTCGGTAGAGGATCCTTTTGACCTCACAAAGAATTGGTGGTTGAATTATGTGACCTGATATGGAAATTGTCTTCAAATTAAGTTAATCGGATGAAAACTGACAATTTTAGAAATTTGGCCTATGTTGACATTTTGACCTATGTTGACCTCAAAAATAGTTGGTGGTTGGTTTCAGTAAGCGGATGTGTAAATCCGATTCAGATTTCAAATCAATCGGATGAAAATTGAGGATTTTAGAAATTTGAGAAAAGTGGTTGACCTTTGGTCTATGTTGACCTTTCGGCCTATGTTGATCTCAAAAATAGTTGGTGGTTGAATTAAATTAGCTGTTATGAAAATCCCATTCAAATTTCAAGTCAATCAGATGAAAATTGAGGATTTTAGAAATTTGAAATGGTTGTTGACCTTTGGCCTATGTTGACCTTTGGGCCTATGCTGATCTCAAAAATAGTAGGTGTTTGAATTCAGTAAGCCGATATGTAAATCCTATTCAAATTTCAAGTCAATCGGATGAAAATTGAGGATTTTAGAAATTTGAACAAAGTGGTTGACCTTTCGCCTATGTTGACCTTTTGACCTCAAAATTATATAGGATTTTGTCGGACCACGAACTCTAACATTTGGTGAAGTTTCGTGAAGATCGGTTTGAAATTGTGACCTGTAGGCAGGTATAAATGAGCGGACAGACAAACAAACACACACACACACACACACACACACAAACAAACAAACACACAAACCGGAGCGATTAACATACTTGTCAAAAAATTGTTTTTTTTGCCAAGTAACAAACAAACAGACAGACAGACGGGTGAAGACATAACCTCCATCCACCTTTGGTGGCGCAGGTAAAAATACAGTGATTTAAAGAGAAATGATTAAGAATCATCATTATTACCTCCGCCACCAAAGATGGATGGAGGTTATGTTTTCACCCCTGTCTGTCTGGCCTTGTCCGTTTGTCCGATTGTTTGAAATCAAATTGTCTGTGAACAAGATATCTTAAAAAGTAGTGGACGGACTTGGACGAAATTTGGCAGAGTGCTAACGTATGTGACTAGGACGAAATGATTAGATTTTGGTGAAGATTCGGATTCGGATCCGGCTAGTAAAATGTTTTAAGTGATTCTTCACTATTGGGAGATAGGGCCAAAAACGATACATAACAGGATATCTCACATTGTTGTGGACGGATTTGGACAAAACTTGGTGGAGAGGTTGTGTGTGTGAAAAGGAAGAATCGATTCCATTTTGGTGAAGATCT
Source organism: Myxine glutinosa (assembly GCF_964187855.1). Classification (NCBI taxonomy): domain Eukaryota; kingdom Metazoa; phylum Chordata; class Myxini; order Myxiniformes; family Myxinidae; genus Myxine; species Myxine glutinosa. The sequence continues at coordinate 155,692,175 of NC_136265.1, read as the reverse complement.
CAATATGGATTCGGATATGAGAATTATTTAATTTACAAGTGATTCTTCACCATTGAGTGATAGAGCTAAAACCAACATATAGCAGGATATCTCAAAAAGTTATAGATGGATTTGGACGAAACTGGGTGGAGAGGTTGTGTGTGCGACAAGGAAGAATCGGTTCAATTTTGGTGAAGATCTCAATATGGATTCGGATATGAGAATTATTTAATTTACAAGTGATTCTTCACCATTGAGTGATGGAGCTAAAACCAACATATAGCAGGATATCTCAAAAAGTTATAGATGGATTTGGACGAAACTTGGTGGAGAGGTTGCGTGTGTGACAAGGAATGATCGATTCAATTTTGGTGAAGATCCTGATCCGGCCAGTAGAATTTTGTAAGCGATTCTTCACCATTGGGAGATAGGGCCAAAAACATTACATAGCAGGATATCTTAAAAAGTTGTGGACGGATGATTTTGATTCAATGTGATTCTGTTTAAATTACTGTATTTATCAAGAAATGATGTTCATATCTTTAGTCTCCCTTATAAAATGTCTGGTATTAACTGTAACGTCTGGTATTAACTGTAATACAATTGCTTTATGTATTTTATTTTTAATGTATGGAAGAAATAGTCAGTCTTTCTGTCCTCTCCCTCCTTTCTTTCAATCTGTTTGTCCCACCACTGAAGGAAGCCACCACGTTGAGCTACCAAAGCCAGTTTCAGTGCTGCCAAAATAGCCATATGGTATGGATTAGATTGGGTATAGTTTGCCTTTGCCTTCCCAGTAGTTGTCAAAGCAGGAATCTATAACTTGTTGACGATGTTGGTGATAACTCCGCTATTCTTCATCAAAATATGACGAAGGAATTATACATCCACCAAATAATGTTAGCAGATGGGACACCCAGCCTTATGGCCATCCGAGGGACGATGTCCTTTGTGATATCCCTGACCGCAAAACATAAATCCGATAGCACATAACAGGATCGGGAATGAAACCCAGTCTAGACATCTCAAAGGTGAGAAGGTGACCTCTCATGCACCATCCTGCCAGGACCGTACGATCAGACATCAGAGCCAATCCTTGTCCTCTAGTCCAGGTTATGAATCGACTTTGGTCTATTTTATTTATTGTCCCCCGTCGCACCGCGGAGCGAAAGGGGGACTATGGTTTCCCCTCCGTCCGTGTGTCTGTCCGTCCGTCCGTGCGTGTGGGCGTGCGTGTGTGCACGCGTGCGTAAGCGAAGGACCGCATTCGAATTTGGTGTGTGGGTGCAACCCACGTCAAAATCCAAGATGACCGCCGCCATGCATGTCTGACGCCATGTATGTCTGAACCTTGTGAGCGAAATATCTTGAAAAATAAACGAACTACTAACTTCTCATCTGGCGTGTGGGTGTATCTACGCATAAGGGAGAACGCTATTGAAAATTGTGTCGCCACGTCAAAATTCAAGATGACCGCCTTGCGTCTTCCACTTTGTCAACTCTCATCACTTCACCGACGGGGCACCTAGGCGTAACGCTTGTTAAAACCTTAGTTGGTGAAATTGTATAGTTTTGTAGTTTTTGGATCCAAGCTGTTATTCCTTCTGTTCAATTTAAAGCAGTTAGACAATTATTACATTTCACATGCAATAGAGGACAGCTGAGATAGATGAGCAGAATTCTCAAGATGTGGGGAGATAGGAACTGAAATAGAGGAAGATTGCTCAAAAGAAACTTGGCAGACGGTTGTATTTATACCCAGGAAAATTACACACGTCAAAATTAAACCTTGCACCTTTGTGGGCTTATCTATCTATAATTCCAGTAATCTCTGTGTGTCTGTGTGTCTGTGTGTCTGTGTGTCTGTGTGTCTGTGTGTCTGTGTGTTTGTCTGTGACCGCTGTTTCTCGACAACCACGGGTCCGATATACTTGAAACTTGCCAGGTATATTGCTGGGGACCCGAGGATGTGCCTTTTCAAGGTTTCAAATTAATCGGACAAGTACTTACCGAGCTATGGCGATTTAGCCGTTCGCCGTTCGCTTTGGCGTTGCGAATGGACCAAACCATTCATGTAAATAGAGGGGGGGGGGGGGGGGGTTCTGTGGTCGTTCGCTTTGGCTTTGCGAATGGACCAAACCATTCATGTAAATAGAGGGGGGGGTTCTGTGGTCGTTCGCTTTGGCTTTGCGAATGGACCAAACCATTCATGTAAATAGAGGGGGGGGTTCTGTGGTCGTTGCGAATGGACCAAACCATTCACATCGAATCATCGAATCACATCGAATGGACCAAACCGTTCGCTTTGGACCAAACCATTGCATGTAAATAGAGGGGGGGGTTCTGTGGTCGTTGCGAATGGACCAAACCATTCATGTAAATAGAGGGGGGGGGGGGGGGTTCTGTGGTCGTTACTGCCACGTGGTTTCAAAGTTTTTTTTTGTTGTTGTTGTTTGCACGCATGTTTTTTTGCACCCACGTACGGGCACGCCCTAGGATGTTTACACACACACACCCCTACACAAATATTTTTTTTTTTTTTTTTTTGGCAAGGAACGGGCACCCACGTACGGGCACGTCCTAGCTTATATATAGTACGGGCATGCCCTAGTCTATCTATAATTCCAGTAATCTCTGTATGTCTGTGTGTCGTTTGTCTGTGACCGCTGTTTCTCGACAACCACGGGTCCGATATACTTTAAACTTGCCAGGTATATTGCTGGGGACCCGAGGATGTGCCTTTTCAAGGTTTCATATTAATCGGACAAGTAGTTACCGAGCTATGGCGATTTCTTTACCAAACTCCGCAAGCCGTTCGCTTTGGACCAAACCATTTCATGTAAATAGAGGGGGGGGGGGGGGGGTTCTGTGGTCGTTGCGAATGGACCAAACCATTTCATGTAAATAGAGGGGGGGGTTCTGTGGTCGTTACTGCCACGTGGTTTCAAAGTTTTTTTTTGTTGTTGTTGTTTGCACGCATGTTTTTTTGCACGCACGTACGGGCACCCACGTACGGGCACGTCCTAGTATATAGGATGTGACTATGGCTGGTGCTGAGGTTTATACCTTAGTTTATCTTTTCCTAAAACAAAATGTTCCAAAGCAAGTCATTACGCAATATTGATTGACTTTTGTTGATTCAGCACTGCTAAATGTCGAAGCTTGGATCCATGTCATGAATTTTGCTTCAATTGATGTTGTTTGCTGATTTTCAATCAGTTTAAAACCCAGTATACTTTTTAACTATTTCCACCATGGAGGTGCAACTTTGTGTAGCTTCAAGGTATCGTTATAATATGCTGCACTTTCTCATATTCTGCTAACTGTTTGAGCAGGAAAAAAGCTTCCCACTTGTTGAAAGTTCCATGGGCATGTCAGGGGATTTTTCTCCAGGAAAGGAAGATTGGACATCTTTCGTTAGCGGATGCCAAATGGTCGTGTTTTGTGCTGTCTTGTGATTTCCGCCTACGGCTTTAGAGTGTACGAGTGTGCAAAGCCGGAGCTAGCTCGTTAGCAGAACTCGTTGAAATGTTTCTTCTCCTCCTCCTGATTTGCACTTCAAAAATATCATCCCGCTTTAAGCCCCCGCACTTCATTTCACAGTTCTTCCCTCTCACAATTCCGGAACTAACCTTTTCGGCATCTACGACAATTGCAACTGTGGTGATGTGTATGTAATGACTGTCAGCATGAGGCTATATATTCCCTGCCACTAATCAAAGGGTGATTCAATAAAAGCACAACTCGGTTATCCACAGCCTACAAGTACTGAAAGTGCGCAAACCTATAATTTGTCCATTAGGTGAAGAGAGTGATGCCAAATCAAAGGTCATAAGTGAAGTAGCCAGTTATTTATTACTAGTAAAAATCCCATCAAATATGACGGTTGGAAGAGTTTATTCCACGATGCAGCCTCGTGAGCGTGCCAAAGTCTGAAGCCTCGGCCTAGTGTGAGGTATGCTTATGTCTTCTTTATATTATGAGACATCCCGCGGATGTAAATGAACACTCGTTTTATTCTGTGTGTGTTGCACATCACGTGCAGCGAATTTCACCTCCCTGCACCTTCTATTTTTTTTTTTAATGCTTCTGTACACCACCCTTGAGGCTCGGTTTACAAGCCACCGTCTACAATTCCAATAGGAGAGACATGATTACTCTTTTATGGAAGATATTTTTCGAGGTTCTTTTATCCTCAAAAAGAGACTGTAGCAAACACACATTCGCGTTCAAAGATTGCCCTTTAAAACCTACCCTTATGAAGGGGGACAGACAAACACACCAACGGACATGTTTTATATGGTAGATTAGGCAAGTATTGCAGAAATTCGATCCTTCATTACCCTTCCCCCTCCTGATCCCTTTCGCTATCATCCATACATCCACTATTGCTTGCACTCCCGAAGTTTTATTTCTTCCCAAACCCATTTACCTCCTTTTGGCACTCTTCCGAACCTATCTTTCTCCGATCATCTTTCCTTCCTCCTTTTTTCTCAATGCAACTACAAATAGGAAGAGAAACAAGGAAACTTACATTCGTGCAGATTTGAAGTGTAGCATATGTCGATGGCAGTTTTTTTTAATCAAATATGCTTTCACAGAGAAATTAACAAATTCATAACCAGACAGCTCGCAGGAGATTGATGCTACCAATTAAGCTATCTTTCTGGGCCAATTGCGCTAACTACAATGACACTCGGTAGAACTCATACCTCCCCAAGTCTGAACAGTTCATGTTTTATATCCCATGGATGGATCAAGATCTGGACTTGAACCAAAATCTAATCAGCGTGTTCTTGTCACCTACCCAGATCTTCCAGCACGTTTTGTCGTAATCCATCTATAATCTTTTGAAATATAATGCCATTGTGTACATCGTTTTTGGCCCTATCTCTCAATGGTGAAGAATAACTTTTTAAAATGCTAGTGGCCGGATCTGGATCCAGGTCTTCACCAAAATCTAATTAATTCTTCCTTGTCACACATGTCATGTAGAGATGTTGGCAGATTTCCAGGCAGATGGAAGATGACCTTGGGAAAATGATAAGGTGAAAATGCCAGAGAGAGGATGGGAAAGAGCAGCAGAGCGAGTGAGATTTGTCAGGATTGAAACACATGCTCCAAGTGTTTGACCAGCTTGTGATTTTTTTCAAGGTCTGAAGAGATGGAAGAGGTTGCAGCTTGCCTGTGAAGGATGAGCTGTCACGGCAGAGGATACAGTCATCAGCAAAGAGAAAAAGAGGATTTTCCAGTGAGTCGGGGAGATCATCGATGAAAATTAGGAATAATATGGGGCCAAGAACACTGCCTCAAGGCACTCTAGCCTTAATAGAGCGAGAAGATGAAAGGGTTTTGTTGAGAGCCACACGTTGGCTTAAATAAGAAGAGTGGAAATTAGTAAGCCAGGTGTGGAGCTGGCCTTGGTTGCTGCAAGCAGAGAGTTTCGATAGAAATGTGGGATGCCAGACTTTAACAGAAGCTCGAGATTTGGCTCAAGGGATGGCCCTGATCACATAACTGACATTGAGAGCCTCCATTCATTGTTGGGAGAGTTGGAGTAACATATCTCAGTTGGTTGTCTGAGAGGAGGCCATTGGAGAAAAGGAATGATTTCATCTCAACTTCGATGTTCGATTCCATGACTTTGCTGATGATTGGAAGTAGACTAATATGTCTGTCGTGAAGGGGATCGGTTTTTGCACCTTTTTACCTCCGCCACCAAAGGTGTATGCCTTTTGTTTGCATACTTGGGTATGCTATGTACTCTGCTTGTGCCAAGTTTGAACAAAATCGGAGCATGCATGTTCAAGAAATGGTGGGGACACGTTTAAGTATCAAAATGGCCACCATCGGCCATCTTGGATCTGATCTCGAAAAAAAGTGGCATGCATATGTAAGCCATCATTCATTATCTGTTTGCCATGTATGACCAAAATCGGTTCATACATGTCTGGCATGTGTATGCCATCATGCACTCTACTTGTACCATGTTTGAACAAAATCGGAGCATGCATGTTCAAGAAATGGTGGGGACACGTTTAAGTATCAAAATGGCCACCATCGGCCATCTTGGATCTGATCTCGAAAAAAAGTGGCATGCATATGTAAGCCATAATTCCTTTTCTGTTTGCCATTTATGAACATAATCGGTCCATACATGTCCGAGATATGGACAGGAATACTCAAGTGGCTTTAAATATGCACTTAAATATGGCCATTCTATCGGTCGACTCCGTCCTATCCACCTCAAAGACATCTAAAAAAAAAAGGGTCATATATATATAAAATTTTCTTCCGAGGATCCCATGTATTTCGTCCTCAAACCCCTTGTTTCGAACATTTCTCATTTGGAATTTCCCGCTGTACCATTAACCAAAGGGCTCTCTAAGGTAGACATCTCTAAGGTAAGGTAGTTCAGGGTTATATGTTCAGAGCTTCTCCTCAGTGAAAGACACATGAAAGCCCGCTTGGAGTTTGCAAAAAAGCACCTAAAGGACTCTCAGACCGTGAGAAACAAGATCCTGTGGTCTGATGAAACCAAGATTGAACTGTTTGGCTTCCGTCTGCCCACTCTGCCATAAAGCCCAGATCGGTGGAGTGTTGCAGTGATGGTTGTCATTCTGGAAGTTTCTCCCATCTCCACACAGGATCTCTGGAGCTCAGCCAGAGTGACCATCGGGTTCTTGGTCACCTCTCTTACCAAGGCCCTTCTCCCCCGATTGCTCAGTTTGGCCGGGCGGCCAGCTCTAGGAAGAGTCCTGGCTGTTCCAAACTTCTTCCATTTAAGAATTATGGAGGCCGCTGTGCTCTTGGGAACCTTCAATGCAGCAGAGATTTTTTGTAGGCTTCCCCAAATCTGTGCCTCGACACAATCCTATCTCTGAGCTCTGCAGGCAGTTCCTTCGACCTCATGGCTTGGTTTTTGCTCTGATATGCATTGTCAGCTGTGAGACCTTATATAGACAGGTGTGTGCCTTTCCAAATCATGCCCAATCAATTGAATTTACCACAGGTGGACTCCAATCAAGGTGTAGAAACATCGCAAAGATGATCAAGAGAAATGGGACGTACCTGAGCTAAATTTCAAGTGTCATAGCAAAGGGTATGAATACGTGAAATGTGATATTTCAATTTTTTGGGTCAAAGGTTCTGAATACTTATGTTAATGTGATATTTCAGTTTTTTCTTTTAAATAAATTTGCAAAACTTTCTAAAATCCTGTTTTCCCTTTGTCATTATGGGGTATTGAGTGTAGATTGATGAGGGAAAAAATGAATTTAAACGATTTCAGCATAAGGCTGCAACATAACAAAATGTGAAAAAAGTGAAGGGGTCTGAATACTTTCTGAATGCACTGTATATATATATATATATATATATATATATTTATTGCATCAGGAAGAAGATACAGAAATTGGTTTCAGGTGGTCTATTGTCGCATTTCTTTTCCGCGTATCTTGTGGGATTGTGAATTGGAAATGCAAACGTGATGGGTGGGTTGGGGGTTTGAAAGCTCGGAGTAGGGAGATGATGGACGCCTTAGTCTTGGGAGGGGAGGGTGAGGACTTGGGGTTGGGAAATGGAGTCCGAGGACTTGGGGTCTCTGAGGGATGGGGATGGCGGTGGGGTTTGGAAAAATTGTGGACTTGAAGTCATATTTTACACTCGCAAAGAAAGGTACCGGCAATGCTGAGTCCTTCCTCCCACCCCTCCCTCCAGACTCTCACCTCCTCCCCCCGAATTCTCACCCTGCTCCTCTCCCTCCCTCCCCTTCCCCTGCCTCATCTCACTTCTCTCCTGCCTCCTGTCACCCCTCCCCCACTCTCTCCGGACTTCCACCCCACCCTTCACCCACTCTCCTTCCCACCTCACTCACCCCTTTCCCTCCCTCTTCCCACCTGATCCATGATGTGGAATTTCCACGGGTCCATGCTCGTTGTTATCATGCATATTCAAATTGTCCTGCATTTTGTCTGGTCTCAAAAGTGAGGTTCATAAATGCTTTTAGTGCTGACACTACAACAGCACTGGTATTGTTGGAGCATTTTAAGGCGATTTGACAAATACAACATGTTGTTCCATTAGCCTAAAAACGGCTATATCGTTTGCTGACTATCCTATGGAGGTACACATGGCACTCGTCACTGAAAACGACGCCATCTTGGTTCATTGCGATCCCACCGCACACATCACTGATTCAAATGTAAAATTGAATGCGACGGCGCTGTCCATGGTCCTTCAAATGCCGCAGTGATTGCATTCAAGTGAAACCTTTAATATTGCAAAATATAATTGGTTTTTCCATTTAAAAAATTAACTTTATCAGAAATTTTTTATCATTTGCAGTATGATTCTTATAAACATTTCAAATTTGTCATATTTTTGTCGCCCATCCTGGATAACCATAAACTCTTGTCTCAGCTACGACAGGCGGTTGGTGCCTACAATTAACTAGTATCACTTGGCTGTTTCTTAGAACTTAAAATAAAAAGTTTGTGGTGCATCAGATCCCCTCTCTGTTGAAGCTGAAGGTTTTACATCGCTCAATACTTTGTGAAATTAAATAATGTGTATAATTACCACTAGTCCCCAGTGGTATAGCTGCAGTGGTTCATATAGTGCATAAGATTACTGTTTGCCTGTTCATGGTTCCCATCTGAGAAAGTTATGGTTCAAGTTATGAACCATAATTCAGGAATTGTCGATGATTGTCCTGCGTGTGATTTGTATATAATCTTCAACATGATCCTTCTTATTATTTAGTAGGCTCTTGGGCCGAACTCCAATGGCATTGATCCTCAGTTTCCAGTCCTCTAGAGTCTAGATCAACCATTGCTGTGTGCAGTTCCTCCGTCTCCGTGCCCGGATCGTTCTTCACCATGTTGATGTGCTTGAGAGCTCGTGTGCCCCACTTCAGCCTTCCATGTTTAGGTGTCCAGAGTAGAAAATTGGAAGAAGGTACGTTTTCCGTTCAGTGGCAGTGCTCAGCAACCCTGAGATGCTAATATTAAACAACAGCCTTGGAAGAGAATCATAGAGCTCTTTATTTGTTACCTGTTCAGACCAATGGACATTCAAAGCTGAACAAATAAGTCGAACACAACATTCATCGAATCCCTTCTCATGCTTCACTCCACGCTTCACTTCCAGAAAGTAGGACGGGCTCAATCGTTGCTATGATTAGTCATTCGTTGATAGGCCCTGCGGTTAATCTGGCTCAATTTTTGAAAAGCTGCATTTCACTATTGAGTTGGAGCATCTTGGCATGTGTATGCCTATAAATATTCGACATCGCCTTCACAAATCACTTTGACGTGGAGAATTCACAAATCACCTTCACATGGAGCCTTCACAAGTCACCTTCACAAATCACCTTCACAAGTCACCTTCACAAGTCAACTTCACAAGTCAACTTCACAAGTCACCTTCACAAATCGCCTTCACAAGTCACCTTCACAAGTCAACTTCACAAATCACCTTCACAAGTCACCTTCACAAGTCACCTTAACAAGTCAACTTCACAAGTCACCTTCACAAGTCAACTTCACAAGTCACCTTCACAAATCGCCTTCACAAGTCACCTTCACAAGTCACCTTCACAAGTCACCTTCACAAGTCAACTTCACAAGTCAACTTCACAAGTCACCTTCACAAATCACCTTCACAAGTCACCTTCACAAATCGCCTTCACAAGTCACCTTCACAAGTCACCTTCACAAGTCACCTTCACAAGTCAACTTCACAAGTCAACTTCACAAATCGCCTTCACAAGTCAACTTCACAAGTCACCTTCACAAATCGCCTTCACAAGTCACCTTCACAAGTCAACTTCACAAGTCACCTTCACAAATCACCTTCACAAGTCACCTTCACAAATCGCCTTCACAAGTCACCTTCACAAGTCACCTTCACAAGTCACCTTCACAAGTCAACTTCACAAGTCAACTTCACAAGTCACCTTCACAAATCGCCTTCACAAGTCAACTTCACAAGTCACCTTCACAAATCGCCTTCACAAGTCACCTTCACAAGTCAACTTCACAAGTCACCTTCACAAATCACCTTCACAAGTCAACTTCACAAATCACCTTCACAAGTCAACTTCACAAGTCACCTTCACAAATCGCCTTCACAAGTCACCTTCACAAGTCAACTTCACAAGTCACCTTCACAAATCACCTTCACAAGTCAACTTCACAAGTCACCTTCACAAATCGCCTTCACAAGTCACCTTCACAAGTCAACTTCACAAGTCACCTTCACAAGTCGCCTTCACAAGTCACCTTCACAAATCACCTTCACAAGTCACCTTCACAAGTCACCTTCACAAGTCACCTTCACAAGTCAACTTCACAAGTCACCTTCACAAATCGCCTTCACAAGTCACCTTCACAAGTCAACTTCACAAGTCACCTTCACAAATCACCTTCACAAGTCACCTTCACAAGTCACCTTAACAAGTCAACTTCACAAGTCACCTTCACAAGTCAACTTCACAAGTCACCTTCACAAATCGCCTTCACAAGTCACCTTCACAAATCAACTTCACAAGGCGCCTTCACAAGTCACCTTCACAAATCACCTTAACAAGTCACCTTCACAAATCGCCTTAACAAGTCACCTTCACAAATCACCTTCACAAGTCGCCTTCACAAGTCAACTTCACAAATCGCCTTAACAAGTCACCTTCACAAGTCACCTTCACAAGTCAACTTCACAAGTCACCTTCACAAATCGCCTTCACAAGTCACCTTCACAAATCACCTTCACAAGTCACCTTCACAAGTCACCTTCACAAGTCACCTTCACAAGTCACCTTCACAAATCGCCTTCACAAGTCACCTTCACAAGTCACCTTCACAAGTCACCTTCACAAATCGCCTTCACAAATCGCCTTCACAAGTCACCTTCACAAATCACCTTCACAAGTCAACTTCACAAGTCACCTTCACAAATCGCCTTCACAAGTCACCTTCACAAGTCACCTTCACAAATCGCCTTCACAAGTCACCTTCACAAATCACCTTCACAAGTCACCTTCACAAGTCACCTTCACAAATCGCCTTCACAAGTCACCTTCACAAATCACCTTCACAAGTCACCTTCACAAATCGCCTTCACAAGTCACCTTCACAAGTCACCTTCACAAGTCACCTTCACAAATCGCCTTCACAAGTCACCTTCACAAGTCAACTTCACAAGTCACCTTCACAAATCGCCTTCACAAGTCACCTTCACAAGTCAACTTCACAAGTCACCTTCACAAGTCGCCTTCACAAGTCACCTTCACAAATCACCTTCACAAGTCACCTTCACAAGTCACCTTCACAAGTCACCTTCACAAGTCAACTTCACAAGTCACCTTCACAAATCGCCTTCACAAGTCACCTTCACAAGTCAACTTCACAAGTCACCTTCACAAATCACCTTCACAAGTCACCTTCACAAGTCACCTTAACAAGTCAACTTCACAAGTCACCTTCACAAGTCAACTTCACAAGTCACCTTAACAAGTCAACTTCACAAGTCACCTTCACAAGGCGCCTTCACAAGTCACCTTCACAAGTCACCTTCACAAGGCGCCTTCACAAGTCACCTTCACAAATCACCTTAACAAGTCACCTTCACAAATCGCCTTAACAAGTCACCTTCACAAATCACCTTCACAAGTCGCCTTCACAAGTCAACTTCACAAGTCACCTTCACAAGGCGCCTTCACAAGTCACCTTCACAAATCACCTTAACAAGTCACCTTCACAAGTCACCTTCACAAGGCGCCTTCACAAGTCACCTTCACAAATCACCTTAACAAGTCACCTTCACAAATCGCCTTAACAAGTCACCTTCACAAATCACCTTCACAAGTCGCCTTCACAAGTCAACTTCACAAATCGCCTTAACAAGTCACCTTCACAAGTCACCTTCACAAGTCAACTTCACAAGTCACCTTCACAAATCGCCTTCACAAGTCACCTTCACAAATCACCTTCACAAGTCACCTTCACAAGTCACCTTCACAAGTCACCTTCACAAGTCACCTTCACAAATCGCCTTCACAAGTCACCTTCACAAGTCACCTTCACAAATCGCCTTCACAAATCGCCTTCACAAGTCACCTTCACAAATCACCTTCACAAGTCAACTTCACAAGTCACCTTCACAAATCGCCTTCACAAGTCACCTTCACAAGTCACCTTCACAAATCGCCTTCACAAGTCACCTTCACAAATCACCTTCACAAGTCACCTTCACAAGTCACCTTCACAAATCGCCTTCACAAGTCACCTTCACAAATCACCTTCACAAGTCACCTTCACAAATCGCCTTCACAAGTCACCTTCACAAGTCACCTTCACAAGTCACCTTCACAAATCGCCTTCACAAGTCACCTTCACAAGTCACCTTCACAAGTCACCTTCACAAATCGCCTTCACAAGTCACCTTCACAAATCACCTTCACAAGTCACCTTCACAAATCGCCTTCACAAGTCACCTTCACAAGTCACCTTCACAAGTCAACTTCACAAGTCACCTTCACAAATCGCCTTCACAAGTCACCTTCACAAATCACCTTCACAAGTCGCCTTCACAAGTCACCTTCACAAATCACCTTAACAAGTCACCTTCACAAATCGCCTTAACAAATCACCTTCACAAATCACCTTCACAAGTCGCCTTCACAAGTCACCTTCACAAATCGCCTTAACAAGTCACCTTCACAAATCACCTTCACAAGTCAACTTCACAAGTCGCCTTCACAAATCGCCTTCACAAGTCACCTTCACAAGTCAACTTCACAAGTCACCTTCACAAATCACCTTCACAAGTCACCTTCACAAGTCACCTTCACAAGTCACCTTCACAAGTCAACTTCACAAGTCACCTTCACAAGTCACCTTCACAAGTCAACTTCACAAGTCACCTTCACAAGTCACCTTCACAAGTCACCTTCACAAGTCAACTTCACAAGTCGCCTTCACAAATCGCCTTCACAAGTCACCTTCACAAGTCAACTTCACAAGTCACCTTCACAAGTCACCTTCACAAGTCAACTTCACAAGTCACCTTCACAAGTCACCTTCACAAGTCACCTTCACAAGTCAACTTCACAAGTCGCCTTCACAAATCGCCTTCACAAATCGCCTTCACAAGTCACCTTCACAAGTCACCTTCACAAGTCACCTTCACAAGTCAACTTCACAAGTCAACTTCACAAGTCACCTTCACAAATCACCTTCACAAGTCACCTTCACAAATCGCCTTCACAAGTCACCTTCACAAGTCACCTTCACAAGTCACCTTCACAAGTCAACTTCACAAGTCAACTTCACAAATCGCCTTCACAAGTCAACTTCACAAGTCACCTTCACAAATCGCCTTCACAAGTCACCTTCACAAGTCAACTTCACAAGTCACCTTCACAAATCACCTTCACAAGTCACCTTCACAAATCGCCTTCACAAGTCACCTTCACAAGTCACCTTCACAAGTCACCTTCACAAGTCAACTTCACAAGTCAACTTCACAAGTCACCTTCACAAATCGCCTTCACAAGTCAACTTCACAAGTCACCTTCACAAATCGCCTTCACAGGTCACCTTCACAAGTCAACTTCACAAGTCACCTTCACAAATCACCTTCACAAGTCAACTTCACAAATCACCTTCACAAGTCAACTTCACAAGTCACCTTCACAAATCGCCTTCACAAGTCACCTTCACAAGTCAACTTCACAAGTCACCTTCACAAATCACCTTCACAAGTCAACTTCACAAGTCACCTTCACAAATCGCCTTCACAAGTCACCTTCACAAGTCAACTTCACAAGTCACCTTCACAAGTCGCCTTCACAAGTCACCTTCACAAATCACCTTCACAAGTCACCTTCACAAGTCACCTTCACAAGTCACCTTCACAAGTCAACTTCACAAGTCACCTTCACAAATCGCCTTCACAAGTCACCTTCACAAGTCAACTTCACAAGTCACCTTCACAAATCACCTTCACAAGTCACCTTCACAAGTCACCTTAACAAGTCACCTTCACAAGTCAACTTCACAAGTCACCTTCACAAATCGCCTTCACAAGTCACCTTCACAAATCAACTTCACAAGGCGCCTTCACAAGTCACCTTCACAAATCACCTTAACAAGTCACCTTCACAAATCGCCTTAACAAGTCACCTTCACAAATCACCTTCACAAGTCGCCTTCACAAGTCAACTTCACAAATCGCCTTAACAAGTCACCTTCACAAGTCACCTTCACAAGTCAACTTCACAAGTCACCTTCACAAATCGCCTTCACAAGTCACCTTCACAAATCACCTTCACAAGTCACCTTCACAAGTCACCTTCACAAGTCACCTTCACAAGTCACCTTCACAAATCGCCTTCACAAGTCACCTTCACAAGTCACCTTCACAAGTCACCTTCACAAATCGCCTTCACAAATCGCCTTCACAAGTCACCTTCACAAATCACCTTCACAAGTCAACTTCACAAGTCACCTTCACAAATCGCCTTCACAAGTCACCTTCACAAGTCACCTTCACAAATCGCCTTCACAAGTCACCTTCACAAATCACCTTCACAAGTCACCTTCACAAGTCACCTTCACAAATCGCCTTCACAAGTCACCTTCACAAATCACCTTCACAAGTCACCTTCACAAATCGCCTTCACAAGTCACCTTCACAAGTCACCTTCACAAGTCACCTTCACAAATCGCCTTCACAAGTCACCTTCACAAGTCAACTTCACAAGTCACCTTCACAAATCGCCTTCACAAGTCACCTTCACAAGTCAACTTCACAAGTCACCTTCACAAGTCGCCTTCACAAGTCACCTTCACAAATCACCTTCACAAGTCACCTTCACAAGTCACCTTCACAAGTCACCTTCACAAGTCAACTTCACAAGTCACCTTCACAAATCGCCTTCACAAGTCACCTTCACAAGTCAACTTCACAAGTCACCTTCACAAATCACCTTCACAAGTCACCTTCACAAGTCACCTTAACAAGTCAACTTCACAAGTCACCTTCACAAGTCAACTTCACAAGTCACCTTAACAAGTCAACTTCACAAGTCACCTTCACAAGGCGCCTTCACAAGTCACCTTCACAAGTCACCTTCACAAGGCGCCTTCACAAGTCACCTTCACAAATCACCTTAACAAGTCACCTTCACAAATCGCCTTAACAAGTCACCTTCACAAATCACCTTCACAAGTCGCCTTCACAAGTCAACTTCACAAGTCACCTTCACAAGGCGCCTTCACAAGTCACCTTCACAAATCACCTTAACAAGTCACCTTCACAAGTCACCTTCACAAGGCGCCTTCACAAGTCACCTTCACAAATCACCTTAACAAGTCACCTTCACAAATCGCCTTAACAAGTCACCTTCACAAATCACCTTCACAAGTCGCCTTCACAAGTCAACTTCACAAATCGCCTTAACAAGTCACCTTCACAAGTCACCTTCACAAGTCAACTTCACAAGTCACCTTCACAAATCGCCTTCACAAGTCACCTTCACAAATCACCTTCACAAGTCACCTTCACAAGTCACCTTCACAAGTCACCTTCACAAGTCACCTTCACAAATCGCCTTCACAAGTCACCTTCACAAGTCACCTTCACAAGTCACCTTCACAAATCGCCTTCACAAATCGCCTTCACAAGTCACCTTCACAAATCACCTTCACAAGTCAACTTCACAAGTCACCTTCACAAATCGCCTTCACAAGTCACCTTCACAAGTCACCTTCACAAATCGCCTTCACAAGTCACCTTCACAAATCACCTTCACAAGTCACCTTCACAAGTCACCTTCACAAATCGCCTTCACAAGTCACCTTCACAAATCACCTTCACAAGTCACCTTCACAAATCGCCTTCACAAGTCACCTTCACAAGTCACCTTCACAAGTCACCTTCACAAATCGCCTTCACAAGTCACCTTCACAAGTCACCTTCACAAGTCACCTTCACAAATCGCCTTCACAAGTCACCTTCACAAATCACCTTCACAAGTCACCTTCACAAATCGCCTTCACAAGTCACCTTCACAAGTCACCTTCACAAGTCAACTTCACAAGTCACCTTCACAAATCGCCTTCACAAGTCACCTTCACAAATCACCTTCACAAGTCGCCTTCACAAGTCACCTTCACAAATCACCTTAACAAGTCACCTTCACAAATCGCCTTAACAAATCACCTTCACAAATCACCTTCACAAGTCGCCTTCACAAGTCACCTTCACAAATCGCCTTAACAAGTCACCTTCACAAGTCAACTTCACAAGTCGCCTTCACAAATCGCCTTCACAAGTCACCTTCACAAGTCAACTTCACAAGTCACCTTCACAAATCACCTTCACAAGTCACCTTCACAAGTCACCTTCACAAGTCACCTTCACAAGTCAACTTCACAAGTCACCTTCACAAGTCACCTTCACAAGTCAACTTCACAAGTCACCTTCACAAGTCACCTTCACAAGTCACCTTCACAAGTCAACTTCACAAGTCGCCTTCACAAATCGCCTTCACAAGTCACCTTCACAAGTCAACTTCACAAGTCACCTTCACAAGTCACCTTCACAAGTCAACTTCACAAGTCACCTTCACAAATCACCTTCACAAGTCACCTTCACAAGTCAACTTCACAAGTCACCTTCACAAGTCGCCTTCACAAGTCACCTTCACAAATCGCCTTAACAAGTCACC
Organism: Myxine glutinosa; assembly: GCF_964187855.1. Classification (NCBI taxonomy): domain Eukaryota; kingdom Metazoa; phylum Chordata; class Myxini; order Myxiniformes; family Myxinidae; genus Myxine; species Myxine glutinosa. Next base: position 155,675,464 of record NC_136265.1, on the reverse strand, counting down.
TTCACAAATCACCTTCACAAGTCAACTTCACAAGTCGCCTTCACAAGTCGCCTTCACAAGTCGCCTTCACAAATCGCCTTCACAAGTCGCCTTCACAAATCGCCTTCACAAGTCGCCTTCACAAATCGCCTTCACAAGTCACCTTCACAAGTCGCCTTCACAAATCGCCTTCACAAGTCGCCTTCACAAGTCGCCTTCACAAATCGCCTTCACAAATCGCCTTCACAAATCGCCTTCACAAATCGCCTTCACATGGAGCATTCACAAATCGCCTTCACAAATCGCCTTCACATGGAGCATTCACATGGAGCACTCACAAATCGCCTTCACAAATCGCCTTCACAAGTCACCTTCACATGGAGCATTCACAAATCGCCTTCACAAATCGCCTTCACAAGTCGCTTTCACATGGAGCATTCACAAATCGCCTTCACAAATCGCCTTCACAAATCGCCTTCACAAGTCGCCTTCACAAGTCGCCTTCACAAGTCGCCTTCACAAATCGCCTTCACAAATCGCCTTCACAAATCGCCTTCACATGGAGCATTCACAAATCGCCTTCACATGGAGCATTCACAAATCGCCTTCACATGGAGCATTCACAAATCGCCTTCACAAATCGCCTTCACATGGAGCATTCACAAATCGCCTTCACATGGAGCATTCACAAATCGCCTTCACATGGAGCATTCACAAATCGCCTTCACATAGAGCATTCACAAATCGCCTTCACAAATCGCCTTCACATGGAGCATTCACAAATCGCCTTCACATGGAGCATTCACAAATCGCCTTCACATGGAGCATTCACAAATCGCCTTCACATGGAGCATTCACAAATCGCCTTCACATGGAGCATTCACAAATCGCCTTCACAAATCGCCTTCACATGGAGCATTCACAAATCGCCTTCACATGGAGCATTCACAAATCGCCTTCACATGGAGCATTCACAAATCGCCTTCACATGGAGCATTCACAAATCGCCTTCACATGGAGCATTCACAAATCGCCTTCACAAATCGCCTTCACATGGAGCATTCACAAATCGCCTTCACAAATCGCCTTCACATGGAGCATTCACATGGAGCATTCACAAATCGCCTTCACATGGAGCATTCACAAATCGCCTTCACATGGAGCATTCACAAATCGCCTTCACAAATCGCCTTCACATGGAGCATTCACAAATCGCCTTCACATGGAGCATTCACATGGAGCATTCACAAATCGCCTTCACAAGTCGCCTTCACAAATCGCCTTCACAAGTCGCCTTCGCAAGTCGCCTTCACAAATCGCCTTCACAAATCGCCTTCACAAGTCGCCTTCCCAAGTCGCCTTCACAAATCGCCTTCACAAATCGCCTTCACAAATCGCCTTCACAAATCGCCTTCACATGGAGCATTCACAAATCGCCTTCACATGGAGCATTCACAAATCGCCTTCACAAATCGCCTTCACATGGAGCATTCACAAATCGCCTTCACATGGAGCATTCACAAATCGCCTTCACAAATCGCCTTCACATGGAGCATTCACAAATCGCCTTCACATGGAGCATTCACAAATCGCCTTCACAAATCGCCTTCACATGGAGCATTCACAAATCGCCTTCACATGGAGCATTCACAAATCGCCTTCACATGGAGCATTCACAAATCGCCTTCACATGGAGCATTCACAAATCGCCTTCACATGGAGCATTCACAAATCGCCTTCACAAATCGCCTTCACATGGAGCATTCACAAATCGCCTTCACAAATCGCCTTCACATGGAGCATTCACAAATCGCCTTCACATGGAGCATTCACAAATCGCCTTCACATGGAGCATTCACAAATCGCCTTCACAAATCGCCTTCACATGGAGCATTCACAAATCGCCTTCACATGGAGCATTCACAAATCGCCTTCACATGGAGCATTCACAAATCGCCTTCACAAATCGCCTTCACATGGAGCATTCACAAATCGTCTTCGCAAATCGCCTTCACATGGAGCATTCACAAATCGCCTTCACATGGAGCATTCACAAATCGCCTTCACATGGAGCATTCACAAATCGCCTTCACATGGAGCATTCACAAATCGCCTTCACATGGAGCATTCACAAATCGCCTTCACATGGAGCATTCACAAATCGCCTTCACAAATCGCCTTCACATGGAGCATTCACAAATCGCCTTCACAAATCGCCTTCACATGGAGCATTCACAAATCGCCTTCACATGGAGCATTCACAAATCGCCTTCACATGGAGCATTCACAAATCGCCTTCACATGGAGCATTCACAAATCGCCTTCACATGGAGCATTCACAAATCGCCTTCACAAATCGCCTTCACATGGAGCATTCACAAATCGCCTTCACATGGAGCATTCACAAATCGCCTTCACAAATCGCCTTCACATGGAGCATTCACAAATCGCCTTCACAAATCGCCTTCACATGGAGCATTCACAAATCGCCTTCACATGGAGCATTCACAAATCGCCTTCACATGGAGCATTCACAAATCGCCTTCACATGGAGCATTCACAAATCGCCTTCACATGGAGCATTCACAAATCGCCTTCACAAATCGCCTTCACAAATCGCCTTCACATGGAGCATTCACAAATCGCCTTCACATGGAGCATTCACAAATCGCCTTCACAAATCGCCTTCACAAATCGCCTTCACAAATCGCCTTCACATGGAGCATTCACAAATCGCCTTCACAAATCGCCTTCACAAATCGCCTTCACATGGAGCATTCACAAATCGCCTTCACATGGAGCATTCACAAATCGCCTTCACATGGAGCATTCACAAATCGCCTTCACATGGAGCATTCACAAATCGCCTTCACATGGAGCATTCACAAATCGCCTTCACATGGAGCTTTCACATGGAGCTTTGGATCACTAAACACAAGTAGTTTTGCTGATTAACCAGAGAAGTATTTCATGGAAATAAATGAGGGTGAGATGTTTTTCGAAAATATTAAGAATCCACAGGATAAGTTAAAGATAGATTGCTCGAGCCATTTAATTAAAGACAAATTAGTTTAACTTTGTTCATTTAACCCTCTAATTTGGCAATTGCACCTTATATGTATACTAATATGCTTGTTCGTCCATGTGTGTCTGGCTGTAACATTCCGATCCACCCACTGATTGGACGGATCGCCTGACTCCACCCACAATTTCTATTTGGAAGGGAAATCATGCAGTTGCCATGTTGGTGTTTCCTGCTTTGCGAAGTCTAAGACTTCATCGGACCTTTTATATTCACTATTGCCATTCCCTCCCTATAAGTTTTCCCTTCGTTGTAAAATGACCAGACTGACAGTTAAAATGATTTTGAGCCGATAGGCATCACAGACCTTGTAAAAATCAGCCTCAACTATTGGGGAAGCGGTTTGTTAACTTACAGACTACCCAAATATCGATGTGGAATTCTCCCAAGCAGGAAATAAACCCATGTCATTATATAAGGTCTTTGTCCGAGGTCATTTTTTTACCTTTAATGATGTGTGTAATGTGTATATGCATCAGGAAGAAGACAATTTGTTGCAGGTCATTTACTGTCACGTATCTTTTCCGCATATCTCACGGGATTATGAGTTGGATAGGTGACCATGATGGGTGGGGTTGGGGTTTTGAAGGCTTGAATTGTGGAGGGGATTGATGCCTTAGAGTTGGAAGGAAGGTGAATGCGTGTGGTTGGTTGGGGAGGGGGGCGGGGGTGGAAAGATGGGACAGATTTGGGAAAGGGTGGTTTAGGACTTGAAGAGGAAAGGGGGATTGAAGGACAGAAAGCCGTTCGATATTTTAAAAAGTTTCACGGAATTAAGATTTTATGGAGGAGAACACTTGTGACATTGTGGATTCATGCATTCTCATAACATCTCACATCACCAAGATCCAGGATGAAGACAAGTTTGTGATCGAGCCTTTCAAAAGCAACCCACTCGAGCCGGGAACTGTTTGTTCACCAACATTTGTTCCTGATGTCTCTTCCTTCTTTTGAATCTGAACTGAAAACTTTCTCTCAATTCACAGACGTTTTTTCTGATATTTTAACCACATTTTAACTTCATAGTATTTTTTATATCACAAAGTGCTTTTATATAAACTACTGAGGACATGGATTGGGAAGCATAGGTTGAGGCTTTGGGGGAGGGAGAGGGGCGTGGTGGTCAATAGTTGTGGTGTGGGATGGGGGAGTTGAAGACTTGGAGTGGGGAGGGATTGATGCCTTAGGTTTTGGAGAGGGTGGGTGAGGACTTTGCCTTGGGAGTTCGAGGTTGTGGACCTGAAGTCACATCTGCATTATGTGGTATTTCCACGGATCCCTGCTGGTTTATTGTAATGAAACAAAACACTTTGTCCGGATCAAAAATCATAATTTTAATGAGAAATTTATGAAACCTCCCACCCACCTTAGGATGGATAGAAGCGACGTTGTTCGGATAGAAACTGAAATTCACAATTGTATTGAGATCAGTTAATAACACTAAACTACGCAATTTGGCATCTGTCTGTCTGTCTGATGACTTTTTTGACCGCGATACATTCCGTCGTTACTTATCCAATCTCAACCAAACTTGACAGGATGACTCGTGGTTACACAATGAAGGTTGTAGCAAATTAATTTGACCCCTTCCTCAAGGGTGTTTTCTCTGCCAAGCGTGTTTGCCCCACCAATGGAGATGTGTGTTGTGGTGTATATCCGTGTTACGATAGCTTTACCGTGGCATTTTTCCAAGGCCGCTTCTCATAACAAAAGCATAATATTAATGTTCTTACAAAACAAAATTAATACCGTACTAATAATATCCCACCTCCTTGAACTAATAATATCCTTGTTTCCTCCTTGAACAAATGCTGTGTCAATGTTTATAAATAGCTTATTGTGGTGTTTCAAGGGAGCACTGGCCCCGACCACTGGAGAAATATTATAAACCACAAACACATATGATTACCTTTTTAAACAGTCGCTAATGCTGTTTACATGAAACTAAAAGAATTTTGGAGGAATCCCGACATCCGTGAGGCAAATATTACTTAAGGAACCGAGCGAAGATTTACTGTAATCAATATACCCTACAAGGGTTAATAACATGACCCTTGCTGCCGCTAACGTAGCATTTTTCATGGCAACCTTTTGAAACAGTCGCTGCTGATGTTTAACACGAAACTGAAAATGAGGACACCCGGGGTGTGTTTAGTTACCAAGCAGCTAGCTAGTGCATGCCAAGCCAGCCGTTCCTTATCAACGGTTTTGAATGGAGTGCTTGCTCGAATGCTTAAGCCACTTGACAAGTGCTCTACAAGAAACTTGGTAACTGAACACCCTCCACCCCTTCCCCAATGTTCTTGAGGCCTGACCGTAGATCTACTGTAATCTATATTTTCCAGAAAAGAATGACCCTTCCTGCCACCCCCGCGGGGAACGGGTGGACTGGTATTATCAAATCAACGAATGCCTGTGATTGTGTTTACTTCTGCAGTTTGGTACTGATCGAAACTCAAAATCATAACTATATTGAGGAATTAAAGAAACCTCCCACCTACATTAGGACACCCTCTGAGACCCCAGAACATTCCACAGTTCAAGGTTTGGTAGGGCTAACCCCAAAACTGATGGAATCGTTTTGGGATGGATAGTTGGATGGACAGACACTTCTGTTTTATAATATAGATAAAGATATTTGAAGGCATGTACAAACAATAGTTTCCAAAATTACAGAGAACAATAATCCCTTCATTACTTTAACCTTTTTGTGGGGTCGGCTGTGCCAGAAGGACGGAACGTTTTAAATTGAAGTCTTTCTTCGCAAACCTGACATTTGACTGAAGATCATTTGGACAATAATTTGTAGTTTCTTCGGGGGGCTGTTGATAACTTGCCTACTCTTATTGAAAATCACAGTGGAATATTTACCATCCACCAACAGACGAGCAGACGAGACACCCACCCTGACCGAAAGGACGGTGCACTTTGTGATGCAACGTCCTGCTCATGAAGCACCATTCTAACAGTTTATTTTTGGGTCGGGAATCAAACCCAGACTAGACGGCTCAAATGTAAGTGTGCCACCACTGCAATCTCCTGTCGGACTTGTCGGGAAAAGCAGATGGAACTTGTGGAGAAAAATAAACTATTCTTCAGAAATTTCAGCTCCACCAGAACAGCCACAATGATCTTGCGCAAGTGAATTTGAATTACCATGGAGACAAATCAATTATTTGGTTCATTGAGGCACTCTATACGTATATATTAAATATGCAGGTGATGCAAAAGAGGAGCAGATTCATAAACATTAGAAACAAATCTATGGAGTGTGAGTGAAGCAAAGAGAAATGGGTTACTATATTTTTAAATAGTGATGGAATCGGTATAATGAAGGGAAAAGAGGTATAGGAGGGGGGGGGGGGGGGGAATAAGAAGGCTGTGTGGGTATAAATGGCTGCGGATAAGTCGGCTGTTGTGCTGCTTTGATCACGGTGAGAATGGATGTTAAATTTCACATGATTTCTGGCGCAGTCTGCACACCCTGGTGATTCATAGTCACGGGGGGATGCCAAAGCCAGCCAGGACAAGGAGAGATTGGAGACCTCATCAGACAGCGACACCAGAACATTTATAGCCAGGCCTGCACACACGACGAGGCCTGCACACACGACGAGGCCTGCACACACGACGAGGCTTGCACACACGACGAGGCCTGCACACACGACGAGGCCTGCACACACGACGAGGCCTGCACCCACATCGATTCCAGCACACGCATCGATACCAGCACACGCATCGATACCAGCACACGCATCAATACCAGCACACGCATCGATACCAGCACACGCATCGATACCAGCACACGCATCGATACCAGCACACGCAACGATACCAGCACACGCATCGATACCAGCACACACATCGATACCAGCACACGCATCGATACCAGCACACGCATCGATACCAACACACGCATCGATACCGGCACACGCATCGATACCGGCACACGCATCGATACCGGCACACGCATCGATACCGGCACACGCGTCGATACCGGCACACGCGTCGATAGCGGCACACGCGTCGATACCGGCACACGCGTCGATACCGGCACACGCGTCGATACCGGCACACGCGTCGATACCGGCACACGCGTCGATACCGGCACACGCGTCGATACCGGCACACGCGTCGATACCGGCACACGCGTCGATACCGGCACATGCGTCGATACCGGCACACGCATCGATTCCAGCACACGCATCGATTCCAGCACACGCATCGATTCCAGCACACGCATCGATTCCAGCACACGCATCGATTCCAGCACACGCATCGCTTCCAGCACACGCATCGATTCCAGCACACGCATCGATTCCAGCACACACATCGATTCCAGCACACGCATCGATACCAGTGTCGTGAAAATCAACCACAGACACGACTTGTACCTTGGGTAGGTTTAATATCATTTAGATCTGTGGTAACATCCTGTAAAATACATTCATGCAATAGACATCAGAATCGGAGTATTACATGGGAAATTACCGATATCAATAGGCAAAGCAAGCAAGTCCAGCATATAGGTGCGACTGCGTACATACCATTCAAACTACAGGACTATATGTCACAGTAAGTGTCGCTGGAGTGTCCTTGTGCCGCGGTTGTCCCGGGTCTTATAGACGCCCCTTTAGTGGGATAAGCGAGCACTCCCGGGTTCACCTTCAGTATAATTTCACTACATTCTCCCCGCCGTTAAAACTATACTGCCGCTAGGCAGGTCGCAAGCAAGCGTGAGCAATAATCGAATGGGGTACGTCAATCCACGTCAGTCGGTCCACCCGTAGCGGTCGGGGCGGCGAACTACCCTGCCAGTTCGTGTACGGAGACTACCGGGTACGGCGTCCCCAAGCCCGGAGTCCCCCGCTTCGGAATAGCTGCCGGAGGTGGGTGTCGGAGGGGGCACCCCAGAGCCATCAGGCAAGGGGGTGGGCGACGACGGTAGTGACGGCAGCAGTTCCATAGAGGAAGCTTCGGTAGAGTCCATAGACTCGTAGATTGGTTCGTCGATATCCCTGTCGTCGACCCCACAAGGGGCGAGATGGCGTACAGAGACAGTAGACTCTCGTCTGTCTGCCGTTATCACACGAGCATGCTCGGGATTAGCCTGGAGTACCCGCACCTTATCAACAAGGGGGTCGTACTTGCTAGCGCGAACCGCTCGTTTGAGATAGGCCGGCCCCAGCTCAGCGAGCCAGCTGGGTAAAGATTGGATACTACCCGAGCTTCTAGGGTGGTGGAACAGTCTCTCGTGAGGAGTCTGGTTGGTGGCTGTACATAGGAGAGCCCGGATCGAGTTTAGAGCCGCAGGTAGCGACCACGCCCATTTATCGAGGCCCCGGCCGAGGGTCCTGAGGCTTAGCATGACGGCCCTCCATATAATCCCATTAAAGCGTTCGATCTGCCCATTCGCCTGGGGCCGGTATGGGGTGGTGTAGCTCGAAGCGACATTATTTTGGAGCAAGCAGCCCCTCACCTCCTGAGACAGGAACACCGCACCCCGATCGGTATGCACGTAGGCCGGATACCCAAACATAGAAAACAAATTCTGCAGGCACCGTATAACCGTGGCAGCCGACATATCCCCGCATGTATAAGCAAAGGGGAATCGCGAATACTCATCAACGATAGTGAGCAGATAACGAGAGTTACTCGACACCGGCAGCGGCCCTTTGAAGTCCATCGCCAATCGCTCCCACGGTCTAGTAGCCCTAACCAGCATCCCCATAGGAGGGTTGTAAAAACGCGGTTTGAGCTCCGCACAGATAGTGCAATCACGGCAGATCCGGCGGATGTCCTCAATCGAGTACGGCAGATTACCACTGCGCACAAAATGCGCAAAACGCGCCACCCCGGGATGACACATAGTGCCGTGCAAAGCGCGCAGTCCCTCCAAAGTTACAACCCCCGCGCAAGTGGCCGGCCTCGATAAGGCGTCGGCGACCAGGTTATCCTTCCCCGGGCGGTATTTGATGGTGTAGCAGAAGTCGGCGAGTTCGATACGCCAGCGAGTGATTTTCTCATTCTTAATGCGTTGGGCATGTAAGGTGTCGTACATGAATGCAACGCTCTGTTGGTCCGTGACGATTTGGAAACACCGCCCGAGCAAGTACGGCCGCCATCGCCGAATTGATTCGACGATCGCGTATGCTTCCTTTTTGACAGACGAATGCCCCCGCTCAGCGGAGGTGAGAGTCCGTGAAAAGAAAGCCACTGGGCGCCCCCCTTGGGAGAGAGTCGCCGCTATCGCATGATCCGAGGCATCACTTTCCAAGCCGAAAGATGCACTCTCGTCAATTGTCGCCACAGCGGCGCCAGCGATGTCGGCTTTAAGGCCCCCGAAGGCCGCCATGGCGGCCGGGCCCATGGGGAACGTGTCGCAGGCCACGAGGGGGCGGAGCTTCGCGGAGAAATTTTGCACCCACTTTGAGTAGTGGGCGAACAGCCCAAGAGAGTGTTTCAGCGAAGCCCGATCGCTAGACGGAGCCATATCGAGCAAAGGTCGCAGACGCTCCTTATCCGGAGAGACAGAGCCATGGGTCACGGTGTACCCCAGAAGATCTACCGTGCGTAGAGAGTAACGACACTTAGCCTCATTCATGGTTAGGCGATATTTCTGCGCGACCTCGAGGAAGCGCTTCAGATTAGCGTCGTGATGCCCCTGGTCATACCCACAAACCGTAAGATTGTCCAGATAGACAAAGACATCGGTCAAGTTCTCCTTCGTAACGAGGTCATCCACAGCCCTCTGAAAACAGGCGACCCCGTTAGTTACCCCAAAAGGGAGTCGAGTGAACTGGTACAACCGTTGACCCGATTCAAAGGCTGTATAGACGCGATCTGCCCTAGAGATGGGGACCTGATGATACGCACTACGCAGATCGAGAGTGCTGTAAACGGAGTACAGGGCCACCTGGCGTACCAGTGCATCCATCCCCAGTAAGGGGTAGGCATCCAGCTGTGTAAAACGATTAATCGTCTGTGAGTAGTCGATTACCATGCGCCGGCGATGGGCCTCACTTCGCACCACTAAGACTTGGGCCCGCCAAAGCGACCGACTGGGTTCTATAATACCGTCCTTTAAGAGCTGGGCCGTTTCTTCCGCAATGAATTGCGCGTCTGCGCGTGAGTAGCGCCGCGATTTTACGGCTACAGGGGTACAATCAGTGGTCAGGTTGGGGAACAGCGAGAGAGGCTCCACGTCCATCTGAGCGAGGGCGCACACAGCAAGCGTGTCCGGCCCACCGAAGTCCATTTCCAAACGTCCATGTCGCTTAAGGAAATCGTGTCCTAACAAAACGTCGGCACATAACGCAGGTAATACCATGAGATACACGTCTGGGAACATGCGTCCCTTTATCACAAGTTTCAATCGACATGCCCCTTTTGTGCTCAGCCGAAGTCCTTGGGAGGCCATGAAGATCCATCGTGTAGTCCCGAGAACCGGCCACCCATGTTGATGCACTAGTCGTTGATCGATAAAACTATCAACGCAAGATTAAGGCTTGCGCAAAAATGCCCTCGACCTTGAGCAGAATGATGGCCTGCGCAAGGCCGGAAGACCCAGCAGGTATTGTGCCATCTGGGCGAGAAGATCGCGCCTCGCGAGTGGATCCCACACCGGCTGCAGTTTTCCGGTCGTTCGGGCAGCCCGTGGAGGACCCCCGTAACAAGGGCATAGTTGGCCGCGTTGGAGCAGGAGCATGTAAATCGTAAAAGCCACTGTCAGAGGACGTTCCCACACCGGCTGCAGTTTGCCGGTCGTTCGGGCAGCCCGGGGAGGATCCTCGTGACAAGCGCATAGTTGGCCGCGCTGGAGCAGGAGCATGTAAATCGTAAAAGCCACTGTCAGAGGACGTTCCCACGCCGGCTGCAGTTTGCCGGTCGTTCGGGCAGCCCGTGAAGGACCCTCGTGACAAGCGCATAGTTGGCTGTGCTGGAGCACGTGCGTGTAATTCGTAAGAGCCGCCGTCAGAGGGCGCTCGAGTCACGGGTAGAGGATCACTGCCATCCACCGTTCCATGAGCTGGTGCGGTAGCGTGTAATTCGTAAAAGCCGCCGTCAGATGGCGCTCGAGTCCCGTGCAGCGTTCGCTGCGAATCCAGAGGAGTTGGCAAAGCAGTACCTCGTTGCTTGTTTGAGGTGGGCGTCCGGACGCCAGCCAAGGCCGAACGCTCCGCGGCCGGTCGTAGTCACGCCGGTTGTTTAGGCGGTCCGATGTCCCCCACCAAGGTCGAGCGTGCAGCCAGGGGCCCACGAGGAGGGGAGATGCTCATCAAGGCCGGGCGGGGCGTTCCGCTCGGTGCGCAGTCCGTTGGCTCAGCGATAAGCCCATTCAAGGCCACGCGGGCTCGCGTACCTCGCGCGGACTTTTTGCAGACCTTCGCGAAGTGGCCCTTGGTGGAGCACAGATGGCATATTGCCTCCCGAGCCGGGCATTCTAATCTGGGGTGCTGCCGATTGCCACAAAAATAACACTTCGCGTACCGTTCAAGCCGTGGCCGGGCAGCGGTAGCAGCAGTCAGGCCGGAAGCCGAGTCCGCTTCAGGAGCACCCAGAGACTCGGCCGTGGTCGAGTCCTCCCCCATATCCTCGGTGGTAACCCTCTCCGGTCGCGCGAGTTGAGAAGTCCCCGCCACGACTCGTGGGTGGTCATAAGCAGTAGATTGTTCACGGGCATCTGTAAAGACGTGAGCCAACCGTAGTGCCTCCGTAAATGTCAGCTCCGCGGTCTCCAGGAGTCGGAGCCTCAAGGCTCCAGAGCTGATTCCAGAGACGAAAGAATCTCGGAGAAGGTCATCCTGAACTTGCTCGTGGGTCCGTACCTCCTGAGCGCTGTCCGCAAGGAGGTGTCGCAGCTCCTGTGCGTAGCGATCGATCGATTCCGATGGTTGTTGTCGCCGCTGAGAGAGCTGATGCCGGCCGTGCACGGCGCTCCATTTCTTTATGTATAGTCGCTTTAGCTCGGCCAGAGCGGTGGCGTACGTCTCAAATTGAGCAATGCACCGGTAAACGCGGTGATGGACCTTCGACTGTAACACGGACAGCTTCACCGCGGCGGTGGGCTCTGTTTCATGCGCGGCGAAGTAATTCTCCAGCATTTTGAGCCAGTGGGTGAACTCCGACCCCGACTCCTCGGCTTGTGCGTCGGCGTCGAGAATCGGTACCATGATCATCTTGGGTTCAGCCATTTCGTAGATTAAAATGATATTAAATGTCGTGAAAATCAACCACAGACACGACTTGTACCTTGGGTAGGTTTAATATCATTTAGATCTGTGGTAACATCCTGTAAAATACATTCATGCAATAGACATCAGAATCGGAGTATTACATGGGAAATTACCGATATCAATAGGCAAAGCAAGCAAGTCCAGCATATAGGTGCGTACATACCATTCAAACTACAGGACTATATGTCACAGTAAGTGTCGCTGGAGTGTCCTTGTGCCGCGGTTGTCCCGGGTCTTATAGACGCCCCTTTAGTGGGATAAGCGAGCACTCCCGGGTTCACCTTCAGTATAATTTCACTACAACCAGCACACGCATCGATACCAGCACACGCATCGATACCAGCACACGCATCGATTCCAGCACACGCATCGATACCAGCACACGCATCGATTCCAGCACACGCATCGATACCAGCACACGCATCGATACCAGCACACGCATCGATTGCAGCACACGCATCGATTCCAGCACACGCATCGATACCAGCACACGCATCGATACCAGCACACGCATCGATTCCAGCACACGCATCGATTCCAGCACACGCATCGATTCCAGCACACGCATCGATTCCAGCACACACATCGATACCAGCACACGCATCGATACCAGCACACGCATCGATACCAGCACACGCATCGATACCAGCACACGCATCGATACCAGCACACGCATCGATTCCAGCACACGCATCGATACCAGCACACGCATCGATTCCAGCACACGCATCGATTCCAGCACACGCATCGATTCCAGCACACGCATCGATACCAGCACACGCATCGATTCCAGCACACACATCGATTCCAGCACACACATCGATTCCAGCACACACATCGATTCCAGCACACGCATCGATTCCAGCACACGCATCAATTCCAGCACACGCATCGATTCCAGCACACACATCGATACCAGCACACACATAGATACCAGAAACACCAGGCTGACAGTTTATAGTTGAGCTGGGAAACCAGGCTGGACGACTCAAAAGCAAAGAAGCTAACGAGATCCGAGCTTATCCAATCAACCCAGTTAATAAGATATGATGGGCCAAATGGCTCCTTCATCTTTGTGCATCTTTCATGGAATCCCAAATTATAAAATTCATAAAATAGATATCAAAGTTGAAACCATTCGAAGTGACTCAGAATTCATGTTATTACTGAACTTAAAGTGCAGCAAATTTTTCTTCCTTGCATCCTGGTTATCCCAGCGTGGTAATCTCATCCCTCCATTGCAACACAGCCGCAAGGCACTGGATTTACTCTGAACTTTGAATGAGATGCATGCGCATAACGCAGCTCGGTGTGAAGCCAATTTTAATAATCTGTAGCATGCCACCAAGAGGAGGTCTTTGCAAATTTTAACTGTTTACTCATATAGGGCAAAGGTTCCAGTGAAAAAGCAATATGCTCATGTTCTTGTCATATATGATATGCTGTTTCTTATAAGATTTACACGTAGTGCAGTACTGTATGCGCGATCCTTTGTGCGGCATTGCTATTAATATGTTTGCTCATTTATTGTGCTATTTCATCACTTCTTTTTTTTGGAATACAAGGTCGAGGCTCGTGTAAGAGCTAACATCAATCACAAAAAAAAACAAGAAAAAGAGCAATCAGAGATTGTGAACCCTCGCCAGGATGTATTTTCAGTGGTTTTTAAGGCTTTTGTGTTAAAACAAATGTGGCGGCCGAACCACGTGACTGATGACGTCATAATTATTCTTTTTCTAAACTAATTTTTTCCTAGATTGTGCTCAAGAAATTTAATCTTGATTGGATGAAGATTTGTACTTGTCGAATTAAGACGTCATAATGGAGGCACCTATGACATCATCATTGACATATTTTATTCCCCATGGAGAGTTATTTACAATGAGCCATGTCTCAATTTTTTCTATTCAGTGCTTTCTGAGATATAGAGGTGCAAAGTTTTTCGGTTCTTCCAAGATGTCGGCCGAACCACGTGGCCGATGACGTCATCATTATGTTTTTTCTCCACTAGTTTATGCCGACATGGCGCTCAAGAAATTTCATCTTGATTGGATGAAGTTTTGTACTTGTCGAATTATGACGTCATAATGGAGGCACCTCTGACATTAACATATTTTATTCCCCATGGAGAGTTCTTTGCAATGACCCATGTCTCAATTTTTCGTTCACGAGTTTTCAAGTGACCACTATATTTGTCATGTGTGTGCGTCTGTCTGTGTATGTGTCTGTGTTTGTGTGTGTGTCTCTCCTCAGCATAACTACCCGATGATATCATCCGATCTTGATGAAACTTGGGTGGGAGGTTGACATCATGATCTAGTTGTGTCCTGCGTAGAGTGGGCGTATTGCGCCCATTGTGGGCGGAGCCACGCCCGAAAAAGATGTATTTTTCGGGGCGAATCGATTTCAAGCTACATCTTCTCCGAGGGGTTTGGTGGAATCTGACAGGGGTTTCGGTACTTGGTTAGGCCAATGTCATGTGTTATGTCATGGTTCGGCCAATCTCCCCACGGAGCTTGATTTTTCATTTTCGCCCCAAGGTCAAGGTCACAAGGTCACAAAATTTAGAAAAGTCGATTTTTGATGGTTATATTACATTGTTCGCTTCTTAATAGGGTGAAATGTCGTACATGATCTTATATTATCACATACATCATGAAATACAAGTTTTCCAACAAATTTCAGAATCCTCGACCTTTGACCTTTGAAGGGCACAAAGGTCAGAGTTTCAAAGTTGTCGGAATCGAACCGAATTTTGGTGTTGTGTAGCTAACTAACCTCATAACTGATTATACATTATTTTCTATCTCATTTCAAGGTCAGTAACCTTCGTTATGACATTTCTAGGTCACAAAGGTCAAATTTTCAAAGTTGTCGGAATCGAACAGAATTTTCGGTGTTGTGTAGCTAACTAGTCTTATAACAAATAATACATTCCTATTTATATATTTTCAATGTCGGTTTTGACCAAATATCGTAAAGCGGAGCAAGATAGGCCACTGGTGCGCAACTGCGTTCAATTAGGTGAAGTACGCAATGGAGCAGAACGGCGGCCATTTTAGCAAGCAAGCGGAATTCGGGCTGCTTTCTTGGCTATAGTTCGAAGATCTCCTCTGTATCGATCGCGGAGTAGGAGGTAGAGGAGAGGGGCGGGGAAGAGAGTAAGGTGATGATACATTAGCCATGAAAAAGACAATTTCTTTTTATCACAAGTGAAATTACACAAAATAAGAAGAGAGATGAGATAGAAGAAAGGGAGAGAAAGAGAGAGAAATTAGTGCAGGCTGTATCGTGACGCAGGGAGAGGTAGGACGGAGAAATAGAGAGGAAGAAGAGAAGCTAACAGCTAAAAAAGGAAAAGGCAAATTGAGAGAGGAAAGGATAGAAATCAAAGCCCAGACACATGCAGAAAGTATATTTTACTTACCTGGAGACATATATATATATATATATATATATATATATATATATATATATATATATATATATATATATCATCCGCAAAAGAAATCATGCAACATAATCTGTATAATAAATATCGCCTTCCAAGAAAGTACCCTTCTAAGTAACTATTTAGGCATGGGCAGAAATCCGGGGAGGGTAAACACCCCCCCCCCCCCCGCCACACACACACACACATTTTACTGGGTACGGCACAACATATGAAATCCCCCCCCCCCCCCCCCGAGACATTTTAACCTTAATGGTCTTGTTACAATTTATTGAATGTTCTCCAAAATGCCCCATCAATGGTTGGTGAAGACCTTTTTTTCTTGCTTCTCATGTCCGAGTGTCCACCCCCCCCCCCCTCTTTTTTTTGTTGGTGCACCTCTTTATGCCTCCTTTTTATGCGATTTACGCCAATGCATTGAGACGTGGCAAAAATGGTTAAATGTATATGTATTATTTATTGTATGGATTTACTTCACTAGAAAAAAAGAAAAGTTATGTGTCATTGGCAATTGTACTTTTAAACGCCTGCCTGCAATGATTTTTCACACGTTTTACAGGTGGAAATTAAACTTACAGCACCCATGCTGACCATTGCATCTCCTCATGACAATTTACGAAAAGATATGAATAAATTATTTTCAATTATTTGCACTACAATAAGTCGGTATTAGATGCACAGATGTCCATGTATTGAAACATTTCAGTGTTCATAGACATTTCAATGTCTTGCACAATTTTAAATCCTATCCCAACAATGTACTTGTATCGTATGTAATTCATCATGACAGCAGAAATGAATGATACGTTTATTTTCCTTCGTTTTTCCACGGAGCCATGTGCTTGAATGAACATTAGATTCTATAAAGGTGTGCAATATAGGTTATTACATGCAAATATCATGAAACCATTATTAAATCAGATTAATGATCTTCATTAAACAAGAACTTTAATATCCATATATTTGCATGGATACTTCAGGCTCACTCTGCCTGCCTGCTAAAATGGCCGCCGAGCACGTCCATTGGATACTTCACTGTTTCGCACGAGTGGGCTATCTTGCTCCGCTTTACGATCTTTGGTTTTGACCGTTGTCATTGAATACCGCTCGCTCGTGAACCATCATCGTCTCCTGACTTGTTTCTATTCAGCACTTTCGGAGATATAGAGGTGCAAAGTTTTTCGGTTTTTCCAAGATGGCGGCCGAACCACGTGACCGATGACGTCATCATTTTTTTTTCCACTAGTTTATGCCGACAAGGTGCTCAAGAAATTTCATCTCGATTGGATGAAGTTTTGTACTTGTCGAATTATGACGTCATAATGGAGGCACCAATGACATCATCATTAACATATTTTATTCCCCATGGAGAGTTCTTTACAATGAGCCATGTCTCAATTTTTTCTATTCAGCGCTTTCCGAGATATAGAGGTGCAAAGTTTTCCGAGATGGCGGCCGAACCACGTGACCTATGACGTCATAATTATCAAAAAAAATTATACAGGTGGAGTTGCACCGATGGTCAAAATTTCTTATCAATCGGACCTATGGTTGCAGAGAAAATCATATTTTTTCTGTACGGACAAACAGACAAACGGACAAACAGACTCAAATGCAATACCCTCTCCTCTGGCGAGGGTAACAAACGGACACACAAAACATACAATAAAGGGAGCGGGAGACAAGATTGGGAGAGAGAGGGAAGGACACAAGTACAACAGCAGAGGACAGGGACATCGGAAGATCTGTGGAAGGGAGAGAGCTGGGGAGTGGAGGAGGGCGTGAAAGGGGGGTGGGGGGGGAGGAGGTGGGAGAGGTATAAGACACATGGAATCTGCTAAATCTTTGTCTTTAAGACCCCAGTTATATGATAATCAGCACATCATGTGATTATATCAGTGCAAGGTGAGGGAAACCGAATTGGCGAGGAAACTTCAATCTGTACAATCTCTTCTTTCTGAATCATGAAGTAATGATGACAAAGATGACGCATTATTGTGTTTGGATTGATGCCGTCATCATTAACTAAAGCTGAAGATGGAGTTGTATTGTGTGGGAGACGTTTATGGTGTTTTGCGTTTTATTAGATGGATTATGCATATTTTTGTGTATAAAATCAAGGCTTTTGGAAGAGCCAGGTGATCGAAGAGGGTGAAAGTAAACGCACAGAGAGTGCGGGAGTTGGACAACACATGAACGCAACAAGAGAATGAATGTAGAGGAAGATGAAGGAGAGGGAAGGAAACTGAAAACTGCAAATCAATGGGAACAGGTAGGGGAATGTTAATGAGGATAGAAAAGATCACGTGTGCGGATGAAGGATTACCTGAGATGTTGGTACACTGCCACCTTGAAGGCGTAGAGAAAGGTGGGCTTGAACAGAAAAAAGGGATTTTTGGAAGCAATGGATATAGAATAAACAGAATGTTGATCAAAGTAATGCTCAGTACCATTGACAAACTGACGTTTTGGGCATTAATATTCGTTGGAGCAAAACAAAAGGTTAACGCTCCTTTTGCATTGATGAATGGTTAACGCCCAAAATGTCAGCTTCTCCTTCCTTCTTTCTCCCGGTGGTTGTCTCAACGTTATGATTCCATCCATTCTCCCTGTTCACCGACGCAGATCGAGACTTGCCTTCACGGGCTACATTCGGTGTATTTTTGGGAGTATCATAAGGATGGGATTGCTGTACATGTATGACTTGGATGGATTGAGTGATGGAAAAGCAGAGGGAGCAAGAAGAAACTTGCAAGGCCACCAACTTGTCTGTGATGAGAGAGAAGCAGCTTCTGTGCTTATTCCCCCAAGCACAAAGTGAAAAGTTGGGTTAAATAATTGGTTTACTCCGTCTGTCTGTCTGTCTGTCTACAGACTACTTCATTCTGTAGGAATACTCATTCTGTAGGTCTGCGATTTAGGAACTACTTAATTTCACTTGAATTTTACATTTTATTGTAAATTGTACATGAATTGGAACGTTATCGGAACACGGACCTGCAGTCCAGTTGTACTTTGGCTCTGAATTTGGCGAATTGTATGGAATCTCGTCTCTGCAGGTGACTCCACATTATCATGGATGCGCACGGAGGAGTGAGATTTAAAAAAAAAACTACCGTCTGCCTGTCTGGCAGTCAAACAAAATTGATAATCGTACCAAACAGGAAACTTACTGTTTAATTTTCGGGACGTCATAAACTACACAAACGGGCACGAAGAACTAATTTCAAGTGTTAAACTAGAACGCCACTCAGTAGAGCGCACACTCCCGCGGTGGGTTAAGTTGGAATAGTACGATTTCACAAAAGTTTGAGGAAGTAGTTCAGTGACATCACAAGACAAGACAACACAAGACAGACACTGCACAGATATGTATGTATATGTATATATATATATATATATATATATATATATATATATATATATATATATATATATATATATATATATATATATATATATATATACAGACTTGGCATTTAATATGGAATATTTTTTTGTGGGGGTAAACTTACTTTTCAAGATGTCTTCGAACCAAATGTTCATTGGAATTATGTTGAAATTATTCTAGATTTTCTTAGTGACCTTTAAAAGAAACAAAAACCACATTTGACATTTCAAAACAAATAAATCGATCCTTGAAAGTGATGTAAACTGATATCGAACTCAATTCATGGACAGTACTGTGTTAAACCTCTGTACGTTTTCCAGAAGTATCTCTTTATTTTGCAGATTAGCCTAAAATTTTTTTAACAAAAACAAAATTTTAATAACGACTGGGATTACGGACAGTAAAATTACAGTTCAGTACTTCGTGTAACCCCCACGAGCATTCAGGAGAGCACGTACACGTTGAGGCATGCTGTTCACGAGATTTGCCAAGGTTTGGACAGGAATCGCTTGCCATGCAGTGACAATAGCCTGCTGCAATTCAGGCACAGAGGTCGGCTGCTGGTCCAAGTTGTCGATTTGACGCGTTAATTCTGCCCACAAGTTCTCTATCGGATTCATATCCGGGGACATGGCAGGCCACTCCATATGCTCTACACCACGGTCAGCAAGAAAGTGTTGGATCATGCGAGCATGATGAGGCCGTGCATTGTCATCTTGGAAGACAAAGTTTCCTCGAAAGGCTGCACGAGCAAATGGAAGCAATGTTTACTTCCAGAATGACCCTGTACTTGAACTGCTTCAGGTTTCCATTCAGAACAACCAGGTCAGTTTTGCCCCCTGCATGAAAAGCAGCCCAAACGGTCACCCCACCACCTCCAGCTTGGACTCTTGGCACTATACAATCTTTGTTGTAGGCTTCATGCACTTGGCTGCGCACTCGGACGCGGCCATCTTGACGATAGACCAGAAATATAGACTCGTCACTGAAGATCACGTGATTCCAGTGTCCTGGCTGCCATTGACGGTGCTCTCTGGCCCACTGCAATTGGCGCTGGCGGTGTTGTCTGGTCAGGCGTGGCTTTCTCAGGGGACGCCTGGCACGATAGCCTGCTTGAACCAGTCGTTGGTCGACTAGCCTTCTGGATACAGGCACATTTGTCAGTTGCTGCCACAGCCCTAAGCCGATTAGCTGACTTGGTACGGCCATTGCGGACTAACCGGTGCAGCTGGCGATCATCCCTCCTTGTGGTTCTGCGGGGAAGTCCTGGCCTCGGTATTGGAGTAGGGACACCCCTCTGAGCATTTCGTTTCAGGATCTTTGACACCTGACCTTGAGTGATGCCATACTGCCGAGCAATAGCACGCTGTTTCATGCCGGAATTTCGTAAAGCCACCACTCCATGACAAACAGCATTGTCGAGTTGACGGACCATCTCCAGAGGAAGCGGAAATAACTTTTGGAGACGTGCAGCAGTTGTTTTCCACTAATACAGAACGCAACAACCCTTGTGTACCCGACTGTGAAGCCAATCATCAAATGCACCTGTCCGTACATTTTGCCACGCCACCTGTGATATAATCCTGTTGTTGACTTCTTGTTGTGACAGACAATCAGTGACATGGTTCTTTTAACAAATAAATCACCAAAGTGTAAAAGAAACTCACCAGATTGATATACTGAGTTAAGAAAGTAAAACCAAGTCAAGAAAAAAATATATATTCCATATTAAATGCCAAGTCTGTATATATAGAAGATTAAAAACACCTCACAGCCACAAAACACGAAATTAAAAACACTTCATAGCCACGAAACACGAAATTAAAAACACCTCACAGCCACAAAACATGAAATTAAAAACACCTCATAGCCACGAAACACGAAATTAAAAACACCTCATAGCCACGAAACACGAAATTAAAAACACCTCACAGCCACGTGATTTAAAAACACCTCACCACCACGTCATTTTACACCTCACCACCACATAATGCAAAATACCTCACCACCACGTGATTCAAAACCACCACCACGTTATTAAAAACACTTCACAACCACGGAAATAAAAGTTTCAGGGAGTAGTTCAGTGACAACAGACACTGCCCAGATATGTAGATATATAGATAAATAAACCTGAAAATCGCAGAACCAGAATTATTTATTTGGTCTGGGAAGCCCATGCGAGGTTTCTTCTTCTTCAGCCTCTCACAACCCTGGGTGAATATGCGATCTTTTTTTAAAAAAGTTCGAATTTTGCCAAATCTGTTTTATTCGTTTGTTAATATACCTCAGCCATTGACAAATCTGGAATTATAATTTTATTTGAGGTTCAAATTAACCCGGGAGATTGTGTAAAACGATGCCTGCAAGTCTGTACATGTGATAAATAATTAATCGTCCACAGTCGAAGACTTCTTCTTCACGCAATAACAACTTCCAGCTTCCAGACCGTACATCCAATCATCTTCAAATTCTGCAAACTTGTTACTCTTCATGGCTTCTACTACAGTATGAAGTTTCACGTCGATCAATGAAGTGGTTCAAGAGATATAAATGTTTTTCTTATTTGCGTTTCATTAACGATGTCTGCCAAACCACGTGACCCATCGCAAATTCCAAAAGGACATTTTAGTAGACTGATATGCTGAACAGATTTGTGAAGTTTCCCCTCGATTGGATCACAAATGAGGGAGGAGCTAGGTTTTAAATGATTGTGCTTAAAAACATCATAACTCTGAAACCATGTGACGCATGACGACATGCTCGCTGACTTTTTTGTTCGTCATGGGTATGCGATTCTTCCTGCAAAGTTTGGCCTCGATCTGTTCAGCCGTTGCAGAGAAAAGGGGGTTTTCGTGTTTTCACGAAAAACAATATGGCGGCCGAACCACGTGGCCTATGACGTCATAATTACCATTAAAATATTCTGCAGACTGAGTCCCTCTTCTGGTAAAAATTTGCTCTCAATCGGTCCAATTATTGCAGAGAAAATGTTTTTTCAAGGAAAACAGAAAAAAAAGAATTCCCAAAAAAATTCCCAAAAAAACTTCCTGGATCTGGAATAGTTTATTGAGCTTTACCAAAAACTAATCAATTCTTCCTTATCCCAAGGGCAATCATCCCACCAACTTTCATCCAAATCCGTTCAGAACTTTTCCAGATATCTTGTTCACAAACACACGAACACACACACACGGACGGACACGAGCGAATGCATTACTCCCTGGAGGGAGTAACAAGAACGGCACTCGGTAGAGAACATACCTCCGCCAGGCTGAACAGTTTATGTTTTGTATCCACAGATAGGCCGGATATGGATTCCGACCTGAACCAAAATCGAATCGGCTTGTTCTTGTCATCAAACCAACTCGTCCATCAAGTTTCGTCCGAATCTGTCCACAATTTTTTAAAATATCATATCATGTTATATTTCGCTTTTCGCCGGATCTCTCAATGGTGAAGAATCACTTATAAATTAAATAATTCTCGTATCCGAATCAATATTCAGATCTTCACCAAAATCGAATCGATTAGTCCTCGTCACACACACACAACCTGACCACCAAGTTTCGTCCAAATCAGTCCATAGCTTTTTGAGATATCCTGCTATATATCGTTTTGGCCCAATCTCCCAATGGTGAAGAATCGCTTAAAAAATTCTACTAGCCGGATCTAGATCCGGATCTTCACCAAAATCTAATCATTTCCTCGTTGTCACATACGTTACTTCTCTGCCAATTTTCGTCCGAATCTGTCCACACCTTTTTGAGATATCTTGTTCACAAACAGACAGACAGGGGTGAAAACATAACCTCCATCCACCTTCGGTGGCGGAGGTAATAAGGTGGTGTAAAAGATGGTGCATCAACGGCGGTAAACTTCTTGACAGCCATTTTTCTACAGCCTTGAAAACATTAATTTTATTACCATTGAATGAAATACTTGAACACCGTATAACACAAATCACCTTGTTGGCACTTCCAAACACCTCCAGTTTTGCAGTATTTAGACAACTTTTTACGCCATTTTACGGCATAGTGACCAATCAAATGGGTCAATCAGTTTGGGGAATAACGCCATATTTAACTCGAGTTTGGAGAATATCCAGATTCAGACAAAGAAATGCAGATCATGCTTGGAAACGCAAAGCAAGATTTAAAAGACCCTTTCTTGTGAGTTGAACCTGGCTTTCGATGGTTTTGGAGGTGAACGTTGATATATGGTTGGCCCAGTTGAGGTTGTAGCTGATTGTGAGTCAGATAAGTCTCCTTCTTGGGACTTACCTCTTGGTACAATAAATTCATACCACACTATGTGACGTTTGTTGAACCACTACGTGCACTGCTAAGGTCTGGGACCGACCTTTATTTAGCCTGGACTACCGAAGCCTAGCAGAGTTTGACCGCTTCAAAGATACTGATTGTGGAGAGCAGTGCACTTGCTCTCTTCAATCCAAACCTGCCCACGTTTGTCTTGACATATGCGTGTGAACATATGCGTGTACAGGTGTTAACTCAGCTGCACCCTGAGAATACTGAGTGCACAGTGGCTTTTGCATCTCGCACACTGTCTCCTTCTGAAAGGAAATACTCGACGGTTGATAAGGAAGCCCCAGCCTGCGCCTGGGCTGTGGAAAAGTGGAAGATATACCTCTGTGGAGGCCATTTTCACTTGTTGAACTGACCAGCGCATTAAACGGTGCCTCTGCGACCTGTATTGCTGGCCGCAAATGGATAGGCTTGCGCAATCCATTATATCCTCTTGCCAAGATTGTGTCAACTGAGCAACCAAAAGGCGAAGACGTTTCTTACTCCGTTTCAGCCAGTAGAAGCTGCCTGATGGACCCTGGCACAAGGTGGCAATGGACCATTCGAACGTGGCATTTGGGACTGCCACGATGCCGTCACCTTGATTGACTATTACAGTAAGTGGACTGAGGTGGCATTCACTTAAGGTGCCACTACAGAGGTCGTTACTACTGTTCACTTGGCAGTTTTAAGTCGACAAGGGAATCCTGACCAGGTTGTTACCGACAACGGCCCACAAATCAGGTCCATCGCCTTCCCTCAGTTCATGGTGGAAAGAGGGATGCAGCAAACTCATTCCAGCTTTTATTACCCTCGAGCTAACGGAGCTGTGGAAAGGTTTAACAGGGTGCTGAAGGAGTGCATCCAGAATGCTGAATGAGAAAACAAACCTTGGGAACGTGCGGTAACTGAATTTCACCAGAATTGAACTCCCGCCTCTGGAACAAACTCCCTCACTCTCTTCAATCCCACTCATCCCTCCAGGTCTTTAAAACAGCTGTTCACCACCATCTCTCATCTTCCCCCATCCAAAACCTTGATCTCTTCTACCCTCGTTAATACACCCCAAATCCACTTTTTTTTTTTGAAATCCCGACTTCTTTCTTTCCTGGAAGTTCTAGCAGTGTCCATGTGTTTTATGCCTTTCCCACCCCCCCCCCCCGACCCCCTTCCACCACCCCCCCCGACCCCCTTCCACCACCCCCCCATCCCTCTCCCTCCCACAGATCTTCCGATGTCCCTATTCTCTGCTGTTGTACTTGTGTGCTTCCCTCTCTCTCCCCATCTTGTCTCCCGCTCCCTTTATTGTATGTTTTGTGTGTCCGTTTGTCTTTTTTGTGATTGATGTTCGCTCTTTCACGAGCCTCGATCTTGTATACCAAAATATATATATATATATATATATATCAGGCAACACCACTCGGAAAAGGGAAAATTATGGGAAAATGCGCACCAAGCTGAATGTCTTTCCAGGGTTGTCGGTGATTCTGAATTGCATCTGAACGTGAGGGGCATTGTCATCAAAAGGCAAACAAAAAGCAAAGAGTGCACCGACCAAAGAAGGGGAGCGAAGATTCCGCCATTGAAACCAGGGGATCATGTGCGAGTAAAGAAACCTGGGAATGTGAGTCCAGGGAACTTGAAAATACACTGACCCTAGGTTAATCCAGGAGAAAATTGTACCGAGCACATTTGTTCTTGGTGATGGAAAAAAATGGAATGCATCACGCCTTGCCCTCTATCTAGAGACGGCACTAATGCAGACCAAAGAAGGAAATGAAAGGAATGAAACAGTTGCAATCCCAGTGCGGAGCACAAGGGTTAGAAGACCACCTGCCGGGCTGAAAACTTTGAGAGATAGAATGCGACATTGACAGTAATGGTACTTGCCATAAGGTGAGAGCAGGCCAAGTAAATATTCAATGTTCATGTGCTAATACTCGTGAATAATTACAATTCCATTTCTTACATTTAATATCGTGATGAGTGATTGTATGAAACGTTCTCCAACGTAATGATAATTAGATAATGTACATGGATATGGAGTTAATTATGAAGGTACCAGGTAATGTGATCATTACTGTGTTTGTATTTTGTTCTACTGATTGCTTTCCTTATCATATCAAAGTTCAATTCTGCAGTATATAAATGCCTTCAAGAAAAGGGGAAATGTGTCCTTTTATTGTGTTGAAGATGTAAATGCTCATGCAATCTTGGACATTAGAGGGCGCTCGTGAAGGGGGGCGGAGAAAGGAGCTGAGGCGTGAAGGGGGCGGAGAAAGGAGCTGAGGCGTGAAGGGGGCGGAGAAAGGAGCTGAGGCGTGAAGGGGGCAGAGAAAGGAGCTGAGGCGTGAAGGGGGTGGAGAAAGCAGCTGTGGCGTGAAGGGAGCGGAGAAAGGAGCTGAGGCATGAAGGGGGCGGAGAAAGGAGCTGAGGCGTAAAGGGGGCAGAGAAAGGAGCTGAGGCGTGAAGGGGGCAGAGAAAGGAGCTGAGGCGTGAAGGGGGTGGAGAAAGCAGCTGTGGCGTGAAGGGGGTGGAGAAAGCAGCTGTGACGTGAAGGGGGCGGAGAAAGGAGCTGAGGCATGAAGGGGGCGGAGAAAGGAGCTGAGGCGTAAAGGAGGCGGAGAAGGAAGCTGAGGCTTGAAGGGGGCGGAGAAAGGAGCTGAGGTGTGAAGGGGGCGGAGAAAGGAGCTGAGGCGTAAAGGGGGCGGAGAAGGAAGCTGAGGCGTGAAGGGGGCGGAGAAAGGAGCTGAGGCATGAAGGGGGTGGAGAAAGGAGCTGAGGCGTGAAGGGGGCAGAGAAAGGAGCTGAGGCGTGAAGGGGGTGGAGAAAGCAGCTGTGGCGTGAAGGGGGCGGAGAAAGGAGCTGAGGCGTGAAGGGGGTGGAGAAAGGAGCTGAGGCGTGAAGGGGGCGGAGAAAGAAGCTGAGGCGTGAAGGGGGCGGAGAAAGAAGCTGAGGCGTGAAGGGGGCAGAGAAAGGAGCTGAGGCGTGAAGGGGGCAGAGACAGAAGCTGAGGCGTGAAGGGGGCGGAGAAATGAGCTGAGGCGTGAAGGGGGTGGAGAAAGGAGCTGAGGCTTGAAGGGGGCGGAGAAAGGAGCTGAGGCGTGAAGGGGGCGGAGAAAGGAGCTGAGGCGTGAAGGGGGCGGAGAAAGAAGCTGAGGCGTGAAGGGGGCGGAGAAAGGAGCTGAGGCGTGAAGGGGGCGGAGAAAGGAGCTGAGGAATGAAGGGGGTGGGGAGAAAGAAGCTGAGGCGTGAAGGGGGCGGAGAAAGGAGCTGAGGCGTGAAGGGGCGGAGAAAGGAGCTTAGGAGAGGAATATGGCGGTGATTGTGTAATTATTGCCAGTTCATTGTATGCCAGTGTTTCGGATCTGATTTCTGACAAACACAACAATACTGAGCACATGCTCTCCTGTTTCCACAGTTTGTTCATTTGTGGTGCACAAAAGATGCCACGAGTTCGTGACCTTCTGCTGTCCCGGAGCTGACAGAGGACCTGATTCAGACGTGAGTCGATACTTTTTCAAAGCACCATCACTGGAGGTCACACCTGTTGTTCCAATGTAACTCTTAATTTCTCTCAATAACTCAAAGCAGCTTTTTAATTCAGTTAATACCTTTGTTGGCTCTTCACTCGCACCCATTCCTAAATCGTGAAAATGAGTGATGGTTTGTTCACCTTTGTATCAAAGCCAGGTAAAGCCATCCTGCTGCCTTGAATAGATTTATCTCATCCATCAGCCCCGAACTTCAGTGAGACTATTAGTAACTAGGTGGGGCCCGTTGAACAACTGCACAATGGAAAATGCGACTTCAAGTCCTCAATCCCCTCCCCCAAACCACAACTCCTCAACCCCCCCCCCCCCCCCTCGCAATTCTGTCCCAACTTTGCTCTCCTCCACCCCCTTCCTCCCAACCCCAATTCTCTGTCCTCCTCTCCCCTCCACCGGCTCATAAAAGCAAACGGGCATTCCTACATCGACCATTGCATCTTTATGCATTACCTCATCGAAACAGCGGAATATTTAATCTTTCCCCTCCCCGACCATGCCATCAATGACTTCAAAGAAACCACAATCAAAACATCAACAGCAATAACAGCATGACTCCTACATATCATGGCCCATCATGGTCACCTGTCCAACTCACAATCCCGTGAGATATGTGTAAATTCCATGGAAATGCAATTCTCAAATTAACATGATCAGCCTAATTGTGCCAATAAATGACCATAAACCAATTATTTTCAATTTATTGGGGAATCACCTGGAGAATGCTTTGCCCCATGTCTTCCATGAGAATGCTTTGCTCACCAGGCCTGACGGTCCACCGAAGGTGATTAATGAAGGATCTTTTTAAAAACTTGTTAGGGTGCTCGCTAAAACTCTCCGATTCTTAACAAAATACCTCGTGAGATGTTCAGCATCCACCAACGACCAGTTGTAGCAGAAGGATCCTCTGGCATAACATCCTTCCGAGGGACACAATACACATTGATGTCTCACCTTGCATGGGAAACACCAGAGTGACCGTTTATAACTGGGTGAAGATTCAAACCCAGGCTAGACAGCTCAAAGGTAAATGCATAAAGGTGGGCGCGATACGGAAAATTTTAAGTCCGCTTACCGCTTATCCGCTCCGCCAGCCCGTGTAGTCCGATTCGCTTATCCGCTTCACCCACCGAAAATCTTAGTCCGCTTACCGCTTATCCGCTTCGATTCGATTTTTTTAAAGCGCTTCGACGTTTTTAAAGCGATTTTTGACGTTTCTAAAGGGAATTTAATGCTTTTTAAGCCTAAATAGCCATTTCTAACGACTACAAAGACAAACAAAGCTTTTAAGATCAAAAATATACATTTTTATTTAAATAAAATTTATTCAAAATGTATTGAAATAAAGTTTTCCACTCGACTCTACTCTACTCTACAGTTAATTTAAATATAATTTTAATATATGCAACTTACATTAAAGAAAAATCAATTTGCCCGTCCTTTCTTTGACAAGAGAGTCTACTAGTCAACAGACTAGCAGTCTGTTGACTAGTCCTCGTCTTCCTCCTCCACCTCGTGGGCCTTCTTGAGGATTTGGAGGTTGCCCTTCATGAAGACGAGGGCCTCGAAGTTCGGTGCAGCCAGGGCCGACCTCTTAGGCCTGAGGATCTCCGACCCGTAGCTGAACACGCGCTCGACCGAGGCAGAGCTCGGGAGCGGCGTGTTATGCCTGAGAAATAGAGTTACCCAAGCATCACGGAACTCGAGCGGGAAGAGATTGGGCGAGAGCCGAGTTGTTAGGGTTTCACTTATTATTCACTTAAATAAATATTCACAATTCTAGAGTAACGGCTCAGGCTAACAGCTGATTTGGCGAATCGCGATGCGCTTTAATTTTTCGGTAGTCCGCTTACGCTTATCCGCTTCGGTTTCCGGGGGTTGTTCCGATTCGCTTATCCGCTTCGAAAACGTTAGTCCGCTGCAGCGGATAAGCGGATAAGCGGACTTTCGAAGCGGACCGCCCACCTTTGTAAAAATGCACATACCTGTAAGCCATCCTGCCAGGCCATTACGAATTATCTACAGCTCCATTTTTACTTTTCTTTCCTCGGGCCATTCCTGCAGAAGGAGTATGATTGCACTCCATGATTGTTTTGGGAAGTTAAAAGTTTTTGAAACGGTCAGCAGCAGCAATATAAAATTCTCACCAACTTTTGGGCCATGAAGCACTGCATCCATTTGGCAGCAAAACTGTATGCCCTTCTCTGAAAATCTTGATGATTTGTTACTGAGATCTACTTTTTTCGTGGGACTAACCAACATGGCCAGTAAACTTCCATGTCTAGGAATTATGCCAGCCACATCAAGGTTTTGGATTTGCCCCAGCTGTTGGAATCAATCTCTTGCTTAAGAACACGAGGCTGATTCTGGGGCAGCTCATGAGACATAGAATTATGTCCTGCCAAGTTACAGTGCTGGGTCGTTTCCATCGATACAGCGATTATTACTTGACTAGCCGAAACCCGTGGAACATCCACGGAAGGGAGGATGTGGTGTATGGATAGAGTGTACCATTATGGATGGCATAGGGGATTTGCTTGTCCGAGTAAGAGTTAGGAAGAAAGATGAGAATGAAGAGTGCGTATATGAACAACGTATTTATTGCAATCTACTTAAATGACAACGCTACGATATACTTTTGAAAAATGAATGGATTCGTAATAGGAATCGGCATAGCACCACTCTGGATTGTCCACTCAGTGGACGGCTTGGTGTCGCCTTCGACTGTCCAATCAGCGGACGGCTTGCTTCGCCTTCGCCCAGCAGACGCCAATACGATGGCGTCGTAAGATGGCGTCGTATCGGCAGTTAATCGGATGCTTTTGGGCCCCAACGTCGGCTAATTCAGATTTTTCGAGTATGGCTGTACGTGATAAACAAAGAGCGCGGTTCGTAGATCGTAAATCCATTAATGCCGTGGGCATCGGGTCACTGGGTGCGGCGTAAAAGGGATAACAAAGTCGAGTCCTTACGCTATTATTATATAGATGGGCCGTTTGAAACCCAATATACTCTTCTGATGAGGTTTATTACGTTTCAGGTCTATTGAGAGGACAGTGTATATGAAAGGTTTCCTTCGACGGTGGTTTAGCTTTGGTATAGTGAACGTGGTTTAGCTTTGGTATAGTGAAGTTGGTTTAGCTTTGGTATAGTGAAGGTGGTTTAGCTTTGGTATAGTGAAGTTGGTTTAGCTTTGGTATAGTGAAGGTGGTTTAGCTTTGGTATAGTGAACGTGGTTTAGCTTTGGTATAGTGAAGTTGGTTTAGCTTTGGTGTAGTGAAGGTGGTTTAGCTTTGGTATAGTGAAGGTGGTTTAGCTTTGGTATAGTGAAGGTGATTTAGCTTTGGTATAGTGAAGGTGATTTAGCTTTGGTTTAGTGAAGATGATTTAGCTTCAGTATAGTGAACGTGGTTTAACTTTAGTATAGCAATGGTGGTTTAGCTTTGGTATAGTGAAGGTTATTTAGCTTTGGTATAGTGGAGGTGGTTTGGCTTTGGTATAGTCAAGGTGGTTTCGCTTTGGTATAGTGAAGGTGGTTTCGCTTTGGTATAGTGAACGTGGTTTAGCTTTGGTATAGCAAAGGTGGTTTATCTTGGTATCGTGAAGGTGGTTTACCTTTGGTATAGTGAAGGTGATTTAGCTTTGGTATAGTGAAGGTGATTTAGCTTTGGTATAGTGAAGGTGATTTAGCTTTGGTATAGTGAAGGTGATTTAGCTTTGGTATAGTGAAGGTGGTTTAGCTTTGGTATAGTGAAGGTGGTTTAGCTTTGGTATAGTGAAGGTGATTTAGCTTTGGTATAGTGAAGGTGATTTAGCTTTGGTGTAGTGAAGGTGGTCTAGCTTTGGTATAGTGAAGGTGGTTTAGCTTTGGTATAGTGAAGGTGGTTTAGCTTTGGTATAGTGAAGGTGGTTTAGCTTTGGTATTGTGAAGGTGGTTTAGCTTTGGTATAGTGAAGGTGATTTAGCTTTGGTATAGTGAAGGTGATTTAGCTTTGGTGTAGTGAAGGTGGTTTAGCTTTGGTATAGTGAAGGTGGTTTAGCTTTGGTATAGTGAAGGTGGTTTAGCTTTGGTATAGTGAAGTTGGTTTAGCTTTGGTATAGTGAAGGTGGTTTAGCTTTGGTATAGTGAACGTGGTTTAGCTTTGGTATAGTGAAGTTGGTTTAGCTTTGGTATAGTGAAGGTGGTTTAGCTTTGGTATAGTGAAGGTGATTTAGCTTTGGTATAGTGAAGGTGATTTAGCTTTGGTTTAGTGAAGATGATTTAGCTTCAGTATAGTGAACGTGGTTTAACTTTAGTATAGCAATGGTGGTTTAGCTTTGGTATAGTGAAGGTTATTTAGCTTTGGTATAGTGGAGGTGGTTTGGCTTTGGTATAGTCAAGGTGGTTTCGCTTTGGTATAGTGAACGTGGTTTAGCTTTGGTATAGCAAAGGTGGTTTATCTTGGTATCGTGAAGGTGGTTTACCTTTGGTATAGTGAAGGTGATTTAGCTTTGGTATAGTGAAGGTGATTTAGCTTTGGTATAGTGAAGGTGATTTAGCTTTGGTATAGTGAAGGTGATTTAGCTTTGGTATAGTGAAGGTGATTTAGCTTTGGTATAGTGAAGGTGGTTTAGCTTTGGTATAGTGAAGGTGGTTTAGCTTTGGTATAGTGAAGGTGATTTAGCTTTGGTATAGTGAAGGTGATTTAGCTTTGGTGTAGTGAAGGTGGTTTAGCTTTGGTATAGTGAAGGTGGTTTAGCTTTGGTATAGTGAAGGTGGTTTAGCTTTGGTATAGTGAAGGTGGTTTAGCTTTGGTATTGTGAAGGTGGTTTAGCTTTGGTATAGTGAAGGTGATTTAGCTTTGGTATAGTGAAGGTGATTTAGCTTTGGTGTAGTGAAGGTGGTTTAGCTTTGGTATAGTGAAGGTGGTTTAGCTTTGATATAGTGAAGGTGGTTTTGCTTTGATATAGTGAGGGTGGTTTAGCTTTGGTATTGTGAAGGTGGTTTCGCTTTGGTATACTGAAGGTGGTTTAGCTTTGGTGTAGTGAAGGTGGTTTAGCTTTGGTATAGTGAAGGTGGTTTGGCTTTGATATAGTGAAGGTGGTTTTGCTTTGGTATACTGAAGGTGGTTTAGCTTTGATATAGTGAAGGTGGTTTAGCTTTGGTATAGTGAAGGTGGTTTAGCTTTGGTATTGTGAAGGTGGTTTAGCTTTGGTATAGTGAAGGTGATTTAGCTTTGGTATAGTGAAGGTGTTTAGCTTTGGTATAGTGAAGGTGGTTTAGCTTTGGTATAGTGAAGGTGGTTTAGCTTTGGTATAGTGAAGGTGGTTTAGCTTTGGTATTGTGAAGGTGGTTTAGCTTTGGTATAGTGAAGGTGATTTAGCTTTGGTATAGTGAAGGTGATTTAGCTTTGGTGTAGTGAAGGTGGTTTAGCTTTGGTATAGTGAAGGTGGTTTAGCTTTGATATAGTGAAGGTGGTTTTGCTTTGATATAGTGAGGGTGGTTTAGCTTTGGTATTGTGAAGGTGGTTTAGCTTTGGTATACTGAAGGTGGTTTAGCTTTGGTGTAGTGAAGGTGGTTTAGCTTTGGTATAGTGAAGGTGGTTTGGCTTTGATATAGTGAAGGTGGTTTTGCTTTGGTATAGTGAAGGTGATTTAGCTTTGATATAGTGACGGTGGTTTAGCTTTGGTATAGTGAAGGTGGTTTAGCTTTGGTATTGTGAAGGTGGTTTAGCTTTGGTATAGTGAAGGTGATTTAGCTTTGGTATAGTGAAGGTGATTTAGCTTTGGTATAGTGAAGGTGATTTAGCTTTGGTATAGTGAAGGTGATTTAGCTTTGGTATAGTGAAGGTGATTTAGCTTTGGTATAGTGAAGGTGGTTTAGCTTTGGTATAGTGAAGGTGGTTTAGCTTTGGTATAGTGAAGGTGGTTTAGCTTTGGTATTGTGAAGGTGGTTTAGCTTTGGTATAGTGAAGGTGATTTAGCTTTGGTATAGTGAAGGTGGTTTAGCTTTGGTATAGTGAAGGTGGTTTAGCTTTGGTATAGTGAAGGTGGTTTAGCTTTGGTATAGTGAAGGTGGTTTAGCTACTCATACAAACTTTGGAATCCAAGGTAAAGGTCAATCTTGCACTTTGTTCACATTTTAAAAGACAACATCTAGTCTCATGGAAAAGTGAGATGAGTAAAAAGACAACAAACTGCCGATCCCAGTGCCCCCAACAAATGGGGCACTGGGATCGCAGTTGTAAGATTGCAAGCAAGGGAATGTACAAACATGAAAAGAGGAGATATAGAATGGGAGGGAGCTCAACCTTCAAGTGAGAGGGTTGGGTTCGTGGGAGTTTTCTAATTTTTACCTCCAAGGAAGCCATATATTTATTTGATACTGTTAAAAAGTTAAAGGTTATCTAGCAGTCCAAATGGTCTTGTAGGTCAACTAGATTGATTCCAGGGCTAGCTAGAGTAAGCTATGAGGAGCAGCTGAAGATCAAAAGTTTGGGGCAGAAAAGTCATAAAAACCTTAAATTAAAGGAAACAGGTTCTCCTATAATCTCAGCTCTACAAGGAACAGAAAACAGTGATGCTTAAAACATTAATTATTTCAACAGGTTAACAAACAGAAACACAATTACTGTAAATATTCAGGGTTCGAATCCCGGTCGATCGCTGAATTAACACCAGGGGGGTTGACTCAGCCTGTCATCCTTCCGAGGTCGGCAAATTGAGTACCAGCTTGCTGGGATGAATGATCACGGTGTGTACCCCGGTTAGAATAGGTACACCGTATCCCTGCGCATCGTAAGAGCGTGACCAAGGGTTGGCGTCAGGAAGGGCATCCGGCCATAAAAACATTGCCTCAAACAGGGAGCCATGATTGTCATGGGGCCCGCAAGGCTAACCCCCGCTCTAGCGGGGAAAATGGCCTTAAAACGATCATTCATTCATTCAAACCTATAGCCGAAGCAAATTTGGTGTGAAATAGCAAGCTAGCTCAGCTTGCAACAGGTTTGAAATGATCTTAACAAATAGATGCAAATCAATACTTCAAGTCTCAGCTCATAATGAACATGTGGTTGGCAACCATTAAAAAAACTAGAAAGCATTTGAAAATTCATAGCCTGTCGGAGTCTGCTTTAGATTCGGACTTCTTCCTTATGCTAAACATGATGAAAACAGCGGAAAAAAAAGGACAACAAATGCAAAAAGATTGACGATTTTAGGTAACCTTGACCTTTTGACCTCAAACACAATCGGCTTCAGTGACCCAATACGCAAACCCTGCTCAAATTTCAAGTCTATTAGATGGAAATTGATGATTTTTACCTGGACCTTTGACCTTTTAACCTTGACAGAACACAGGTTAAACTCAATGAATTGGGTTATATTGGGTCACTGACATATTGATATAACTTGAATATTGATTTGAATATTGACTGATATATTTAAAATCTGTGCAAATTTGTGATATTTGTCGAACTTTTCAGACCGGATTATTTGTCGCCTACATTTTCCTAGTTAGCTCGCATGGATGACCAGGATATGGTGGTAGGGTGAATTGTGGATAAACCACCTTCACTATACCAAAGCTAAACCACCTTCACTATACCAAAGCTAAACCACCTTCACAAAACCAAAGCTAAACCACCTTCAGTATACCAAAGCTAAACCACCTTCACTATACCAAAGCTAAACCACCTTCACTATACCAAAGCTAAACCACCTTCACTACACCAAAGCTAAACCACCTTCAGTATACCAAAGCAAAACCACCTTCACTATATCAAAGCTAAACCACCTTCACTATACCAAAGCTAAGACACCTTCACTACACCAAAGCTAAACCACCTTCAGTATACCAAAGCTAAACCACCTTCACAATACCAAAGCTAAACCACCTTCAGTATACCAAAGCAAAACCACCTTCACTATATCAAAGCTAAACCACCTTCACTATACCAAAGCTAAACCACCTTCACTACACCAAAGCTAAACCACCTTCACTATACCAAAGCTAAACCACCTTCACAATACCAAAGCTAAACCACCTTCAGTATACCAAAGCAAAACCACCTTCACTATATCAAAGCTAAACCACCTTCACTATACCAAAGCTAAACCACCTTCACTACACCAAAGCTAAACCACCTTCACTACACCAAAGCTAAACCACCTTCACTATACCAAAGCTAAACCACCTTCACTACACCAAAGCTAAACCACCTTCACTATACCAAAGCTAAACCACCTTCCCTATACCAAAGCTAAACCACCTTCACTACACCAAAGCTAAACCACCTTCACTACACCAAAGCTAAACCACCTTCACTATACCAAAGCTAAACCACCTTCACTACACCAAAGCTAAACCACCTTCACTATACCAAAGCTAAACCACCTTCACTATACCAAAGCTAAACCACCTTCACTACACCAAAGCGAAACCACCTTCACGATACCAAAGCTAAAGCACCTTCACAATACCAAAGCTAAACCACCTTCACTATACCAAAGCTAAACCACCTTCACTATACCAAAGCTAAACCACCTTCACTATCCCAAAGCTAAACCACCTTCACTATACCAAAGCTAAACCACCTTCACTATACCAAAGCTAAACCACCTTCACTATCTCTCTACTATGAAGATTGAACTCTCAAACCTGTCTCCCTCCTTCAAATCGTTGTGGTGTCTGGTCAAGTCTGTTTTCGGTGTTTTTCCCCCCTTCATCCCCTCCCTTACCTCAAATGGCCACACAGCCACACTCAAATCCAAAACCGGTCCCTCTATGTACCCACCGTACCCAGTCGAACCCAGATGCTCCTGGACTCTGTGTCATTATCTCCTGACAAGGGGGAAACGTTTCTGTCCAACCTCGACTCCGATTCTGCAACCGGACAAGACGTCATCAGCCCACGGGTCCTAAAATCCTGCTCTGCCGCTCCATCTCACCCTCTCTCTGTTCTCTTCACCCTCTCTTTTACTCAAGGGCATCTGCCATCTGCTTGGAAATCAACAAACATCACCGCTTCACACAAAAAGATGCAAAAACAGATCCTTGCAACTGCAGACTGCTCCCAATAATCAACAAGGTAATGGAATCCATCATTGCTTCGGATATCAAATCCTTCCTCTTCTCCAATGGCTTGATCTCAGATCATCAATTTGGATTCAGACCACGTCACTCTACTCTGGACATGCTGCTTCTGCTGTCTCAACAATGGATGGAGGTCCTCAATGCCAAACAGGAAATTAGAGCTGTATTCCTTGACATATCTCGTGCCTTCAATATGGTCTGGCACCCTGCCCTGCTCACCAAACTCTTGTCTTATGATATCCATGGAAATAGCCACGCATGGCTTGCTGATTTCCTCTCCTGTCGCAATCAACATGTGGCTCTAAATGGAATCCTCTCATCTCTTCCTATCCCGGAGTTCCCCAAGGTAGTGTTCTGGGCCCTGTGCTTTTTCTAATCTTCATCAATGATCTCTCCGAATCTCTGGAAAATCTTCTTTATATTTTTGCTGATGATTCCACCCTCCACCTCTCATCTCCATCTCTCATCCCTCAGATTGACAGGCAGCAGTCTCTTCACTCTCTGTAAACCTGATAGAATCACAAGCTGGTCATACACTTGGAACATGTCTTTCAATCCTGACAAATCTCACACTCCTACTTTGACTTTCCAAAAAGACCATCTGGAAAACCCTCCCATCTACTTTCTCAACAATTCTCTCCAAGAAGTTCTGTCACTCAAGCTTTTGGGTCTCACTAACTGCCGTGATATTTCCTGGGAAAAGCATATTTCCAATTTGGCCTCCAAAGCTAGTCGCTGACTGGGCATCCTCCATTGTGCAAACTCTTTCCTGGACACTTCTTAGCTCCTCACCACTTACAAAGCTTTCATCCGCAGCTTCATGGAGTACTGCTCTCCCCTATGGGCTGGTGCTCCTGCCTCACGCCTAGCTCGGCTTCACGCCGTAGAAACCAAAGCTTACAGAATCATTGGTATCTCCCGCGATATAGCTGATTCTGAGGGTCTTTGACTCGCTCACCGCAGGCAGGTTGGTGGTCTTTCTGTCTTCTACCGACTCCTCTCCGGCCTTGCACCACCTGCTCTGTCTGTGCTCCGTCCCCCATGTGTTCCTACAATACACACAATATCTGTCAGCAACCCTGTTCTCGTGATACTGCCAAAATCACAACTCTCTACTCACCTTCACTCTTTGATTCCTCTTTTTCCCACCTCTGGAGCAAACTCGCACACTTTCTTCAATCCGAATGCTCGTGCAGGGTCTTTAAAACAGCTGTTCACCACCATCCCATACCTTCCCCCATCGAAAACCGTGATCTTTTCTACCCCCATTAATCCACCCCAAACCCACCTCCTTCAAATTCCCCATTTTCTTTCCTGAAAGCCCCTGAAGTGTGCATCTTGTTTATCCTGTGTGTCCCACCCCAGCCCTCTCTCTTCCACAGATGTCCCTGTTCTCTACTGTTGTTGTACTTCCCTCTCTCTTCCCTTTTTTCTCCTGCTCCTTTTATTATATATTACTAGGGCATTGCCCGTACTATATCTATATCTAAAATTATATCCCCCCCCTCTATTTACATGAAATGGTTTGGTCCAAAGCGAACGGCTTGCGAGTACGGTGACAATCCCCCCCCTCTATTTACATGCAATGGTTTGGTCCAAAGCGAACGGCTTCCGGAGTTTGGTAAAGAAATCGCCATCGCGTGCACAAACGCGCAGGAAAGCGAATGAATCGCAAATTCGTTTTTATTAGTTTTAAAACATAGTTTAACGCCAACATAGTTTGCAAACGTGAAATAAATGAATACGCTCTCAAATGTGCCATCCGAGGCAGAGTGTGTCCGCCACGTTCGGCACACGCGATAGTTCGCTGCTCTCTGATTGGTTGAATCGTTTTTTGGACATAGCTCGGTAAGTAATTGTCCGATTAATATGAAACCTTGAAAAGGCACATCCTCGGGTCCCCAGCAATATACCTGGCAAGTTAAAAGTATATCGGACCCGTGGTTGTCGAGAAACAGCGGTCACAGACAAACGTACAAACGTACAGAGATTACTGGAATTATAGATAGATTTGTGTTCGTTCTCTTATGAGCCTAGACTAAGTATACAATTTTTAAAATATATTTTATGCTACCTTAACCTTTTGATCTAAAAAAAAAAAGAAACAATGGGTTCTAGTTTTTGATTGGGGAACCAATTGAGCAACCCATTCAATATGCAAATTCTTAAAATTTCAGGACAATTGAATGAA
This sequence comes from Myxine glutinosa, assembly GCF_964187855.1. Taxonomy (NCBI): domain Eukaryota; kingdom Metazoa; phylum Chordata; class Myxini; order Myxiniformes; family Myxinidae; genus Myxine; species Myxine glutinosa. The sequence goes on along the minus strand of NC_136265.1, from coordinate 155,637,206 downwards.
AATTGACTTTTTAAAAATCTGATGCTGAACTTTGACCTTTTGTCCAAATTATTAATTTGTCTTCTCCATATTATCATAATAATGCTTTGTTGAAAATTTGATGCCAAAAGTTCAAATGGGGAAAAAGTTACGGCTTGGACAGACTCCCATACACATTCTCATTCAGGAAAAACATATTCTGAGAGCTCCAACAATAAACACACAGAGGGAAGATGAGGGTATTTTTTCAGTCTCACAATTTATGTATTCAACGTATTGCGGAATGTCGCGTGTGCCGAGCAAGGAAGACACATGATCAATAAGAGAAAACCATTAACAGCCTTGAAACTGCTCAGGCGCTGTGATCAGTTGGCATCCCTCCTTCACAGTCTGCGATTACTGTTCTCATGGTGGCTGAGTTCAGCAAGGACCTTCCGCAGTAGGAATGAAGAGGCCGCATTTCCATGGCAACATGTAATTACATCAAGGCTATCTCTCTCTCTCTCTCTCTCTCTCTCTCTCTCTCGTCTCTCGTCTCTCATCTCTCTCTCTCTCTCTCTCCCTCTCTCTCCCTCTCTCTCCCTCCCTCTCCATCTCTCTCTCTCCATCTCTCTCCATCTCTCTCTCTCTCTCTCGTCTCTCATCTCTCTCTCTCTCTCTCTCTCTCTCCATCTCCCTCTCTCTCCCTCTCTCTCTCCATCTCTCTCCATCTCTCTCCATCTCTCTCTCTCCATCTCTCTCCATCTCTCTCTCCATCTCTCTCCATCTCTCTCTCTCTCCCTCTCTCTCCCTCTCTCTCTCCCTCTCTCTCCATCTCTCTCCATCTCTCTCTCCATCTCTCTCCATCTCTCTCTCCATCTCTCTCCATCTCTCTCCATCTCTCTCTCTCTCTCTCTCTCTCTCTCTCTCTCTCTCTCTCCATCTCTCTCCATCTCTCTCCATCTCTCTCTCCATCTCTCTCTCGTCTCTCTCCCTCCCTCTCTCCATCTCTCTCTCTCTCTCTCTCTCCATCTCTCTCTCTTTTTCTACGTCTCTCTCTATATTTCTATTTCTCTCTCTATATTTCTATTTCTCTACCACCCTCAACTTTTCTCTCAATTCCTCCAAATGGATGGATCATTTTGGAGAGGCTTCTCCTAATTTTGGAGATTTTGTTCAATTTTATTTCGGAGAAAAATGTTCAATTTTCATAAATGCATTTACATGTGGATACTACATGTATGAATCACTATGGGCCTGCCCTGGCGGAGTTGTATCGCGGTAAAGCGATGAAGTGACGAATGATCCATTACTGACTGACTGCCCAGGCAGGTGAGACATGATTGTTATGGTGATTTTAGGTATGTGTATTAGATATTGCTGTTATATTTTGAGTGTGTTGGTAGAGTGGAAGTCCATAATTACCCTCGCTAGAAGAGAGGGTATTGCTTTTGGGTCTGTTTGTCTTTGTTTGTCTGTCTGCACATAATGTGTCTGTCTGTCCGTTTGTCTGACTGTCTGCACATAGGCCACAAATGTCACCTATTGGTAGCCAGTATTACACATTATCTTATTTTCAACCAAGTACCTCCATAATGTATGTACACTTAGAATGTGAGTACTTCTATAAAGTACACACTATTAGAATGTGAGCATGTCTATAAAGTATTATCTCCTATTAATAATGTGAACCCCCATGGGCTTTTATGCTGTGGTGCGACATTGAGGATAAGCTCTCAATGTCTACAGAATACTCAAATGGGTCAGTCTGGAGAAGTCAAGCATGCTGGGTATGGCTGAGCGAGGAAGAGGAAGAGGCAGAACTTGTATCTGATGGATGGATTGCGTCAAGGCAGTAACTAAGCTTTCTCCGCCAGAGCCTCGAGAAGCGGTGCACAATCTTACTATAATTCACCAAATGTCCATCCGTCTGTCTGTCCGTTCCCTGGTACCGCAAAAACGGCTGAACTGATCGCAACGATATTTTGGGTGGGTATTCCTGGGACCCCTTGGAGTAAAATAGGCTATATTGTTTTTCCAAGTTTTCCAATTTTCCAGTTTTTCCAAACACGATGGAATAATATTTACCGATATGAACAGTGA